>NC_081809.1:23207500-23550000 GCF_030704535.1 Vitis vinifera
TGATATTTAGTATAATAAAATTTGTTTAGAAATTTGAAATGTATTTAATCTATTTTTTTATATTTTAAAAATAATTTTTATATAAAATATTTCTTTTTTATTATTTTTAATAATTATATAATTTTTTAAAATAATTATCAAAAAGTACTAAAAAAAAAGTGATAACCACATAAAATAATTAAAAGTTATCGGTTGAAAACACTTTATTATGTTTTTAAGGATAAAAAATTGTTTTTCACTTTTTTGTTATTACACATGTTTTTCCATTTTTTTTAAATTTTTTATGAAAAAAAAATAGTTATGAAATAAGACTTTAACTTCCACATCATGTTCTCCTCAACCGTCATTATTAATCAACTTATAAATTAGTTTTGCTTATTAATTTCATAAGATCAAAATTTATTTTAAAATTTTAATATTAAAATTGAATGGAATATGATTATTTAGTATCTCAAAAATTTGTCATTGACAAACTACCGGTAATTTTTATCTTATCAACTTATGAACTCAGACCAATAGAGAGTTAGAGCTATTTTGCATATACCAACAAATAAAAAAAGCTAAATAGTCAAATTTGTACATCTAGTCAAATTTGAATAACGCGGTTTTTCCCACTTATCGACCGCTGGGTATACTGGAATACTAAAATATTTCATATAATGCATATTAACCATTTCTCATCGCTTGTAGCCACAACTTACCACATAAAAAGAATGTATAAAAATTATGGTAACTATAATGAAAAAAAGAACACTACTATTTATTATTTATTAATATTAAATAACATTAATTATTATAAATATTTTATTTAGTACTCATACTTTTAGGTTTAATTTGAAGATGATAATTATCAGGTTAGTTTTTCAATTCTAGGTTTTATTGAATTTTCCTATTATCCATAATATGTTATACGAAATATAAGTATTAATGTAATTTATTGTATTCATCGAATGGTATGTGACCATGTGACAATGCCAGAGTATATAATGTTTCTTCTTTGTTTTAGTCCAAGGGTCTCCAAAAAGTCCGCGACCCGCTTTAGGCCCGGCCTGGCCCGACAGGCTAAAGCCTGGACCAAGCTCGCCGGGCCCGAGCCCGTTTCTGGGCGGGCCGAGCCGCGGGCCTAATTTTAGGCCCGGCCCGTAGGCCAGCCCCTTTAAAAAAAAACTACAAAAATAAAAAGTATTAAAAAAAATATTCATTTCAAAATTTTATTCATTAAATGTATAAGCCATACACCATGTGACGTAGCCTCAAAACAAGATATGAACTCAGCTTCCATAGTAGAAGTAGCAGTCATGGTTTGCTTAATGCTCCTCCAAGATATAGCTCCACCGGCCAATATAAAAATGTATCCAAATGTTGATTTACGTGAATCAACACAACTAGCAAAGTCTGAATCTGAGTAGCCAACAACCTCTAAATTGTTTGTTCGTCTGTACATAAGCTTGTAATCTTTGGTTCCTTGAAGATATCTCATCACTTTCTTTGCAACTTTCCAGTGGTCCTTACCTAGGTTACTCTGATATCGTCCTAACATTCCAACAGCAAATGCAATGTCAGGCCTTGTGCAGACCTGAGCATACATCAGACTTCCAACCGCAGAAGCATATGGAATGTTCTTCATTTGTTCCCTCTTAAGATCGTTTTTCGGGCATTGGTCCAGATTGAACCTATCACCCTTCACTATAGGAGAAACACTAGGTGAACAATTCTTCATCCGAAATCTCTCTAAAACTTTATTGATATAGGTCTCTTGAGACAAACCTAAGATACCTTGAAATCTTTATGGATCTTAATGCCAATGACATAAGATGCCTCACCCATATCCTTCATGAAGTAAACCCTTATCATTGGTTGCAAGTAAGATGTCATCCATGTATAAAATAAGAAAACAAACTTTACTCCCACTGACCTTAAGGTATATGCATTGATCCATAACATTTTCTTCAAAACCAAATGAAGAAATTATGTTATAGAATTTTAAATACCATTGGTGGGATGCTTGTTTTAAACCGTATATGGATTTCTTAAGCTTACAAACCAATTTCTCACCATCTCTAGAGGGGAATCCTTCAGGTTGTTTAATGTAAACCTCCTCCTCTAGCTCTCCATTAAGAAATGTTGTTTTTCACATCCATTTGTTGCAATTCCAAATCAAAGTGGGCTACTAATGCCAATATAATGCGTAAGGAATCTTTCTTAGATACAGGAGAAAAGGTTTCCGTGTAATCGATTCCTTCTTTCTGAGTGAACCCCTTTGCAACAAGTTTGGCCTTGTATCTCTCAATGTTGCCTAATGAGTCTTTCTTTGTCTTAAAAACCCATTTACAACCAATGGTTTTTGCACCATTAGGCAACTCAACAAGGTCCCAAACATCGTTGCACTTTATGGAACTCATCTCATCCTTCATGGCATTGTACCACAATTCTGATTCTTTACAACTCATGGCTTGTGAAAAAGATTCGGGGTCATTTTTGGCTCCTATATTGTAGTCACATTCCTGTAGATACACTACATAATCATTAGGAATTGTTGGCCTCTTAGTTCGAGTAGACCTTCTTAAGGTTGCACCAATATCTTCTAAGAAAGTATGAGGTTCAACTTGTTGTTCAGAAGTGTCAGGAAACTCCTGATCAACTTGATCTACTGGAATGTTGTCAACAGCTTGTGGAACTTCAACGACTGGTTGAACTTCAGTGATTGTTCGTTCTACACCCGATTATACTTGAGGGGTGTTATGAATAATAAACAATCTATCACTTGAAGTGGAAGGTTGAGACTTTGTAGGATCAATATCAGAAACCATGTTTCTGAATTGATCGCTCCCACTGACCAAGTCATATTCAAGAAATTTAGCATTTCTCGATTCCACAATCCTAGTGTTGTGAGATGGACAGTAAAATCTGTACCCCTTAGACTTTCCAGCATATCCAATGAAGTACCCACTAATAGTCCTTGGGTCCAGTTTCTTCTCCTGTGGATTATAAATTCTCATTTCAGACGAGCATCCCCAAACGCGCATATGTCGCAAACTCGGTTTCCAACCTTTCAATAACTCAAATGGCGTCTTTGGGACAACCTTGGTTGGAACTCGGTTTAATATATACACTGCTGTCTTAAGTGCTTCAGTCCACAAGAATTTAGGAAGTTTTGAGCTGCTAAGCATACTCCTCACCATGTCTAATAAAGTTCGGTTTCTTCTTTCTGCTACACCATTTTGGTCTGGAGAACCAGGCATGGTGTATTGGGCAACAATCTCATGTTCTTGAAGAAACTTTGCAAATGGCCCAGGTGATTGTCCATCTTCCAAGTATCTACCATAATATTCTCCACCTCTATCTGATATCACGATCTTAATTTGTTTACCATTTTGTTTCTCTACTTCTGCCTTGAAAACTTTAAAGGCTTCTAAAGCTTCATTTTTATTATGAAGTATGTAGAGATACATGTATCGTGAGAGATCATCTATGAAAGAGATGAAGTATTTCTGACCATGAGAGTCCATGTCAAGACTACATATATCAGTATGTATGATCTCTAATATGGTAGAACTCCTAGTAGCACCTCTCTTTGACTTGTTGGTCTGCTTTCCCTTAATGCAGTCCACACAAGTCTCAAAGTCAGTAAAATCTAGAGTACTAAGTACCCCATCATTCACCAATCTTTTGATTCTATCTATGGAGATATAACCTAATCTCCGGTGCCACAATGTAGAGGAATCCTCATTAACAACACATCTTTTAATGCCAGTTTGGACATGTAATGAATTATGAGTGGTATCATTTTGTAACAATATGCAATAAAGACCATCAGACAAAATACCATTCCCAACACAATTAGATTTATAAATCAAACTGAAAGATGTTTCTGAAAAATGAAAGGAATATCCAAACGGTACAAGTCTAGAAACTGAAATCAAGTTTCGTGAGAAACTTGGTACATAAAAGGTCTTTTGCAATTCTAAAACAAAACCACTATTTAAAGTTAAATAACATGTCCCTATTGCTTCCACATGCGAGCCCATCTTGTTTCCGGATAAGATGAATTGTTCACTTGTCACTGGCTTCTTTAGGTTTTGCATACCCTACAAGAAATTTGAAATGTGGATTGTAGATCCAGAATCAATCCACCATGTGTTGGTATTTACATTAACCATATTAGATTCATAACAAACAAATGAGGTAGGGTTACCTTTCTTCTCAAGCCATTTCTGAAATTTCAGACATTTCTTCTTCACGTATCCTTTCTTTTTACAGAAAAACACTTTTCGTCTTTCTTAATGTCAGATTTGGGAGGAATTTGTTGCTTCCCTTTTTTACTAGCTTGAGATTTTCCTTTCTTTCTTTTCCTTTGCGTCACTAGCATGGCACTTTCTCTGTTCCATCAATAACCTTCCTTCCTCTTGAACACACATGGTCATCAATTCATTGATAAACCACTTATCCTTATGTGTGTTGTAAGAGATTTTGAAAGGTCCATACTGAGGCAGAAGAGTGTTAAGGATAAAGTGCACCAAGAAGAATTCAGACATTTCTACCTCGAGTTTCTTCAATTGAGCCACTATGTCCCTCATTTCCATGATGTGTTCGCATACACCTCTTATACATGTGAGCTTCAGGGATGTGAACTTCATAATCAGGATGCTTGCCAAGGCTTTGTCTGAAGTGACGAATTGCTCGTCAATAGCCTTGAGCAATTCGCGGACATTCTCATGTTGCTCGATCGAACCACGTATATCAGCACTAATTTTTGTCTTTATGTACATCATGCTGAGCCGATTAGATTTCTCCCAGCGTTTGTACAATATTATTTCTTCAGGTATGCTGGTATCAGTGATCTTATGTGGTTCATCTTTTCTTATGGCATAGTCTTTGTCCATACACCCTAATTGAAGAAGAATCCTCTCCTTCCATATCTTAAAGTTATCTCCTCTAAGTTCGGGAACCTCACAACGAATATCAGATATGCTAGGTAAAACTGCACAAAAGGATTACAAGCTTATTAAAAAATTTTGAGGCTTTAATATAAATTCATGCTTTACCAATGTAGAACATGCTTAAAATTTAATCTAAATTTTATTAAAAATTGTCTGTGGGCTAAATCTTTAATTTAGTCAGATTAATTATCTTTATGATAGACTTTATCAAACTATTTTATTAAATTATGAAATTTATTATGAATATAGTTTGATATTTTCTGTTTATAATCTTTATGATAAACCTATTAAATTAATTCTTCCTAACTCTTGTGGGTAAATTAGGAAAAATTAATTTTAATATTTTATCCTAATTAATTATATAAACATAATGAAAACCCTGTGGGGTAAAATCATCATATTTATATAATTAATTACAATTAATGTCCATAATGTGATCCTTATTTACTTAATATATAATTTTTATATAATTAAGGATGTTGTGACTATTCCTTAATTATTTAAAAAATCATATGGTTTCACTAGACATTAAAACTATATGATATAATTTTAATATATCTAACTCAAATTCAGGCAATAATTGCATGCATTAAGAGCTACAACTTTAATTTAAGTTACAAACATATAAAAAAATATATAATTATTTATTTTACATGTATAAAATTTACATGATAATTTTAAAAATAATTTAAAGGTTTCAGATTATGAATGAATGCCTAAATCCAAATAAAACACAATCAATTCCATGCTTAATAAAATTAAAATAAAAAATTCAACCACATGCCCACATTGAGCCCCATGGCCCAACAAATTTTATTTCTAGGCCATTACCGATCAATCCATATTTAAACCCAAACTTTAGCGAGCTTCATAAGAAACCCAACCCTTAGTATTCATAATGGGCCATTGTTTATGCATTAAGCCCAAAGGGCCCAATAGCCTCTTATACCAAGGCCCAATTTCTTAGTAGAACCCAATCTCTTAGTAGAACCCAATCTCTCTCTAGGTTCTTTCATTATTTTTAATATCACCTTTAGCCAAAACCCAATATCACATTATTATTATTATTATTATTTTAATATTTAAATATCAACTTGCAACTGAAACCTCCAAAATCCTATTTTGACGCCATCCGCATGGACTGCACCAACACGGACAGCGCCATGAACGCCACGACCCGCGTGTTCTGCATCGACACCGGCTGCACCACATCGAGACTTTAGCATGGCAACTTTCCAACACCTGCAGCACTCCATGCTTTGGAGCTGCCTGCATCATGGGTAGGAAGAGCCTCACGGGTGCCCTCCTGCCGCCTGCAACGGCACCTCAGTGGCACTTCCCATCTGAATGAGATGGCGCCTGAACGGAGCCTCCAATGGTGCCTCTTGTCGGCACGAAAAGATGCCTGAAATGGTGCTGCGAACAGCGCCTGAACGGCGCCTAGAACGACGCCTGAATGGCGCTTCCAATGGTGTCTCCAATGGCGCCTTAACAGCGCCACTAAAGCACCCGAATGGCTGCTGGAGCTCCTGAAAATGGCGCCTTAACAGCGCCGTTGAAGCACCCAAAAACGGTGCTTGGATGGCTGCTGGAATGGTGGCTGAGGCGCGCCTTAAATGGCTCTTGAACGACACTTAGTAATGACACTACAAGCGGCGCCTGAACGGCGCTGGTATGGCGCCTGAATGGCTGCCTGTTGAACGCCTGTAATGGCGTTTTCTGAAAGAATTACGCCAACCCTTTGGATCGCCTTAAGCAGCCATTGTTTAAATAATTTAGAGAGATCATAATAACAAGAATTTTCATTCAGAATTAATACAAAACAGAGGTAAGGTTTAACGTGCTCTGATACCAAATGTTGTTTACATGCTCTATATATATATATATATATATATATATATATATATATATATATATATATATATATATATATATGATTCCAATGAATTTGCAACATGAATCAAAACTGAAAAAGACTAAGAATAGTCTACTTACCTCCAGCCATTGTAGTCGATTTCAAAAACTTGATTTCCAAACTCTGATCTCCCTTTTTTAGATGGTGTTTCTGAAGGAAAAAACAGCAGACGAGTTCGGGACCATTTTTCTTTTAAAATCTTTATAACCGTGGCTTCCATCATACCATGTTGCTCTTGCCACCACGTTGAGCAGTTGCTGGAATGTGCTCCTTAACCGCAGCGGAAGAGAGATGGTGGAGGACGTGGTCAAAGTGCTGGACCACATCATGAAGTGTTGGACGTGTGAACGTGTATTTAGCTTACAATGCATTCATCAAAACCCACGACTCTCGAATCCGTATCTTCATGTCATGTAGCTGTATGAATTGAACTCCCTGTTTATTTGGAAAGAAAATGAAATTGTGATTATATGACTACTACTTCCAAGGAGCTGAATAGTTGTATTAGGCTTAACGAATGGGTTATTTTCTATACTTTTTGTTGTTGGTACCGGCATTTCCTCAAAAGCCAAACACAGAGTATTATATCGTCTAGGAATTCATGTGGTAATATTGTGGTTTAGGGTTTATGATTTATTTATTTTGTTTGATTATGGACTTTTTGTTTGATTATTGAGATACATTTAATTCACTTGATAAAATACACCCCCAAAAGTAGGGAAATTCTTTTTTTTTTTTTTTCATTTTCATTTCCTTCTCCAATATGCTACTCTGATCATCACTGTTTGATTATTGAGACTGAGATCATTGAATGGCTCAATAAGAAGGATCAGTTGTCTGCTGCATTTGTTAAAATATGGAACTCTGGAATCTGGTAGTGGAAATAGAAGCCATTACTTGTTTGTTTGTCCCGAAGGATTTAAAGGTTTAAATCTTGAGAACATATGTCCATGGGGTTTAAATATCAAGGCCCACATCAATTCTATATCTGAACTTGTAAGTTTTTCATGCTTGCATGTGGACGATGATATGGGCTTGTTGGTCTAATGACACTTTAGTACTAGTTACATCCACTTGTGATATCTCATATCGGATAGAAATTTTTTTTTTCTGGCATTATATAAGTACAAACTTTTTTTTACCTTATTTTAAAGTCATAAGAGTTTCCCTAAGTTATGAATAGGTAATAACTATATCATTAGGAGTGTAGTGTGAGGGTTTGTTTGACTTTTTGAGATATATATGTCTATTTGGCACTTTGTGTTTGTATATGAGGTGAATATGATATCTCACATTGGATTTGGGGAAAAAGTCTTTGACATTATGTAAGTATAGGCTCCTCTTACCCCCTTAGACATAGAGTGGATAATATCTATATAATTGGAATGGATCGTTATATCATAAGTGTAACATGTCTTATTTTTTATCATATATACTACAATTTAGAAATGTACTCTTTTGGTATCTATAAAAAAAGGTATAATGAATCAAGTGGTGTCATTTACATATTTTTAGGTCTTATTGTTTATACCCTAACCTCATATATTTGTATTCTTGTACCTTAGTCTCTTTCGTTTGTACCCTTGCTCAACGGCCTACATTTGACAAAACATATTCAATGATCAAAAAGGCACAACTAATCAAGTATAAAAATATAGAAAACTAATAGAATATGGGTAATTGTATTCCATAGGTGCATAAGAAATATCATATAAAAATTCTATTAAAAAAAAATTGGTCAAACAAAATTTGTTCAAAACTTACAAAAATATTGGAAAAACTCTATGAAATGATGAAACATATATTAAAATTTTTTATTTAATAAAAGAGTTTATGGAGGTAAAATTTGTGGAATTTGGGTAATAATATAATCTATCTTGATAAAAAAAAATATGAATTTTGAAACTATATGTCGAAATAAAAATTTTGTTTATTGTATTGCATTATTTAAAACATATAATATTTCAATATTTATAACAAATTACATTTATAAGGAAATTCAATTTTATCCCAAAAATATCTATATTAAAAAAAAACTTAAATTGTAATTTATAATTATAAAAAATAAAAAAATTTAAAACTTATTATAAAAAATAAAGGTATTTTTTCGAACATTATTAATTGTTTTTAGTTATTTTAACTTGTCTTTTGGAGTTATTTTAAAAATAATTATATAAATATGAAAAATAATTGAAAATAAAATATTATAGACATTTGAAATTATTGAAAACAAGTAAGTTATAAAAAGCACAAGACAACTGTTTATGAAATTTATTTTCAAAAACTATTTAATGAAAACGTTTTAAAAAAGTACCCAAAAACTATTTTCATATATATGTGTGTGTGATTTTTTTAAAAACATAAAAACTAGGTTGAAAACATTCTAATTCCCAAGAATATTTTTGTTTTATAAATTATCAGACAACTTTTAAAAATTGTTATTGAAAACCATTTTTTTAAATCAGTTTTGAAAATAGTTCCTAAACGGAGTCTAGGCCTTCCTTCCTTGAAATAAATTTGGCATTAAAGTGGTGCTTACTGTTTGGGCCGCTAGGCACTTGCTTTAAATATTTCACTCAATCATAACCGATTATGCACATAACTATAATGTGTTAGTCTAAGTAACAAACCCCACCCCCCAACACACACACACACACTATATATATATATATATATATATATATATATGGTAATTTAATAATTGTAACTTATTGATTAGCCTATTTTTGTCTCCTCTACATTGGGTAGGGACTCACTCTAAGGTGATACAAAACAAACATTGGGCTGAGCGTGAATTTAAGCATACATGGAACTCACTCTAAGGTGATACAAAACAAACATTGGGCTGAGTGTGAATTTAAGCACACATGGAACAGAAAGCGAAAGGATGAAGACAAAAATGATGAAAGTGGTAATACCATCAAACAATTCAAACGAATAAAGCACAGCTTGCAGGCCCGCAACAAATGCAAACACCATGAAAATCATCGCAGCCATGGTTAGCATACAGCCGTAAAATAAGAATGCCAGGATGGTGTTCTTGTTATTTGTAGGGAACGCGGCAAGGAAATAAACACCAATAGCACACATAGAAAGTACCATGGCTATGCTATCTGCCATGACAAAACTTGTGAAATTGTCCCTTACTGCAGGTGCCATGTATTGGTCCTCGCCCTTGGTGCGTCTGATACTAACTCTCTGATTAGGTCTCTGAAACTGTAAAACATTTAAAGAAAGCATGGATAGATATTCGATTCAAAGGGTTTGTAAAAGAAGGAAAACAATATTTTTTAAGATTAAAAGTCTGTCATTTCTTTCTTTTTCCTTTTTTTTTTTTTCTCACTATCATCTATGATGAAAAAAAAAAAAAGTTAGAAAATTAATTGGGGGTCACAGCAGGAACATATACATATATAGGGAATTGAAATTTTTGGCGGCCTTATCAATCTTACTAAGGTGTCCAATATCCACGTTAACATCGTCTCCGGAGATATGATAGGCATGTGAAACAGATGGAGGGGTGTCTTTCCTTCAACATTCTTCTCATTCATGAGCCCTCTCACCCTTAACCAGCGAATATTTGACAAACCCGAAGTTGCAAATATTCTCTTCCTTGGCACTATTAAGTGAAGAACATTATTGCCCTTATCATCAACTTTCTCGCAACAATCTGGAAAGCGTGACACCAGCAGCTTCACTATGTCCACATGGCCTCGGCTCGCTGCAATATGAAGAGTTGTCCTATAACGCCCAAGTTTTTATTTTTAGGGGTAATTTAGGAAATTATTAATTTAATAAAAAGGAAGAGGGGTGAAAAGGTAATTTTATGAATAAATACCCTAGGTATAAATTAGAATTTTGTTCTTCCTGTTCTTTTCTGAATCACGTTCCTGTTCGCAAAGAGTTTCCAGAGAACGTAAGATTGGAGTCGGATTTCAGGGTTTGAAGAACAGATCTCTATAGGTAAAATTCTAGTCCCTAGATTAATATTTTAGATTCATTAATTAATTTCAAGCACATTAGATATGTTTTTGGAAAACCCAAATCTAGATTAGGGTTAGTTTTTTTTTTTATTAATTCGTTTTAATATCAAAATATTGAAAATTTAATATTTTGATTTATTGTTGGAAATTAGGAAATCTTAAGTTTTTAGATGAAAAAAAAAAATTCTTTGGAAGATTTCGATTTAGGCTAGGGTTAATATTTAAAAAAAATGAGAGTAAACAAATATATTGTTATTTGTGGCTTAAGGGATTAGAAATATTAAATAATAAAAAAAGAAAAGAAAATGAAGGAACGCTGTGCACACTAGAGGAAGTAAAAAAAAAAAAAAAATTGAGAATGCATGTGCACACCGGAGAAAGTTGGAGAATGGTAAATAAAAAAATAAAAAATTATGTACGGATGGTGTTTGGTAGTTAATGTATATATATATAGATATTATTATTATGTTGGCAATAATGGAGAATTGTTGGGGATAAAGTTTATGTTTGAAAAAAAAAAAGTGGGAGAATAGAAGTTTTAAATAAAAGAACGTAAAATTTTTGGTATTATAATTATACTAATGATGAGTGTAAGTTAATAAATAACGTAGAAATTAATTAGTAAAATAAATTACAGTTTAATTAAATTAAGTTGTGTCCCAAGAAATAAATTAAAATAAATTAAGTTTTATATGAATTAAAAATTTATTAATTTTTTTTAAAAATATGAATAGATTAAATTATCTTTTATAATTAAAAACATTAATTTGAATACCTAAAATTTTAGGATTGACAAACCTATAATTTTAGATAAATAGTAATGGTTATTTCTCTTATATTTTGTTAGGTGAAGAATAGATTTTCAGGATTATTTTTCTCCAAAATTTTTTAGGACTTCTTTTGAGGTAAAGGAAATTAATGCAATTATTATTTTTTTTAGAAACAAATTTTTATATACATCTTTTGGAAATATTTTGAATTAATATTCGTTTTATGCATGGATCAAATATGTTTTGTATGAAAAGCATGTTAGAACTTTATATTTTGTTTACAACAGAGAAATGTGGAGATATTATGTTTTGCAAATTCAAATAATTGAAATAAGTATTTGACTTTGATTTGTTTGGCCCTTGTCAACGGGATATAATAGTTGACCTTTACATTTCTTGGTGGGGAATGTAATTGATTTGGACCCTAGCCTCTAGGGGTTTGGTTAGAGATTACTAGTACTAGTAGTGTTTGGTTCCACCCACATTAAAGGAACAATTTGAGGCTAGCCACCTATTTGAAAAGTCCCACCTAATTGGGCACTATTTGATGTTTGATGACTAGAGAAAATAAATGATTTGAATGTTTTGATTGAATTTGATATGAAAATGTTTGAATCAGAATTGAAAGTGTACAGTTAAAAATTTCGAATGTATTGGCAAAACTGACTCAAAGGTTTATGAAAATAATTAGTTATAATGTCTCCTATTTTGCAAGTGATTTTGAAATGTTTGATCCATGGACTGCATTAATGTTCCTTATTGGGCTTTGAGCTCATACCTATTTGTTGATTACTTTTCAGGCACCTTTAGTTTGAGTGAGGAGTGATGGCTAGGTCAGGGAATGGTCATCATTAGGATTTTGCTTAGGATGTTATTTGAACATTGTTAGCTTATGAGTTTATGTTCCTTTGGATTATTTGGTTTTGGAAGCTATTTAGATATTGAGCTTTTAAATATTTTTTTTTTTTATAAGTTTGAAGTTGAGATTTGGAGATTATGGAAATTTGTTAGCACTTGATTTATTTGGGTTTGCAATCTATTTGGATAATGGATTTTGGTTGATGGATGCTTAGTTTTAAAGTTAAGTTTGAAGATTTTAGAATTTTATTTCGCTACTATGAACAAGTTTCTGGTAATTGGTTACTTCCAGTTATAATATAATTGTTTGGGTCAGGTTACACTTTAAGCCTTTGAGTTTGAGGTGTGAAATGACCGTCACGCCCTTGGAGTGGGTCTTGGGACGTGACATGTCCTGTTTCCATGGTCTCTGACGCCTAGGCAGACAACATCCCTGTCAAATTGCTCTAGCAATTGCCTCACTATTGTTGGTGAGAACCCACATATGCAGCAAAGTGAAGAGGAGTCCACCCATTTTCATCCAATTCATTAGTTAAAGACACTTCCATTCCACTATCTTCTTTGTCATTACTGATAAAATCAACAAAAGAGAGAAAAAAAATTAAGAAAATTAATGCAGTCTCCTCTTGTAATTAATAGCCAAACAAAATACACTCAAGTTTCAGCTCTCCCAAACCAAACTGATCAAGAACTCAACTCCCAGTTAGTTACAACAACCCAAGAAGTTAGAACGGTTGTACAGTAGAGTAGTTAGTGTAACAGTTGAATGAACTGGTATAAAAACCATGATGCTGCTATTATATTCTAGTGATGAAATGAAAAACACAGTTTCAATTTAGTTTCTATCATGGTATCAAAGCGGAACGATCTCTTGAAAGAAGACTTGTTGAAAAGATAAGCTTTAGGCTGCACAATACGCTCGTCTCTCAAAATATCATCTGTCTCACCAATGGAAAATTCAACTCAGTCTTTTGATCTGCAAACTAGAGTGGCGCATGTGTTTTCTTCCTCAAATGACATTCTTCCACAAACACAGGTACTTAATCATACACTCCCGATCAAATTTGATAGAAATAACTACGTCTTATGGAAAACCCAAATGGAAAACGTAATATTTGCTAATGGCTTTGAAGACTACATTGATGGTTTAAAGGTGTGTCCTCCAAAAGAAACAAACACTGGTGTCTTAAACCCAGAATTCATTTTGTGGAGACGTTTTGATTGTATGATCTTGACTTGGATCTACTCCACTCTTACTCTTGAAATTATGGGACAGATTGTTGGGTTTCAAACTTCTCATGCAGCATGGACTACATTAGAGAAAATATTCTCAGCTTCATCAAAGGCTCAAGTAATGCAACTCCGATTAGAGTTCCAAACAATAAGAAAAGGTTCTTTGTCAATGATGGAACATATCCTAAGGATCAAGAATATTTCTGATAACCTAGCAGCAATTGGAGAATCAGTGTCTGAAAAAGACCAAATTCTTCAACTTCTTGCGGGTCTTGGAGCTGATTACAACTCCATAGTAGCTTCCTTGACAGCACAAGAAGATGATCTCTCTCTTCACTCAGTACATAGTATTCTTCTTACTCACGAGTAACGATTGTGTCTCCAAAATACAGTACCTGAAAGTGATCTTATCAATGCAAATATTGCAACCTCTCAACACAAAAATAACAGCAACAAAAGGCACAACAACAGATTCAATTTCTCTCAAAAGAAAAATGGCCCTAGACTAGGAAGATATCCATCTAGTGGCATAGGACAAGGAAACCACGTTATCTCTACTGATTGTCCATAGTGCCAATTGTGTGGAAAATATGGTCGCACTGTTCACAAGTGCTATCACAAATTTGATATTAATTTTCAAGGCTATACATCTGTAGATAGTTCATTTGTACATAATACATCCAACGGCAACAATCAAATGCAAGCTATGGTTGCATCTCCAGCTCCGGAAAATAGTGAGACATGGTTCTTTGACACTAGGGCCACTCATCATCTAGCTCAAGATATTAAGACTCTCTCTAATGTTCAAGCATACAAAAGAAATGAGCAAGTTATTGTTGGAAATGGTAAGAAACTTCCAATCCTCCACACTAGTTCAAAATTCTTTCCATCCACCTTCAGAAATTTTCATTTAAAGAAAGTCTTACCATGTTTCTCATCTCACTACTAATCTAATTAGTGTTTCCAAATTTTGTACCGATAATAACGTCTTTTTTTAGTTTCACCCAAAGTTCTTTCTTATCAAAGATCAAGTCTCAATACAAGTTTTTCTTCAAGGATAACTTAAGAATGGCTTATATGAATTCCCTCCTTTGACTGATAATGCCCCTGTAGTCTTCTTCACTCCTATAATGTCAAACATCACCTCTAGCCTCTAGCATTCCAGGCTTGGTCATCCAGCTGATGATATTCTGACAAAAGCTTTTGATTCTTGTGATATTGGTTATCAAAGAAATAGACGTGATGTTTGTTCTGCTTGTCCAGTTGCGAAGAGTCACAAATTACCCTTTTCTTTGTCAAATTCTAGAGTTTCTCATCCTGTTGCTTTAATTCACACTGATCTATGGGGACCTGCCCTAACTCCATCTACAACTGGTGCTCAATATTTTCTTCTATTTATTGATGATTTTTCCCGATTTTCTTAGATATATTCTCTACATACAAAAGGTCAAGCCTTATCAACCTTCATCAAATTTAAAACGATGGTTGAAAATCAATTTTCTTTCTGTATTCAATGTTTGCAATCTGATAATGGTGGAGAATTCAAACTTTCACTCCTTATCTTACCACTCATGAGATTACACATAGATGTTCTTGTCCCTACACTCCTGAACAAAATGGCCGAGCTGAGCGAAAGATGAGACATTTAGTTGAGAGTGGTCTTGCCTTATTAGCCACAGCTTCTTTACCATTACAATTCTGGCTTTATGCCTTTCATATAGCTACTTACCTCATTAATCGGTTACCAACTAAAGTTCTTCAATTTCAATCTCCTTTTCAAGTGTTGTTTAATAAAATTCAAAACTATCACCATCTCAAAGTGTTTGGCTACCTATGCTATCCATACCTTCGCTCGTATAATAAACATAAACTTTGTTATCGCTCTAGTCCATGTGTGTTTCTAGGTTACAGTCCTACTCACAAAGGTTACATGTGCTTTGACTCTAACTCCAATAGTATATATATCACTCGACCTGTAAAATTCCATGAGACAAAATTTCCATTCCAGCAGACTGTTAACACCTCATCTGCATCTTCTTCTTCTCAGTTCACGTCTACTCCAGCCTTATTGCCTATACCATTGTCTATTCCACCAACTCAAACTTCACAGTCTTCAATTCCTACATCTCAGTCTCCTCACTTGTCTAATTCTGCTCATTCATATCATTCTTCCCATAATTCAACTTCCTTACTTCCTATACTCGATCCTATTCTAGTTCCTTTCACTGCATCTTCCAGTTCTTCTCTTACTAATCCCTTGGCACCACACAACTCACATCCTATGACCTTAAGGCATATTATAATTTCTTTTCACATCCATTAAATTATACCAGACTTCTTTCTTGACCAATTTTTGCAGAGTGAGGTCACAATTTTTCATTATGATTGTGTTTAGAGTTCACTGGTTAGGAATCGACTGACATGAACTTAAAAAATTAGTACAAATTCAGTACGAGAAAAGTGACTTACATTTAAAAAAAAATTATTATTTAAATTTTAGAGAATGAATTCATTTTTTTTTTAGAAAAATATTGTTGAGCTCATTCATACCAAGTAAATTTGGTTGTCCATTTTTTTTATTTTCCTTTTGATTGTTGGTGAAAAAAAGTTGATTATGTTGTCTATATAGAATCAAATTATTCAATAAATGGGAACTTATTAAATTAATAATTGGGGTAATTATTGGTCAAGGATGTGAGATGGCAAAGAATGGGAGTTATTTTGCATGGTATGAATAAGTATAAATGAGGGAAATAGCTTTAGAGTTGAGGATCTAATTTGATAGAAACAAATTCCATTGCTTAATTATGTATTTTTGTTTTCTTGACCATTTGCACTTACATATGAATCATATAATCCATCGAATGCATCTTCCTCAAGTGTTTCATTCTTATACTTTTTTTTTTTGAATTTTCTAATCATTTAGGTTTTTTTTGCAAACACTTTATAAAAAATAATTTTTAAGAATAATTTTTAAAATTCATTTATGATATTTAGTAGAATAAAATTTGTTTGGAAATTTGGAATGTGTTTAACCTATTTTCTATATTTTTAAATATATTTTAAAAGTAATTTTTATACAGAATGTTTCTTTTTTATTATTTTTAATAATTATGTAATTTTTGAAAATAATTATCAAAAACTCAAAAAAAAAAAAAGTGATAACAACAAAAAATAATTAAAAGTTATTGGTTGAAAACACTTTATTCTGTTTTTAAGGATAAAAATTTGTTTTTCGCTTTTTAGTTATTAAACATGTTTTTCTATTTTTTTTATGAAGAAAAAAATAGTTATGAAACAAGAATTTAACTTCCACATCATGTTCTCCTCAATCGCCATTATTAATCAATTTATAAATTAATTTTGCTTATTAATTCCATAAGATCAAAATTTATTTTAAAATTTTAATATTAAAATTGAATGGAATTTGATTATTTAGTGTCTCAAAAATTTGTCACTTTGATAAACTACAAGTAATTTTTATCTTATCAACTTTTGAACTCGGACCAATAGAGAGCAAGAGCCATTTTGCATATATTAACATATAAAAAAAGTCAAGTAGTCAAATTTGTACATCTAGTTATTAATTAAGTTCCTTGATTTTAGCAACTTTTATTCTCCCAAGATTTTACCAATAAGATAATTATAATAATTAGATATTAGTTTGTTGATTTTTATTATTATTATTATCGTTTGTATAGTTGGAGATTAGTTTCCTTTTTTTAGGAAACTTATGATATCTATTTTTATTTATTCATATCCACTTATTATCAATTTTGAATGCCAAATTAGAGGTAATTTGATCCAGAAAATTTTTTATGTCTATAGGAACAAGACAATATGAAAAAGAACCAATTACAGTAATGTACAACATTGATAAAGGATTTACATAAATTGATTCAATTATTAGAAAATTGATTTGATTATTTCCAAATATTACAACAATTTCAAGAAATTTCAAAAGAATATTATTTATATTAAAAACAAATTCAAGTTAATGATTTTAATTTATTTATTTACAAACAAAGTTTTGACTTATTTACAATAAATGATTTAATTTATTCACATTCAATTTTTGTTTTCAAGAAAGTTACTTTTACTCATTATCATTAAAAGAATTTATTGGATGCAATTTCATTAAAAAAATTCAGTTTGATTTTATTTAGAAGAAGTGATTTTTATTTACCTTTACTAGAAAGAGAATGAATTTTTACAATTTTATTTTCAAGAAAATGTTTCAATTCAAACTTTTTTTTTAAAATTACAAATTATTTAAAAAATATTTTCAAAAATTTATTTACAAAATAATATTCTAATTTGATTGTATTTATAAATAATAAATTTTAACATATTTATTATCATCATATATTAATGAGTGGGGACTTAGCCTAGTGGCAATCAAGCTTAAACCCAAGCCTTGTGGCTTGGGTTCGGAGGAAAGCGCGAAAAAATTACCTAAAAAATCTATGATTTATTTAAAATATCATTGACATTTTGGCCATTTTTTTCAATCTCCTCTGCCGCGTGTCGCCTCATGCTCGATTTTTCACCGCTAAATCACCTCTAAATCAATATATCATCAATATTTGGACGACCTTGCTGAAATTCTAGCCGATTGATAATTGATGCCCGATATCGTTTTGGGCACTACCGATATTCAATATTTTGCCAATATTTCAGCGAAAAAAATCAACATTTCAATCCTTGGTTCCAACTACCTACTACTCTCTATTTTGGCATAGTACAATGGATTTAATGCCATTTTGTACAAGTATTAATCTAAGAAACTAAAGTTAAGACAACATAAAAGATATTTTGTAAAATAAATTTCAATCAAAGAGGTAGATGTTTGTGTGTTAGACCCCTACCAACTTTGTTGTCGGAGTTAAAAGCCCTACCAACTTTATTGTCAGAGTTAAAAGCCTTACCAACTTTGTTGTCAAAGTTAAAAGTAGTTGGAACTTGGAAGTAGATCATAACTAACACGTTTATTTATGTGAAACAAAGATGAAAATATCGGTGATTACGGATATATCGATACTTCGATTTTACAAATATATCGAATTTATCAAAAATATATCAGCAGATATTTTGATACAAAATATCAATGGACTTAAAATTGATCAGAACTTATAGAAATGTAGGTAAAAACTTTTAAAAATGAAATTAGAAGTATAATAGATATTTTAAAGCTGTTTTGTTGAAGAAATTAATATATATATGGTATAATTTATTATATTTGATAATAATATTGTATGTGTTGATAAAAAATGTAAATTTTATAAGTGTACATTTATTATTAAATTACATCAAATATTATTCGACAATAATATTGTGATATTTGATTATAATATGTCTAATTTTAAAATATATTTAATATTAAAATTATAATTCATTTAATTTAATTGTATTAAATGATATAAAATAAATGATGATATATGTATAATTTTTTAATATTTAATTAATATATAAATGATATTAAAAACACTATAAAGAAAATTATCATGATAATTTTTATATTTTTGTTAACATAAAAATTATTTTTGGTAATTAATTAAATGAATTTTTTTATTTAATTATAAAATAATTATAATTAATTTGTTTATTTTTAAATATTTTGTTAATATTTTATTTATATGATGACTTTTAGTATATATGGGTTGGATGCAACATAGGCGAACTTGCCCTGTGGTTGGCTGAGGTTAGAACCTTTTGTTTGGGGTTGGAGTGGGTATGATATTTTAATCCTTGATATGGAGATGAGAGTTGTTTTGTAAAAGATATGTTTTTTTAGCATAAATGAAAGTTCTATGTCCAAAATAAGATTTTGATGTTCTCTTTCTTTCTGACATGGATAAGAGTAGTCCGTAAAAGTTACAAAAATAAAAGTAAGTTTTGGAAAAAATAAAATAAAAATAAAAATTATACTCACTAGTATGTCTTGTTCATTTTTGTCAAATCTCGATGCCCTAAATGTGAATCTTGGAAAATTGAAGAAACTAACCAAACAATTTGTTGACCCCTCATTTTGGCCGAGTAAGAGAACATTTTTTTTTTAGGCCAATTGGGGCTGTTAGGGAGCTATGGAGAGGATGCTCTCCGAGGTCCAGATGGGTGACAGGTGGAGCTGTGGAGAGTTGTTCTCCTGGGTCCGGATGGATGACCCTCCATCATTGAGGGGATTTTTCTGTTAGAAAATATTACCTTTAGGGAGCACTTTGAGGGAGTGGCGCAGAGACCTTTTTGCTAGGAGAAACCAGCAGGTGACACGCAGTAGTGGTTTTTCTGGCCGTTGGAGGGAACTTGAGCAGCAAGAAAAGTTGGAGAAGTTGGAAAGAAGAGAGAAAAAACGGGGGGAGCTACAGAGAGTGTCTCGAGAGAGCAAAGAGGATTGAGGAGGCTGTGAGAAAAGCCATTTTTGAGAAAAAGAAGAGTATAGAGAGATAGTGAGCTAAGCTTAGACAGAGATAGTGAAAAGTGAGGTTGAAGAAAGTGAGATGAACAGAAGAGAACCAGAGCAGAGAACAGGGAAGAGGAAGGAAGTTGGAGTCTTACCAGTTTTGGAGTAAAAGAAAGTATGAGAAGCTGACCAAGCTTTGAGAAACCTAGGTAGGGCCACTGTACATTTCACCGTTTTCTTCCTCTGTGCTTGTTGATTTTGAGTGTTATTTGTTGATTTGGGTGCGAATATCATATGTCCATGCATTGCTTGTTGCCTTTTAAGCGGTTGATAGGCTAGATCTTGCTATATTCATCTATGCACCTTTGTTTTTCTTTGAGATATATCCTGAATATGGTTCAGTTTTACTGTGTGACCAGGGTTCAAAATCTCGGTCGATACCGGTACGACTCGGCCGAGTCGTATCCACCTCGACCATGGACGGTACCGGACCGATACCCGAGTTGGATATTTTGCCGAACAAACTCGATTGAATTGAAAGAGTGAATCCTATGAAAACGTTGAGACAACTCCAAGATCATGTTGAGACTAAGCTATTTGGGTTATTGGTAATGGAAACAAAGGTAATATTGAAGTAGAAATGGTGGAGAAGATGAGAAAATCAAAACCCACGAAAATGAAAAATACAGATTACAGAGATGGCCTGCATCTTGTAGTCGCTGGTCGGATCCCCCAAGTTCTTGCCGGAGATGGAACTAAGCGACATGATTAGGAGGCAGAGTTGCCGAATATCGACGGAGAACGACGGTGAGGTGGCCGATGGAAGTGGGAGAAGAGAGAAAGTGGCCTGCGGAGGAACTGGTTGTGGGGAGAAATGGGTCTTTGACCGATGGTGGCTATGAGTATTTAAACAATATGGATTTGAGTTTTTTTTTTTTTTTTTTGGATAAATAGGTGAGGATTTAGGTTTTAAATAATATGTATTTATTTTTTAAGTAGATAATGAGTATTTGGTGGGAATTTGAGTTTTAAATAATTTGATGAAAATTATAATGATAAAAAATTAATAATGAATATTAGACTTATATCAAATAAATAGGAAATGAATATTTATATAAAAATTAAAATTAATGAATATATTTTATAAGAAAAATTATATTTATTTTTTTAAAGATAAATCATGGTTTTATTTTTTTAATAGTTAAAAATATTTTTTTTTAAATTCAAAATATTTAATTTAAACAATTTTTTATAAAAAAAATTACTTTTTATTATTTTCATCTTCAACAAGAAACATTTATTATCAAGTGATTAAATTAAAATATTTTTAGAGATTTTTAATATTATTTTAAATTATCCCAAAAGTATGCTTTTATTATAATTTGAATAATTTTAATATAATAGAAGTTTATTTTATTAATTTTTCACTCTACTTATTTGTATTTAATTTTTTAAATAATTTTAATAATTTTTTAAAATTATTTTAATATCTTAAATTAGAATTTTTTGCGTATCACCCGATACCGATCCGAGATACCGAGACAGATGTGCCTCAAGACCTCCCGAGTCAATGACCGATACCGCGACTTTGAACTATGTGTGTGACATATGAGAATCATGTTTCTACTCCCTGTTTCATTCACCCGTTCTTGGCTCGTTGATTAAAACATGAAATGTGTGGCTATAGTTGGTTCATTTTGCTTCCTTCACTTGTGCTCTGTTTTCTTCTTTTCTCCTGTTTCTGATGTCCACCTATGGAGAGCTGGGCACAATGAATATAAAGCATTAAGAGGTTTTGAGTGTTTGTGGAACATGGGTTTTTACTGGGTGAAATAATACCAGAAGATTTCAAGGATGTTTGTGATGATAAATGCAAGTGTTTGCATTCTTGGAATATTGGTGATTTTTTCTCGAGTTTGACACAGCTTGAAGGGCACCAGAAGGTTGTTTGTGGGATTGTTTTTGCTATTTGGGCCTGATAAGCTATATATTGGGAGCAAAGATGAGACTGAGGACTTGGAACTCTCAATCTAGGCAGTGCACTAGTGTGGTTAATCTTGGCAGAAAAGTTGGTTGTATGATCAGTAAAGATTCATGGTTCTTTGTGTGTATACCAAATGTTGTTAAGGCATGACACACTCAAAATAACATTGAATTGAGTATCGATGAACCCATTAGGCAAATTTATGCATTGGTTGTTGGTAATGATCTGCTATCTACTGGTGCACAAGATGGAGCAATATGGGCATGTCTGTAATGATCACCAAACTGCCACAGCTCCAACCACTTCCATGCAAAAATACTGCCACCCAAACATTCAAACAAGCCAATTGCTTCTAAATGGGATTTCTACTTGGCTTTGTATCTGCTTACACCAAAAAGTGAGGAAAGGAACAGCTCAGCAAGCTCACCTTACATGAGGTAGAGGATTCAGAGGAACTTGTGGAATGACTTCATGAACAACCCAATTTTCAATGTAGAACATTAGCTTCTTTACACAGAGAACACCCACAATAATGAGATTTGTTCGACTTTGAAGGCAGCTCATCATCATCCATTTACGGCATGCTCGATCAACTCCAATCAGCAAACATGGTCTCCTAATATGGTTCATCTTTCCAACCAAATAATGCTCTGAGTCTAGGCAAATGAGTTATGGACAAAATGCCAATAGAGCCTACTTCGGTGATCTGGACCACTTTGTTTGGAGGTTATGGGAGACATGATGAAACCAAGGTGGCCAAGTTAAAACTAAGGGAGCTCCAGAGCATAATTCCTTGAAGAAACTGCTCATTTACTCTTCGCGTGCATGAAGTAATATCTCCTCATTAACATGGCCACCCTACAGTTGTTACATGACCACTTGCTCCTTTTTTTATTCCCCCAAAGGAAACCTAGATAGTAATTCCGGTTTGAACCCCTACCAGCTTCTTTTCCATCCTACCCATGTGCATGTGTGCATGGCCACCCAAAACTGTTGCAAGGCCCTCCATCAAATCCAAATCCTAAGCCAAATAATTTTGTGCCTAAAACCTTAGGACCAACTTACCATGTCACGACCCAAATTCCGGGCAACCCAAAATTTGGCCCTAACCCCAGGTCAAAGGTTTTACCCTAAGGGTTAATCCTAATCCACACTAGCAGTTAACCAAAACGCTTTAAAATTTTTTTTTTCTACACATACATCACACTAGAATTCCCACCAACCAACAATCCAAACTAACAATATCTCAATCACTACTCAAAAGCAACAAGATATAATAATTATCATTATAGTCCAAAAATAAAAGTTCACAGTTAAACAATTTAATCAAAATAAGGTCTTATTACAATGCATAGTCCACAATTTGCTAAAACAAGTTCCAATACAACCAACACAACAAATACACCACTCTCCACTAGGCTGTTCCAAAACCTCCAGGGACATCCTAAAGTCCTCCCTGCCCCACCTGTGAATCTTCAGGAGTGATATCCACATCTAAAAAGATGTAAAAAGGAAGGGGTGAGCATTTCACATTGCTCAGTAGGGTGTTTAACACCCAAAGGGTTAATGGGGATTACTAAGTTTCAATTAGCACAAAAGAAACATTCATCAATATTGATCAAGCCACATATCTTAATCTCTATAATTATACACAATTCCACAATTTTCAACAATTAAATGAAATGCATATGAACATGTGACACACAACCATACAATGCACTGTCATTCTCAGGCTTTCATCGAATGATATGCGTCCGCATCCAAATACACTTCCCATTCAGAGTCATCTCAGGGTAAACTTTGGGTCTTTCACCCTAGGGATCTCTCATCCTTCTTAATTCGCCTCACACGGACCTTTACTTTTCATCACTATTTTATTTTTTTCTTTCTTTTTCCATTTCATGCACTTTTCACAGTTTTTATCTTTTCTTCACACAACCATGATGCAAATGAATGTCATGAGGTTAATCACCCTCATTCACAAGTATCACCAATATTACATAAATTTCCAACTAATCCAAATATAATTGAAAGCACAATCATACCAAAATTCCAAAATTTCCCAACAATTCCAATAATTCCAATACTCAAATATAATTATTTTTCCACAATAAAATTAAAAAAAATATTCCAACAAATTCTCAAAAATTCACATATCAATAAATTATAAATTATACCATAATTTCGTAATTTTCCAACAATTCTAATAATTTTCAATAATCAAATATAATTATTTTTTCACAATAAAATCACCAAAAATATTCCAACAAATTCTCAAAAATTCACATATCAATAAATTATAAATTATACCACAATTTTGTAATTTTTCAATAATTCCACTAATTTTAACAACCCAAAAGCAACCATTTATCAATCAAAAAAAAAATTCTCGAAATCACAAAAATTCCAAAAATATTCCCAATCATCCAATAAAATTCCTATATCACAAACACTACCTATTTAACTCATAACGACAAGATCGACGATTTTTTTCAAGAAAAAAAACATTTAATTAAAGTTTTAGGGTTAGGTTTCTCTATCACATATTTACAAATCAAACCGTTAAAATCAAGATCAACCATCGTAAACTCGTTCCTCGTGTCGAGTAGAACATTTCCTCAAATTTTCACTCAAAACGAACAACGTTCGGCCGTCCAAAAGGCCGGCCAAAGATTTAGAGGGAAAAATTCTGCCCACAGTGCCGAAAGCTCCTCTTCTGCCACTTTCTAATTCCTTTCTTTTCTTTTTTTCTTTTTTTAAATCCCAATTATTCTACTTTTTAACCACCAGCCAAGCCCACGGCCCACACCAAAAGCCTTTGAATTCTTTTCTTTTTCTTTTTATTTCATTTGTTTTGTTTCATTTCTCATTTCATTTCCAATTCATTTCATTTTTTTTTAACAACACACAAAATAATTTAACCAACACCAATCCAAAATTATTTTTCTCAAATTTATTATCAAGTAATTTAATTTAATTTTTACTTAATTAGTTCTAGTTAATTTTAATTAATTCATTTTTCATTTTTTGTTTTCGTTTTTTGTTTCCAGAAATTTTCAATTTCTACAATCCTAAGAAATTTTCTACCATAAAACTAATGTGGCACAAAATTTTCAACTCGCCTAATTGACCAACAAAATAATTCGAATTCCATCAATCCAAAATTAACACGTGCTCTCCGATCACTTTTCTTTTTTTACTTTTCAACCATTGCTCAAAAGAAGACTTTTCAAACTAGAAATCCTAATGTGACCTAAAATACCCGGTCATTACATACCACCATCAACCTAATCCCATCACCATGCCCACCAATCACTCCTCATTCCTACACGATATTGACCACTGTTTGACATGAGCTTGATCTAAGTTTTGAGGTTTGCTTGAGAAAACCACTACTGTGATTTGAAGATGGGTTTAGTGGACGTCTCTTCTGATCTTACCGAGTTTAGAAGAACTCCGATGGCAGTATTTTCGGCTGGGGTAAAATCAATATTAGACATTCCCAGAACCTTGGAGTATTTGAAATTCAAAGAGCATGTGTTGCTGCTTATATGACTAACGAATGTCCAGCATTTTTCACAAAAAATCAATGATTGCATCTCGACAACACAATCTTATATTGGCTTCAGAGAGGAAGCTCTCAAACCCAATGAGACAAGACATCTTTTAAGGCAGATGACAAAATAGGCCATGCTCACCTCAGCCTTCAACCCATAGTCTTAGCTGCAAGACTAAAGCAAATCCTAGGGTTTCATCTGGCTATACACATGGAATATTGCTACTGAAGAAGAGCAAAGTGATGATACAAATGAAAGTTTTGCCTCTACTGATGCAACCAAAGCTTCTTAATCGGTGTTACTAGCAATATGGATCAAGAGAGACACATAGAATACTATTTCTTTGGGGACCACTGAAAATCACAGTGGTGCAAATGCAGATTTGATGTCCTTGTCTCAATCAACAGAAGTTAGTGGTGGTGAAGTTGCTACGGTTGGCAACAGGGTTCTTTTAAACCCCAAAGTTGGTGCTCCTAACACAAAAGGTTTGAGTTAAATTGTGCCTTCTTCATAAATTGATCAAAATTTGAAGGTTGAGGCAGATCGTGGAAGCATAGAAAATGTTGCCAAGGAAGTTATGAATTCCAAAGATAGTGTTATGGGAGTTGATGCTTTTGATGGGAATTTATAATATTCATCCAAAGATAAAACATTGATGGACAAGACGGTGGAGAATGGCACCAGAGGCCATAATGATGCACGTGTGTGAGTCCAGATGAATGAACCCAGGTTGCTGAAAGAGAGAAAGCTTCACCTATGTAAAATAAGAAGATGTTGGACTCGAAAATTGAAGTTGTGGGAAGTGATGATGCAGATGGGAAATGTTGTTCTTCGAAAAAAGATCAAGATATGGAGGATTTTGGAGGAAAGAGGGTGAAACTCCATCAGCAGTGAAAAAGGAGGATCGAATTATAGGGATACATGAAGGTTCTTGGTCTTATCTTGTTGGTACCATTGGTAGAGTTCCTAAGAAAGTGATAGGAACAACAACACCAAAAGAACCCCCAGACCATCAAAAATCTGCATGGTGTTTTTCCATTGGAGATGAACTGATTATACATTGGGAATTATCATCATCAATAGCAGCAGCACTGGCACCAGCTAATGCAGCCTCTTTGCACCTCGGGCCCACTTCTGCACCCATGCATGGCCACCTTTGGCATGCAATCCCAAAGGCCACATGTCATCCTCTTATTTCTTCATCTTTTGCTTTTAAAATTTGATTTTCAAAACTCTAGTTTTCAAATAATTTTAAAAAATCCAGCTTTCGAATCATCTTAATCTCTTACCCTTTTATATTTATTTTATTTTATTATTATTATTTTTCCTTAGAAATTTCAAGTCATTCCAAAAATCCAATTTTAATAAACTTTTTGTTGTCATATTTCTCTTTTGGTATGCATTTTCATATTTTCTTTGAATTTCAACTTTTTTTTATTGATTTTTCTCAATTTTTAATAAAGCATGAATAAATTCTATAATTTCAAGTAATAGAATTTATGAAGTTAATTCATGCTAAAATAAATCGGGCATTGGTGGGGCCTGACATCTATGATTGATTACTTGATTGACTTTGTCCTACTCCGATATGTATGCGATTATTCAGTATTTGTGCACTAACCTTGTCTCCCATGATAGTACTCAGTTTGCGACTAAGGTACGTCTCGTACCCGATCATTTTTATATATTTATCCGTTATCATGCATGACTTATTTAATTATTTGATCATTGTTTAGTATCCACGATTTCTCGATCAATTGTCATGTTTGCCCTAATTGATTAGTAGGGACCCATTTTTAGGAGTTTAGAGGGGTGCTACGCCTTATCACCGTACCTTCTCGATAGATAACCTGACCCCAAACCCAAACTTAGTTTTTCGCAAACTTGTTTTTTTTTAGGAGTCACATTTAGGTTTTTCTTTCTTATTTTGTTTTTCCCTTAAAAAATAAAACAAAAATAAGTGGTCACTCCAAATTATTATTATTATTTTTAAAATAATTTTTTCAATAAAAATTGGGTTTCACCATTCGAGTGGAAACGCATGCGAGAAAGGCGGGGTCCACACAATTATTAAAAAATTATCCAAAAAAAGTTTGAGCCCTTTGTTATTATTAAATAAGGTTTTTTTCATATTTTTTTATAATAAAAAACTAAAATTATCGAACATATTTTTAAGAATTTAAAAACATAATTGAAAACTTATTTATTCTTTCTACCCTTAAAAACTCTAAAACAAAAATATAGCTAACAACCATCTAACCTATCATGTTCTTCTCCTTTTCTTTTCTTTTCTTTTTTCCTTCTTTTTTTCTCCAATTTCCATTGTAGAATGGACAAACAATTTTCAGAAGGAAAATATAGAATGTGATACTGTGGCATAAAAAAATAACCTATTTTTAGGCTTAGTATTAATCAAGTGAGAAAATAAAAAATGAAGAAATTTAAAATTTCTTATTTCATTTAATATTATAACAAAAAAGTGGCCTTTGTGTGTGTTAAAGCACTATCAATCTTGTCATTACGCTACAATTATTTTATAGGACATGAGCATTTTCTTTCAACTTATTTCTATATTTAAAGATATTTTATGTAACTTATGTTTACATTTGAGGATATCTCATATATAATATTAGCGTAAGGAAAAGTTGTCTAGCTAGATCCTGATCCTTATCTTATTGGGATCCCAAAATATGATTTGATCTCCGATTACAATTATAGAACAATAACACCATGGTAGCTACTGTGCTCCTTTGCTACACAGAATAGAAGCTTCTCTACAAAACTACCCATTTTCTGCCCCTCACAAAAACCATGGTCACTCTTTTTTTTCTAGCTAAATTCATTTTATTAAATATTTTTATAAATAAAATGACATTTCTGACATTCCATAATTTCTACGTTGTTGAGCCAAATTTAGAAAATGGATCATTCTTGGACAACCTCGATCTTGTGGGGTTTGGTTTTGGAAGCCAAAAGTCCTATCTCTGTTGCCCTTTAGGGCTCTTGTATAGGGAGACGGAGATATTTGAGGATGCCTGCAAGGTTGTAGTACAACCTACATCCTTATCTAGGCTTTGGTTCTAAAAGTATTAAAAAAAAAAAAAATGTTATAGAAAATTACTATTCATATTTGATTTCACAGTTAAAAATATATTAAAATAATCAAATATAATTAAAATTAATTAAAAAATTTATAAATTTTAAATTTATTTAATCTTTATATAAAGAAGGAAATTAAATAAAATAAATTTTAAAAAATATATAAAAATAAGTTATTGATTTAAATATTTTTTTTTCTATTTTTTCTCTTTATTTTCCTTATTTAAAATTTGATGGGAATCAAAGATATTTACTTAAAATTTGATTTAAATAATTATTTATATTTAGTTTGTATCCATTTCTTAATTTCAAAGGTACATTTTAATAAACCAGACCTTATGGAAGGTCATGACATACCTTCTTGTTAATTATTAATTTCACTCCCATAAAGAAAATGAGATCTTACCCATTGCAAATAGATCAATTAGCACATCCTGAGAAAAGGTTAAAAACGCAAATAATAATAATAATAATAATAATAATTACCAAACGTGCTTAAAAGAAATTAATTTCAAGTTTCAGAAGAAAAGGTATTCTTACAGCGGTACAAGATCTGCAAAATTGTAAACATAAGGTACCCTAAGATTCTTTTATAAATTTAAAAATTTGTCTAAATACAAAATAAAAGGCAAGGAGAACGATGCAGCAGATGATACAAGTAACGATTGGAAGGCCAGAGGAAAGTGGTAGCACAGCGTATAGGCCCGTCATGAATGCAACCACCATCGCTCCCATGCTAAACAGGGTGAGTAAAAAGCCCATAATCAAGTGTTTTACAAGGAATTCCCCGTCCTTATGCAACGACATAAAAAAATAAACGAACACAGCAGATACGGAGAGGATCACGGCTATGGTGTCCGTCACAATAAATGCTTTGAAAGCTGCTCTCTTTGTTAAAATTGCCATGCCATTGTCATTGTAACCACCGGGCAAGGTGAAACCCGCAGCAAAGGTTACAGTTGCTACAAGTGCTGCCACTATCAAATGGGTTTCACCTTGTCTTTTTATGGTAGAGATGCTTTCGTCTTTTTCGACGTCTTGGCTTTTACTACTACTACTACTACTACTATTACTATTACTATTACTATTACTATTACTGATAGCACCACTGTCTTTATTGATAGCCTCCTGCCAACTAATGGTCCAACAACAACTTTCTCCCATTCCCTCAATTGTCTTCGAATTTCTTCCTGAAATTTGATCAAAATAAAACACCTTAAAAAATAAATAAATAAATAAATAAAAATAAAAGAAATAAAGAAAGAAAAAGAATGTAGTTCATGTGTCGCTGTTTTGGCTTTTTGCTCTTCCTTTATATAAGAAGATTTTCTCATCTTCCCTCAAAATGTTTTTCCATAAGTCTACAATTTAGACCCACAGGTTCTACAAATTGCCTACATTATGGTAATTTGGTAGTTAATTTCTATTTTAAGCATGATTGTCTCTACCGATAATAAAAATAGAAAAAATAATGATGATGGAGTCTTTCCATATCATTACTAATAAAAAGATTAGGTTAGGATCCTTACTGGCTTAACGTTAGCCCTTGAAAAAATGTCTAGGGCGGTTAACTTATCCTTGTTGAGTGCCATTTTATCCACTCTATTGTCCTCTGACAAAGATGGATCATAAACTTGGTAAGAAGCAAGCAGGTGGAGGGGTGAGTCTCCTTTAGCGTCTTTCTCATTTATAAGTCTTCTCACCCTTAACAAACTATTGTCATTCAAGATATGACGAGTAGCATGATACCGCTCGCTCATAATGGCAGAGTGAAGAACATTATTTCCCTTATCATCCACTTGCTCGCAACAATCTGGGGAGTGTGACAGCAGCAGCTTTACTATATCTTGATGGTTACGGTTAGCTGCAATGTGAAGTGCTGTTTTCTTGCTGTCCTTGATTCCAAGATAAGTTACAGATTTATCTGGTGATTTGGCTAGTAATTGCTCCACAATTTCAGTATGACCCAAGTATGCAGCACAGTGAAGGGGAGACCATCCTTTCTCATCCACTTCTTTTGTCAGATCTGGCTTCCATTCCAATAACCTTGCTGTCATTTCTGTAAACAAACGAACCAACAAAAAACAGAGAAAACAAATTGAAGAAAATTAAGTTAATAATTGAAGTTCCCTCTAGTTTTTTTTTTAAAGAGGGAGAGCTGGGATTGAGAGAGGAAGGGATTTTTTAAAGAGGACAGTTTTTTTTTTAGAGAAAAAAAGGGGAGCTTTCCGACAACCCCTCCACCAGCAACTCCACCACCGGCCACTTCGCCACCTGCTACCCCTCCACCGGCTCATCTCGCCTCTCCACCAGCAGCGGTTCCAGCGCTAGCTCCAAGGACGAAGGTGAAATCTCCGGTCGTGGACCGATCTCAGGCGGAATCTCACCAGGCCAGCTACGAACGATGTGAATGGAGTGGAAAGGCTGTGGTCGATGAAGAAGGTGGTCGGGCATTTGGACTGGCACTGAGCTTGATGATCTGTGAGAGAAGGAGCACCGAGAGAAAGAGATAGGAGTCTTCCAGGCGAGAGATTTTCTCTTCTTATATCTGCTTTTATATGTCAGTTTTTCTGCTAAAAATTCATGACGGGTAAGGGGAAGGTTCACGTCAGCATTGTCGCCATTGGCCATGTCGACCATGGCAAGTCGACCACCACTGGTAATTTGATATACAAGCTTGGAGGTATTGACAAGTGTATTATTGAGTGGTTTGAAAAAGAAGCCGCTGAAAGGAATAAATGACCATTCAAGTATGCTCGGGTCTTAGACAAGCTCAAGGCTGAACGTGAGCATGGTATTACCATTGATATCGCTTTATGGAAGTTTGGGACCATTACCATTGATATTGCTTTATGGAAGTTCGGGACCATCAAATATTAATGCTCATGGTCATTCGGATTTCATCAAGAACATGGTTACTACTTACTAGCACCTCACAAGTCACAAGCAGACTGTCTTGTTTTCATTATTAATTCCACCACTGGTTGAGCATGTATTGCTTGCTTACACCAAGCCCTTGGTGTAAGCACATGATTTGCTGTTGTAACGAGATGGATGCCACACGTCCTCTTAATCCTTCATCGTGACAAATATATATTTAAAAAAAAAAAATCAAATTTTAAGTAATTTTTCAAAATTTCCCTTTTTAAAATTTAATTAAAAAAAATCCATTTTCAAAATCCCTCTTTTCAAAGTCAATTTACAAAACTTTTTTTTTTAAACAACTTTTCAAAATCCCAATTCTCAAATTTAATTTTCGAAACTCTCGTCTTCAAATAATTTTCAAAATTCCAATTCTCAAATTTAATTTTCAAAACTTCCATTTTCAAATAATTTTTCAAAATTCCAATTTTTAAATTTAATTTAAAAAAAATCATTCTCAAATAATTTCCCAAAATTCCAATTTTCAAAACTTTAATCTTGAAATAATTTTCCAAAAATTCAATTTCCAAGTTTAATTTTCAAAACTTCTATTCTCAAATAATTCTTCAAAATTCCAATTTTTTAAATTTAATTTTCAAAACTTTCATTTTCAAATAATTTTCTAAAATTCCAATTCTCCAATTTAATTTTTAAAAATTTCATTTTCAAATAATTTTCAAAAATTCCAATTTTCAAAACTTTAATCTTCAAATAATTTTTCAAAATTCCAATTTTCAAAACTTCTATTTTCAAATAATTCTTCAAGATTTCAATTTTTAAATTTAATTTTCAAAACTTCAATTTTCAAATGATTTTCCAAAATTCCAATTTTCATCTCAAATTTAATTTTCAAAACTCTCATTTTCGAATAATTCTTTAAAATTCCAATTTTTAAATTTAATTTTCAAAACTTCCATTTTCAAATAAATTTTCAAAATTCCAAATTTCAAGTTTAATTTTCAAAGCTCCCATTTTCAAAATTTTAAATATAAAAATGAATAAATTTTCATAATTTCATAGTAATGGAATTTATGAGAATTAACTCATAACAAAATCAATAGGGCTTTGGGGGGCCTGAATATTGTTTGATCTTTGTCTTACTCTTTGATATGCATGTGATGATGTTATACTTGACCTAACCTTGTTTCCATGATAGCATATTATTACTTACTATTAAGATATGATTTCACTCCTACTTTGTTTTATCCTTATACATCATTTGTTTATTTCCTTATTAATTGTGACACTTGTTTCACCTTTTTTAGTAGAGATCCGTTTTTAGGGACTTAGAGGATGCTACAATCTTTACCATACATTTCCAATAAGTAATTTGACCCCGTACCCGACTTTGATTTTCCATATGTTGTCTTTTCCAAATAATAAGTCACACTTAGAGTTTTTTTTCTTATTTCGTTTTCCCTTAAAAAAAAATAAAACAAAAATAAGTGACAACTTCAAGTTTTTTTCTAAAAATCATATTTTTCAATAAATAAATAAAAAAAGCAAATTGCATCATCTAATGAGAACACATCATGCGAAAATGCGGGGTCCACAACCATATTTTTTGTTTTTAAAAACAGAAAATATAAAACAATTTTCTAGTTATCAAATATATTTTCTTTTTATTTAAAATAAAAAAACATATTCTTAAAATAGCTATCAAATAAGACCTTATATTTTTTTTACCTTTATTATCTAATAACATTGCAATTGTATTATAAATTATGTTGAAAACAATTAGCCATAAGGCATAGTAAAATTTCTTTTCCCATCCATATATAAAATTATTTAATTAATGAAATTGTTATTATCTTTTTCTAATCTAAATTCAACCATTACGTTGAAAAACAATTACCTTGTTGCAATTGTATGATCCAAATAATTTTTTTTTACCAAATTTTGCAGAGAGTGAGATTGTAGTTTTTCATTGGGATAGAACTTTTGGAGTTTGATGGTTGGGAATCGACTAACATAAAGTTAGCAAAATTAATATATATCATGTACGAGAAAAGTGAGTTACACAAAGAACAAAGCTATACCGCCAAGTAGAGTGTAAGCTTTCTAGTAGCGTGCATCATGAGATTGCAAAGAGCGCAAGCTTTCTGGTAGGGTTCATCATGAGATTGCAGGTCTAGCAAACTTGACCTTGCTTGATCTATCTTCATGAGATTGCAGGTCTATCAGGGCCTGTACCGAAGTTCTTTGACCGGTCCAACCGCCGACCTTTGACTGGTCTGGTTTGGTCCTCTCCTTCTGGGTGGTTGAACTGACCACAAACAGGGTGAACCGACTGAACCGGGCGGTTCTTCATGAACCGCATAGCTCAATTCCAGCCCAGCCTTCCCCTCCTCTCTTTCATAGGGGCCCAAGTAAAAGTCCAATAAGCCCGGACAGGTTCTCAATTCCAGCCCAGCCCAGCCTTTCCCCTATTTTCTTTGTAGGATCCACCGCAAGCATTTGAACCCTAAACCTCAACTGAGCAAGCATCATAGAGCACCACTTGGCCATAGTACATTTTTTTATACTAAGTTTAGCAAATAAAAAAAATCTATATGTGTTTGTAAAATGATTTATAATATTAAATAAAAATAATATAATATTTTTTGAAATTATAAAATTAGTTAAAATTTTCTTTCATTTTTAATATATTCACATTTAAATATTATACATATTCCATTTAATAAAGTTTAAAATATTAATAGATTTATATTTATAATTGATAATATCAAAGATAAAAAATAAATATTATTAATTTTTAATTTATATATATATATATATTTAAAATTTTATTATTTTTAATTTTAATATATTTATAATGTTACTAGTTCATCCTATTCAAACATCAATTCAATCATTGAACTATTAATTATAACTTTTTTGGTTCAATAATGCTAAAAACATTGTGAGAAACCTTCAAGGACTTGTCCTTTCGCATAACCAGCTAACTGGAACCATCTCTGTTGATCTGGGCTCGTTGATGCCAAACTTAGTTAAGCTTGATTTTTTTATCAACTGGCTCATTGGATCACTTCTGACTTCCCTCATTTATATTCTGCATGAAAATCCTGACCCATCTAGACATTAGCATGAATTCTTTCTTGGGTCTCACTTCTCTTGATTTTAGCCTCTTTGTTGCTTCTAAATGCCAACAACTAACCTCTGTCTGTGACTTTTTATGAAATATAGCTTCCCCTTCTATTTTATATCTTTAGAACAACAGAGTCACAGGCAGCTTCTTCGCTCTCAAAACTTGTTGCCTTGGCATACCTCAATTTCTCCAATAACAATTTCGAAATATGCCATGCTATATGTGTGACATAGTAGGCCTTGCCTTCATCAATTTCTCTGGCAACAGATTCACTGGCTATGCACCAGAGATTTGCATGTAGGACCAACAGTGCTCACACTCCTACCTTTATATCTTCTTGGCAGGGCTACACAGCTGTGAGGGCTCTGACACAAGCGGCCAAGCCTCTATTTGAGCTATTGTACCACTTTCGTATTCCTAGTTCTGCTCATTTTCCTTCTCACACGGAGGATGCTGAGGCAAAAAACTGTAGTTGTTGACAAGGGAAAGGGCAAGCTGGTGGCAGTAGTTGAGTCAGAATCCGCTGATGAGCTGCTGGGCCAGAAGATAAAAGGGACAGCTAGCATTAACTTTGCAACATTTGAGCGCTCTTTGCTGCGGATGAAACCTTTAGATATCTTATCAGTGACTGGCAATATCAGCAAGACTTATAATATTGGTGATGGTGGGTTTGGTACAGTTTAATTATAGAGCCTCACTACCAGAGGGATGAGCAATTGCTGTCAGAAGGCTCAACAGAAGACGTTTGCATGGTGACTGGGAATTCTTATCTGAAATGGGGACAGTTGGAAAGGTTAAGCGTGAAAACCTGGTTCCACTCCTTGGTTGCTGCATCCTTCAGGATGAGAGGTTTTTAGCATACGAGTGTATGGAGAATGGAAGTCTTGACGTGTGGTTGAGGAATAGAGCAGTTGCAGTTGAGGCCCTGGACTGGCCCACCAGGTTCAAGATCTGTTTGGGATCTGCCAGGGGGCTCGCCTTTCTGCGTCATGACTTTTTTCTTCACATTATTCGCAGAGACATCAACCCTAGTAATATCTTTTTTAACAGTAAATTTGAGCCATGGGTGGCAATCTGGTTGGCTGGGTGGAGTGGATGGTTGCAAATGGGAGGGAAGACGATGTGTTGAATCATCCGTACTTTTCAACTATTACAAAGTGGAAGGATCAAATGTTAGGTGAGCTTTCAATTGCATGATTGTGCACATTTGATGACTCATGGAAGCGGCGTGCCATGCTTGAGGTGGTGAATCTGTTAATGGGGATTAAGCTGGCAGCTCACTGAAAGTACTTAAGTGACTGCAAGTCCAAAAATTCTACAATAGCATATGTTTTCGACTTATGATTGAGAAACGCATGTAAATAAGTGACTAGAGGAGAAGGATGGAAATGTGCTATGATATTCAATATTATCTTTTGAACTCTGCAGACCAGTTGGGAAATGCATTTTCCTCAAATGCGACTGCAACTTTTCTCTTATGTCAACAGGATGCTAAGTTTGAGAATTGGCTGTGCGTTTTCAGTTTTCGTGTTTGGAAACCACAAGCATCCATTGCGACCAGAGACCGGTTCCAAAGCATTAATATCTGCAGCAACGAAGTTAGATTTAATCCAAGGGAGGCAAATGAAGATTATGTTGTAATACTCAAGAAACTTTTCTTCATTTGTATTTGCCTGGGAAGGAGTTGACCTTAGCTCCAAGCCTTTAGGATGTTGGAGGCATTAGGTGAAGGGGAGATGAAATTAAGTGGAAGGTGTCCACACTGTCCAGAGGAGGAGTATTGTTGTTATATTATTACGGGCCTTTAATGCCCTAGTACTATAGAGGTTGGATATCGCCGCCCTTGGAATGAGGTTGAAGGCCTCAACATGCCTTTGCACTGTTATATGCCGTTTTTCTAATAGGCAAATAAGAATATATTAGAAGTGCCAAGAAAGAAGGGGGTGGCTTCACTTGTAAAGGGTTGATGCTCCTTTTGGCAATTTCAATGTTATTTTCTTTTCTTTCAGAGGAGTAAGGGAAAAACTGCAAAAAAACTTTTACATTCAAGTTTGCAGGGCTTAATCCCATTTTTCTTATGTGGTGTAATTTGTTCATCTGATTGTTCTCCTACCTTATTTTTTCCGGTGGTTTCTGCTATTTGAGTCGATTCGTTAACTTCTTGAGCCTTTTTAAAAAAGGACGACGAGGGAATGTTGTTCACATATAGTTTTGCCTTCACATCTATTATGTTCTTTTGATATCACAGCAGACACAACTTACACTCGCTGCTTCCCAAACCAAAGCAGTTCTACCACCAGTCGAACTGACAAAAAGAGCTGGCAACTAACACCTTGTAATATAAGTCTATGTGTGTGTATGTATATATATACTACCGATGAATATTATTAGTGGGTATTTCCAAATCTTTGGAGATTGCAGCAGAATTAAGCAAACCTTTCAAGCACAACACATAATGTTCTATTCCTAATCACTCCCCATTAGGGTGTGTTTGGTACTGTGAAAATGAGGAGTGCATTTTCTCTTTCACTCCCATATTTAGATAATTTAAAAATGATGATGAGAATGAAATGAAAAATGATTTCAATGAAAATGAAATCTCACTTATAAATGAGATTTCAATTCATTCAAACTAGGAGGTATTTTGATTCTTTAGTGCAAGTTCTTCTTAAAAATACTTTTTAAAAATTAAAAACTAAGACTTTTTTAGATAATTTATTTTTAAAAATATTTTTTTATTTTAATTTTTTAAAAACCACATATTATAAATTCAATTTATATAATGTAAACTAAATTTAATTCATGTTTTATTAAAAATAAAAACAAAATTAAAAATAAATATTTTTTAATAAAATATAAATATTAACAATGTAATAAAATTATAAATTATATTTTTTATATATATTATAAAAAATGTAGATATTAACATTAATTGATTTATTTTGTTGAAAATAAATAATAATAATTCAAAATTAGTAATTTCTAATACCATTCAATATATAATAACATGGCATTAAGCTTTCTGCTCTCGAAAGCTACAAAGTGCACCTGTACCCCACCTAAAGTTTTGTTAGAAGCATTCGTCTACACCTCAAAAGGAAGCTTCAGGTGCAGGAGTCTCAACACTGGCCCCATTGTAATCGTGTTTTTCAAGCATTGGGCAGCTTTCTTGCAATCCGACTCCCAATCCCACCTTGTCTCCTTCTTTAGCAAATTAGTCAAAAGAATGACTATATCATAATAGCCTTTTATTAAACGTCGTTAGTAATTAGGTAAACCAAGGAAGGAATATGGATATTGAGATCTTATAAAAGCAAAATTAATTTATTTTGTTAAAAATAAAGAAAAATTATTCAAAATTAATAATTTCTAATAATATTCTATTTTGAATGAATATAAAAATAAATAAAATTTAATTTTTTAAGATATAAATGTGCCAAAATTTTCATTATATTCATACATTTATTACTCAATTACAAAAATAACATTCTAAATTATTTTATTTAATCTATAATTAATTAATCAGTTTTTTGAATCTCAAATTATTATTAAAAATTACAAGATTTGTTAAAGAATCTAAAATATTAATTATGTTTGTTATTTTTTATTGGCATTATATATATTAAGTTTTAAATTATTTTTTAAAATCGTTAAACTTATTAATAAGTTAATACAAAGTCTCACTTCATTTTAAATTCATTTTCTTTAATAGAAAAAAATAAGAACAGTTCTCTATTTTACTTTATTTTTAAAGAATAATGACTAAATAATTGTATAAATTTTTAAAAATAATTTTTTTTTCAAATCACATGCCTAGGTTTTTATTATTTAGCAAAAAAAAAAAATCTTTCAAGGATTTTCTTTTAAATGGAAATAAAAAATTATTTTAAATTATGTTCAATTTAAATTATTTTAAAATAAATATAAAAATAAAAAATTATTTTAAACCATGAGAAAGAATATCATTGAAAATTTTGTTTATTTTTTCATTAGTATTCCCATTTTTACTTAGAATTGAAATGGAAATAAATTATCATTTTTATTTTATATCTTTATATGCATCCAAAAAAACAATTAAAATTATTTTTATTTAAGAGAAAATAAGAATGAAAACAAAATATTTATTCTCATATTTTTCCTTTCGGCCGCCCAAGACGCATGCTCGCACGTCCAACATGTGAAGCATAGAGATAGAAGAGGCTGCTGAAGATGCAATGAAAAGTGAGAATTGGGAATCCAAAGGATTGTGGCAGCACAGCATACAGCCCCGTCGTGAATGCTACCACCATTGCTCCCATCCCAAACAGGGTGAGATGAGAGGCATAAAAAAACAAGCGTAGCCACGTCCTCATATTGAGGTCATAAAACAGTGCATGTTGCACTGCCATACTAAAAAATATGAATACGGCACTTACCGAGAACGTCAGGGCTATGGTATCCGACACAACAAATGCTTTGAAAGATGCTTTCTTTGTTAAGATTGCCATCCCATCTGTGTCGCTGTAACCACCAGGCAAGGTGAAGCCTGCCGCAAAGGTTACTGTTGCCGTAAGTGTTGCCACTATCAAAGGGGTTTCACTTGCCTTTTTCACGGAAGAGATGATTTTATCATCCTCCTCCTCATCATCATCTATTTTGCCACCATATTTGCTGTCATCCTTTCTGATGACGTGCTGCAAACTCGAAGGTCTAAAAGGCAGTCTTGAATATTTCTTAAATCCTTCAAATCGGTCATCTACTTGTGCCTGCTGCGAACTGGAAGATCTAAAAGGCCGTCTAAGATATTCCTTGCTTCTCTCATGTAGGTGATATAACTGCGGACATTCTAACGCAGAGAGCTGAAATTTGACCAGAGTAAAATTTCTATTAGAGAAAAACAGAAAATTATATATATATATAATGCATGAGAAGATCAAATAAATGGATGATCGTCCAATGGGATGAAGTAATAGAAAATTTAGTTAAAAAGCCTTACCGTGCCCCATGAAAATTTATTCCGGGAAGAAAAAAGGTTGTCAGAAAAGTTTAACTTTTCTTTGTTCCGTTCCATCTTATCCACCGTTTTGTCCAATATGAAATCTACATCATTAACTCCGAAAGAAGCAAGCAGGTGGAGGGGTGTGTCTCCTTGAGCATCTTTCTCATTTACAAGTCCTCTCACTCTTAATCCATCCTTTATTAATAACTCACTACCAAAATGAGAAGGGTGCTTCTTCATCATGGCAAAGTGAAAAACATTATTGCCATTCTCATCAACCTGCTCACAACAATCTGGAGCGTGTGACAGCAGCAACTTTACTATGTCCATACAGCCATTGTAACTTGCAATGTGAAGGGCTGTTCTGTTGCTATTTTTTATTCCAAGGTAGATTACAGACTTGTCTTGTGATGATCCGTCTAGTAATTGCTTGGTAATTGCGGCATCACGCATGTATGCAGCACAATGAAGCGGAGACCAGCCATTTTCATCCACTTCTTTGATTAGCATTGGCTTCCATCCTAGTATCTTCTTTGTCATTGCTGATCAAATAAATAAATGAAGAAAGAGAGGTCAAGGAATATTAAAGAAAATTAATTATAAAATGAATAACCTAATGCATTACTATAGGCCCTTATATGCACTACCTTGGTGACGGCAGAGTACAGCAGCATGCAAAGCTGTTCTACCCTCGATGCCTTTGTGATCTGATGAAGGGCTGGTGTCTATGATTATTTCAACCAAGTCCTCATATTCTCTCTCGGCAGCCATGTAAAGAGGAGTGTAGCCTGTACTGTTAGCACCATAGATGAAGTGAGGGTCTGCCTCAATCAATAACTTCACCACTTTTGAGTGATGATACCGCACCGCCTCGTGCAAGGCTGTGTCTTTCTCCTTATTGGTTATCCTCAGCATCGCCTTGTCTGTTCCAACCCCACTTTCGATCTCTAAGTGAAGTGCTTTTGCATCAAGGAGAGCTTCCACAACCGCCCTATGGCCTTCTCTCGCAGCAAGGTGAAGTGGAGTGTCGCCTTTCAGATTGGGCTGCTGCAGTAGAGGTGAACATGAATGAAAGTCAAGGATCCACTCTACGCATGCCAGCTGACCGAACTGGGCTGCAATGTGGAGGACAGTGTTCCTTTTTGGGGTTAGTTGGGGTTGAAGATGAGCAAATTCCGAGTACTTCCCCTTGAGGAAACTGATATCACCTCTATACAAAGCCTTGTACAAATCAGCATCCATGTGGGGGATCTCAGTTTGGCTAACAGCTGCAATCTGGTTCGGTATCTCAGTTTGGCTTGAAAAGGTTTCCGAGTTAAGGTTCTGCGATTCTGTAATTTGATTGGAGCTGGACTGATCCATTTTTGGTGTTGGAGGAACAAAGTAATAATCAACTCTTCACATTCTATCTATCTATATATATATATTTATATTTTGTGAGCAATTCCCTTCAAGCTTTTGTCCTTAATTGAAAGATATTTTATGTAGAGCATATGTGGTAAGGGCTTTTGTAAGTTGTTTGCCCGTATATATTTTTCTCTTTCTTATGAGGTTTTTCTGTCTTTTCTGACAGCTCCCGTTTTTATTTACTTGGTGAGATTTTTCTGATAGGGTTGTGAAACCACTGCAAAACGGGTAGATTTTTATGATTTTCTCCTTTTTTTTATTATAAAAAATAATAAATAAATAAACTCGAATAAATAATTTTGTTAAGACATGTATAATATAAAAGTTTCTACTCTATTTTTCTATTTCATTTTAAAAAATATCATATCTTGAGAATAACTTCTTAAATTATAAAAAATATAAGGACATGTTTAACTGTTTTCAAAAATAATTTTTATATATAGTGTTTTATTTTTAATCATTATATATGTTTGTATAATTATTTCTTAAAATAGTCATTAGAAAACAAGTAAAAACAATAGAAAAAAAATAAAAGATATTATCTTAAAACACTTTATTTTTTTATTCTTAAAAATAAAAAAACATAAAACATTTTTTAGTTACCAATGTGTTTTTTGTTCTAAAGAACAAAAAATTATTCTTAAAAACAGTTTCCAAACATATCCTAAATATCTAAATATATTTTCAGTTTTAATTTTTATTTTTTAGAAGAATGAAAATACCAAACAAAATCTTAACCTATCTTTAATCACACTAATTTTAGGGTAATCTCCACTCAAGAGTTTATTTTCTTACATTTTTTCTATATGTGGTCATCAACTACTTATCTTTTTTATTTATTTGTTTGTTAGCTAGAAAAATAGACTATGTGGGAGATCACCCCAAGTATAATATACATCCTTTTTAACGCTTGAAGAGTAGTCATCATGAAAATCATTTCATCATTTCGAGAATATTATAATTTTGAGAATAAAACAAGTGTGAGTAAGTCATTACCAAAGTAATAATCAATTTCCTCAATCAGAAACAAATTAATAAATAAATATGACAAAGGGAAACGAACAAAACACCACCTATACTACATATTAAACAAGTTACAACTTGCAGCCATGAAAGCTATCTTAGACCCGACACTATTATTTTAGTCCCTTCCAAACTTATTTAAGCCAAACCCATTTAGGTTTTGTTTGCAAACACTTTATAAAAAATAATTTTTAAAATTCATTTATGATATTTAGTATAATAAAATTTGTTTAGAAATTTGAAATGTATTTAACCTATTTTTTTATATTTTAAAAATAATTTTTATATAAAATATTTCTTTTTTATTATTTTTAATAATTATATAATTTTTTAAAATAATTATAAAAAAGTAATAAAAAAAAAAGGGATAACAATAGAAAATAATTAAAAGTTATCTATTGAAACACTTTATTATGTTTTTAAGGATAAAATTTTTTTTTTCACTTTTTTGTTATTACACATGTTTTTCTATTTTTTTTTCTAATTTTTTATGAAAAAAAAATAGTTATGAAACAAGACTTTAACTTCCACATCATGTTCTCCTCAACCGTTATTATTAATCAACTTATAAATTAATTTTGCTTATTAATTCCATAAGATCAAAATTTATTTTAAAATTTTAATATTAAAATTGAATAGAATATGATTATTTAGTATCTCAAAAATTTGTCACTGACAAACTACAGATAATTTTTATCTTATCAACTTATGAACTCAGACCAATAGAGAGTTAGAGCTATTTTGCATATACCAACAAATAAAAAGAGCTAAATAGTCAAATTTGTACATCTAATCAAATTTGAATAACGCAATTTTTCCCACTTATCAACCGTTGGGTATACTGGAATACTAAAATATTTCATACAATGCATATTAACCATTTCTCATCGCTTGTAGCCACAACTGACCACATAAAAGAATGTATAAAAATTATGGTAACTATAATGAAAAGAAGAACACTACTATTTATTATTTATTAATATTAAATAACATTAATTATTATAAATATTTTTTTTAGTACTCATACTTTTAGGTTTAATTTGAAGATGATAATTATCAGGTTAGTTTTTCAATTCTGGGTTTTATTGAAATTTCCTATTATCCATAATATGTTATACGAAATATAAGTATTAATGTAATTTATTGTATTCATCGAATGGTATGTGACCATGTGACAACGTCAGAGTATATAATGTTTCTTCTTTGTTTTAGTCTGCCACTCAATGGATTCGTCTATAGTGTGTTCTTTGTTTGGTCTGCCCCTCAATGATTCCCGTAAATTGCGGAAGAAAGGCGAATCATTGCATGTGCAATTGTTTTACCGAATGGTTTGTGATAATATATATCACGTGAACTGTGAAAGAAAAGTGTCTTTTCTGAGTTTTCTCCCTTTGATTGCATTCACTGAACAGCATGTGACCATGAGACAATGTCAGAGTGTATGGTGTCTTCCTCTGTTCTAGTCCACCACTTAATGGATTACCGTGAATTGTGGAAGAAAAGTGGATCACTATGCAAGCATTTTATCGAGTGGTTTGTGACAATCTATATAATAAAAAGTTAGGAAAAAGTTACAAGAAAAATATCATTTCCAAATAATAGAATGTTTAGGTGGTGTTTGTTTTTTTACTTAATTCTAAATAGAACCTTAATACTTAATAGTATTAAATATTAGGTTGTTTGTTTTTGTAGTATTTTATTCCTATTAAGTATTAAAAAGTAAAAAAAACCATTGTGTTATTTTTTCTATTTAGAAAAAAATCACATATTTTGGTTTTTTCTATTTAGTAAAAAGTTTATAATAAGTCATGAAAAAGTAAAAAAACAAGCAACCTAAATTCTAAAACTAAATGGTTTTCAACAAAAAGCCAAAAAAACAAACACCACCTTAGTGAATTTCTACCACGAATTTCTGCCACACTTTATTACATATGAAATATTTTTATTATTTTTAATAATTATATAATTTTTTAAAATAATTATCAAAAAAAAAAAAGTGATAACAACATAAAATAATTAAAAGTTATTGGTTGAAAACACTTTATTCTATTTTTAAGGATAAAAAATTGTTTTTCACTTTTAGTTATTAAACATATTTCCTTTTTTTATGAAAAAAAAAAAGTTATGAAACAAGACTTTAACTTCCACGTCATGTTCTCCTCAGACGCCATTATTAATCAACTTATAAATTAATTTTGCTTATTAATTCCATAAGATCAAATTTTATTTTAAAATTTTAATATTAAAATTGAATGAAATATGATTATTTAGTATCTCAAAAATTTGTCACCAACAAATTACAGGTAATTTTTATCTTATCAACTTATGAACTCAGACCAATAGAGAGCCAGAGCTATTTTGCATATATCAACAAATAAAAAAAGTTAAATAGTCAAATTTGTACATCTAGTCCATAATTAAAATTATTTTTTAATTATGAACAACAAATAATCATTTTTTGACTAAAATAATAAGAGAATAAAACAAGTGTGAGTAAGTCATTGCAAAAATTATAATCAATTTCTTCAACTCGAAGCAAATTAATAAATAAACCCAACAATAGGGGAACAAACACATTGGAGGTGTTCCCAAACCCTCCACATTTCAATGGTGGGAGTGTTTTTCCAACTTGTAACTTGTTTACTGATGAGCTGGAGGTACTGCTGGGAATAATTTAAATTATTTATTTATTTTTTATTTGCTTTTAGCTAGGGTGGACCAATTTAATTACCATATATTTTTTAGAAAAGAGCAAGCATCTCTCGTTTTTAACTTATATGTCAATGGGATGGTCCATTATCTATGTTCAGTGAAAACGTGGCATGCCACGTACTTCCCAATGCACAAGCTGACAAGATATTTGAAAAGTTGTCGTGTTTTAATTTGTAAAATGATTGACTTTTGGGTCCCATAATCATCGAAGTATTTAGTGAAATATTGCTTAATTTATTGAAATATAAATTTTATCATTAACGTGGATACATGTGCAACACCCCTTGATTATAATAAAAGACAATGATTTCGTGTGGTTATTTTATAAAAATTAATACATAATACATAATTATTATATATAATTTAAAATTAAATTATATTTAAATTATCAACTTTAAACTTATTATCAAATTATTATTTTTTGTGCTAGGATTATAAAACTCTTTTAAAAAATTATATTATTAAATTTACCCCTTTACTTTCGTGAATACTAAAAAATAAGGTTTGAAGAGAGAAACATAAAAATAAAGTGACATAAATAATTAAAATAAAATATTTTGGAGGATTTATAAAGAATTATTTATTTATAAAGAATTATTAAAAAAAGTTTAGATGTTATTTTATTTACAAACTTGGTGACAAAAAATAAAATAAAATAAAATGAACGTGAAATTATTCAAATAGTATACAAAAGGGATATCAACAACAAACAAAAATAACCCAAAAATATATATAAATAAATAAATATAAGATGGAATAAATAAGAGATTCAAAGCATGCTAAAAATACTGTATTAAAAATGAATGAACAAAGAACAAACCAAACAAAAAAACAATACACAAAAAATTACTGAAAATGAACCAAATATAAATAACATACCTATATTTACAAAACTGAAACGAATAAATAAAAAATAAATGAATGAAAGGGAGAAGAATGTACCCAAAAAATAAATGAATGAAAGTGTCATTAGTAGGGTAAAACCGAGACATTTTCGAAATAAATCTTAAATAAATATCTACAGGTGTTATTTCATCAAAATAAAAAATGGACAACATCTTAAATATGTCTATATCATAATACAAAAGTCCAAATTATTTAATTACATGTCATCACATTAAATACACTTCATAGAACATTTAGCTTATAATCAAAATAGAGATGTTCACCAAATAAATCCAAAAAAAAATAATCTAGAAATGGAATTTCATCATGAAAAAAAAAATTGAATAATATTTCCCATGTGTCCCAATTACAATTCAAAAGGCCAAATTATTTAATTATGCATCATTCAATACTAAATTTCATTTTACTGTTACTTTAATTTACTACTAAATGCAGAAATTAAATACCATCCAAAATAGAAGTATATAAATAAATCACACTCAAATTGCAATGGATTGAAGTCACAAAAGGCCTAACCATACAAGAAGATGAGAAAACAACTCTTAAAGAGAATGGTGATAAGCTTTTTAAAAGGGTGTACTATGGTAAAAATAAAAGATTGAATTAATAAAATTTAATTCAAAGTGGAGACTATTAGAAAATATTTCAAATTCCTAATTGTTACATATTATTTTTTTAAAGAATATTATATAAAATATTTCCTTAAATTGATATGTTATTATGATATTAGATTCTTTATAAAATAAAGAAAATTATTATAAATATTTCTATAAATATTATAGTTTATAAGAAGAAAAGGTTATGGGATGAAGCCGATTAAAATATATTTTATGATCAATAATTATATCTTATTTCTATCTTTTATAGTATTTTTTAAAGTACGGTAAAAATATTCTATTTCATTTGTGGATTGACATGATTGGACAAATTAGGTAAAAACCCAGTGTAACTTTGCACATAAATTGTTTGTTTAATTACGCACTCCGATATTAATATATTTGTATTAAAACTTTATGGATACAACATCGGCCATCAGTGCAACCACCATTGCTCTCATGGCAAAAGTAATGAGGAAAAAGGCTTGGGATATGTGTTCGTAAGTGAACTCCTTTTCATGGTGGAGTGCATAAAAAGGTGAGGCATATGAAGGTGTGGAGAGCATCATGGTGAGAGTAATGACCACAACAAATACTTCAAATGCTATCATGTGGATTTCTTTGACATAAACTATTTTAATGGCATAACAATTATCAGCGATCCTTTATAAATTTTACTTTTTGATTGATCTAATTATGTGTGGGTATAATTTTAAATGCCTATTATTAATTAAAGGGTAGTTTCAACTACCTACAATTCTCTATTTTGACATATTACAATGGATTCAATGCCATTTTGTATGAGTATTAATCTATGAAATTAAAGTAAAGGCGTAAAAGATAATTTTAAGATTTTTTTCTTAGCATAAAGGAAAGTTCTCTGTCCAAATACGATTTGGATTTTCTCTTTCTTTCTGACATAGATAAGAGAAGTCTGTAAAAGTTACAAAATTAGACTAATCTGTTCTTAGTTTAGGGATAATATCTGAACCCACATTACATATTTTCTACAACAATAGTGGCTCGCATCAAGGCCTGGCAGAGGATGAAATTTGTAGATGGGTTAGGCAGTGGGGCCAATGTGATTGGGTCGTATTTAGGGCGGGCCAGGCCTGATCCAAGTGTGAATGCTATAATATGGATTTTGAAAGGCCAAGGTTGAGCCCAGCCCCCAAATGTGCAGGCTTGGTAGATCGACCTGGTTAAGCAAAAGCAAGATGAGTTTGGAATCCGACGGGGAAAAGGTCAGTAATGGTAGGGCCCACTTCCCTTTGAAACCTTGTTCAGTCGTCCGTCCCCACCCTTTGGTTGCGTAGGACAAACCCCCACCATAACACCATGTGGGTTGCCCCCTCGTTCGACATCATTCCATGAAAACAATGTCGTTCTATGAACGGAGCAGAGGATCGCTTGCACATGGCACTGGTGACGAAGGAGTCGGTGGAAAACCGGCGCGGACCAAAGTCGGGAGGCATATTTTTCATTTCTTTTTTTCTTTTTAATAATGAGAATCTGGTAATTATGAATAATTGGACAGGTGGAGCCTCGGAATGAAGCATGTCAGAGACCTCTATTTCCATGAGGATACACAGGGATATAGTTTTGAAGAAAAGAGCCATCACCCTTATCTTGGTCATCGCAAATTGTATATAGATGTGGCCAAACAGATTCATTCTAGCATAAACCTTACAATGGCAATAGCCATCACCCTCATAGGCCAAGCCTTGATCCTCTCTCGTTTGGTTTTGGAAGCCAAAAGTCCAATCTCTTTTATCCTTTGGGCCTCTTATATATGGAGAGAGAGAGAGATTGAGGCTGTCTCGAAGCTTGTAGTACAAGTTGCAAATGACATATTGATCCTGCAGTTTTTAGTTAATATAGTCACCACCCATGGCTTGCGTTTTTATTTTTATTTATTTGTTCATTTTTTTTATATCTTTAATTTGTTCAAACGTTTCAATCAAGTTTACCAGATCCACTAATGGAACATCATGACACACTTTCATGTAAATTAATAATTTCACTCCCATAAAGAAAATGAGATCTTACCCATTGCAAATAGATCAATTAGCACATCCTGAGAAAAAGTTAAAAAGACAAATTATAATAATAATAAATTACAAAGCATGCTTACAAGAAAATTATTTCAAGTTCCAGAAGAAAAGGAAAAGGTAGTCCTACCGCGGTACCAGATCTGCCCCTTGCCCAATTGCAATTGCGAACATAAGGTCATTTGATGGTAATTTTGAGAACTGTTTTTATCTTCCTTTTCAAACGTATTCTAAATGGACAAGTTAAGGTAAAGGCAACAATAATGAGAAACAAGTACCCGGAGGTACAAACAACGAGTAGAAGCCCTGAGGAAAATGGTAACACAGCGGATAGGCCCATCACGAATGCAACCACCATTAGTACCACACTAGACATAGTGAGACAAGTGCCCAGGACTAATTGTTTTGCAAGGATGTCCTCGTCCTTATGCAACGACATAACAAAATAAACGAACACAGCAGATACAGAGAGCATCATGGCTAATGTGTCCGTCACAATAAATGCTTTAAAAGCTACTTGCTTTGTTAATTTTGCCATGCCATCACTGTCATTGTAACCACCGGGCAAGGTGAAACCCGCTGCACAGGATACAGTTGCTACAAGTGTTGCCACTATCAAATGGGTTTCACCTAGTCTCTCTGTGAAAGCCATGCTTTCGTCTTCTCTGACGTCTTTGTTTTTACTACTACTACCATTGTCTTTATTGATGGCCTCTTGCCAACTGAAGGGTCCGACAACAACTTTCTCCCATTCCTTCATTTGTTTTTTTAGTTTCCCCTGAAATTTGATTAAAAAACAGAGAAAATTGTTGTCACTATTTTGGCCTTCGGCACTTCTTTTTAACATTTCCCACCTTCCCTCACAACAAAGGAAAATGGATGATTAAACATTGATAAACTAATCAAAATATTAAGTTAGGAGCCTTACCCCGAACATTTGTCCCGACTTAATGTTAGCCCTTGAAAGAATGTCTAGGGCAGTTAACTTATCGTCGTTGAGTGCCATTTTATCCACTGCATTGTCCATTGAGAAAACTGGATTATAACATTGGCAAGAAGAAAGCAGGTGGAGGGGTGTGTCTCCTTCGTCATCCTTCTCATTTACAAGTCCTCTCACTCTTAACTTATTGTCATCCGGGAACAAATCATCAATAGCAAAAGGCCGTTTGCTCATTGCGGCAAAGTGAAGAAAATTATTTCCCTGATCATCAACCTGCTCGCAACAATCTGGAGAGTGTGAGAGCAGAAGCTTTACTGTCTCTCTATGGTGGCGGTTAGCTGCAAAGTGTAGTGCTGTTTTCTTGGTATCTTTGATTGCAAGGTAAGTTACAGACTTATCTGATGATTTGTCTAGTAATTGCTCCGCAATTTTAGTATAACCCAAGTATGCAGCACAGTGAAGGGGAGACCACCCATGTTCATCAACTTCTTTTGTTAGATCTGGCTTCCATTCCAATAACTTCGCTATCATGTCTGATAAACAAATGAACCAACAAAAAAAAACAGCAGAGAAAAAAATTTAAGAAATTCCCTCTAGTAAAGCATGACCCCTAGAGGTGATCATGATCTCTAACAATATATTGCATGAGTAACTAACCATGTAGGAATCAAGATTCAAGGAAAGGGTCTGCATATGTGTTACCTTGGTCCTCACGAATTACAGCAGCATGCAAAGCCGTTCTACCCATTATGCCACTGTGAGATGGTGAAGCGCGAGTTTTGTCTATAATTATACACACCAAGTCTCCATATCCTCTCTCGGCAGCCATGTAAAGAGGAGTGTAGCCTGTAATATTTGCACCGTAGATAAACTCAGGGTCTTCCTCAATCAATGACACCACTATCTCTGAATGATGATACCGCACCGCCTCATGCAAGGCTGTGTCTTTCTCCTTATTGGTCATCCTCAACATCGCCTTGTCTGTTCCAACCCCACTTTCGATCTCTTGGTGAAGTGTTTTTGCGGCGTCAAGGAGAGCTTTCACAATTGCCCCATGGCCTTCTCTCGCAGCAAGGTGAAGTGGAGTGTCGCCTTTCCGATTGGGCTGCTGCAGTAGAGGTGAACATGAATGAAAGTGAAGGATCCACTCTACGGATGCCAGCTGACCGAACTGGGCTGCAATGTGGAGGACAGTGTTCCTTTTTGGGGTTTGTTGGAGTTGAAGATGAGCTTCTGAGTACTTTCTCTCGAGGATTCTGATATCACTTTCATACAAAGCCTCGTACAAATCAGCATCCATGTGGGTGATCTCAGTTTGGCCATCAGCTGCAATCTGGTTCGACATCTTAGTTTGGCTTGAAAAGGTTTCCAAGTTAAGGTTCTGCGATTCTGTAATTTAGTTGGAGCTGGACTGATTCACTATTGGCGTTGGAGGAGCAAAGTAATAATCAACTCTTCAGATTCTAAATATAGCGCATAGAAAAGTTGTGTGTCCACTTGGATAATATTTATATAATTAGGAGTGAATCACTACAATTTTACTAAACCCAAATTTATTTTTAAATTTTTCTTATTTTTCCTTTTTCCTTGCACTCCATCCTATTTAGCGATTATTTAAGCTGCTTTTACCACGAACAACAATTCTGGTGGTTTAAAACAATTTCAACCATATTATCAACCATTTTATGAGGTCATCTTCCAAAATAACACAAAATAACAATTCTGGTGGCAATTTGTGCTCATGGGTTGTGTTTGTATTATATTAAAACTTACTCAATATAAATAATAATCTTGTTAAAAACATAAATCAAAATATTATCTATTTATTAAATAGGTAACAAATCATGTAATCCATTAATTTATTTAGTAATTAAGTCTTTCTATTTAATAATTAAGTTAAGTTAGGTATTGTATATATTTATATAATTAATTTTTTAATCAAATATATTTATAACTTAATTCATCTATTTATTCAAAAACAAATTAATTTAAAATAAGTTGAAGATTAGTTAAATAATTTAAAGTTATAATTAAGTTAATTAATAAAATTATTAAATCAATCCATTTGAATCAAATTTGTATTATACAGATGGATATAAAATCTACATATCTATAAAATGTGTAATACAGACTAACATAAATTTGATCCAAACTCAATTATACTCAAATTTGTAAAAAGCATGCTAAGTTTGAGTCGTGTTGACGTATTATATCAAACTTTGTCATCCCTACAAAATACAATGTTAAGGCCCAAACAATTAATAATCACACATGCTAAAGAGAGGAAAATCTAAGGGTTAACCATTTTCATGATTGCAAGATATTTTTTCTTGGGAAAAAATGTGCTTCCATACTCATATTTAAGAATATCACAAGATGAAAATCCATTAAAAGTAATTCAAGTTTTAGGCACTCTAAAGTCAAAATAGCATTTAGGGTAGTAAAAGGTATTACTAACATTACTAAAAATAGTAGCTATTTGCTAAAAAATATGTAAAATCTGAATTATTTTTAGATAAATGTATTCAATTTAAAAATTTTAAATTGGGGTTGTTATTTGATTTTTTTCAAATGTATGTTTGAAAACACAATTTAATTTCCCTGTTTTTCTTTATAAAGCATAGTACCAAGGACGATTGCTAGGCACCACGAGAAGTTCATGTTTTTTTGTCTATAGTCTATTTAGTGAATTTTTTCTTTTTTCTTTTTCTTTTTGTAGGGACGGAGTGTAGTATTTTTCTATTACTAAATTTTCTCTCTTTTAATTATTCCTTTTCTTTCCCTTTTGGTGGGGGATGAAATATAATATTTGTTCATTATTAAATTTTTTTTTCTTTTTCTTTTATTGGGGACAAGTGGAATATTTGGTTGTTAGAATTTTCTCTTTTAATTATTCTTTTTCTTTCTCTTTTGGTGGGGGATGATGCTTAATATTTGTACATTATTAAATTATTATTATTTTTTTTTTAAGGACAAATGGAATATTTGTTTGTTAGAATTTTCTCTTTTAATTATTCTTTTTCTTTGACTTTTGGTGGGGATGAAGGATAATATTTTTTGAATTTTTTTTTTCTTTTTCTTTTTCTTAGGGACGAAGTGAAATATTTGTTTATTATTAAAGTTTCTCTTTTAATTTTTTTTTTCTTTCACCTCTTTCAATTTTTCTTTTTCTTTCTCTTTTTGTAGGGGATGAAGCGTAATATTTATCTATTACTAAATTTACTCTTTTTCTTTCTCTTTTTTTGTGAACGAAATGGAATATTTGTCGGTTTTTGAATTTTCTCTGTTAATTATTATTTTTTGTTTTCTTTTTGTGGGGGCTGAAAAAGATCAAGATATGGAGGATTTTGGAGGAGAGGGAGTGAAACTCCATCAGCAGTGAAAATGGAGGATCGGATTATAGGGATACGTGAAGGTTCTTGGTCTTATCTTGCTGGTACCATTGGTAGAGTTCCTGAGAAAAGTGATAGGAACAGCAACACCAAAAGAACCCCCAGACCATCAAATATCCGCCTGGTGTTTTTCCATTGGGGATGAACTGATTATACATTGGGAATTATCATCATCAAATGCAGCACCACCGGCACCAGCAAATGCAGTCTCTTTGCACCCCGGGCCCACTTCTGCACCCCTGCATGGCCACCTTTGGCATGCAATCCCAACGGCCACATGTCATCCTCCCATTTCTTCATCTTTTGCTTTCAAAATTTGATTTTCAAAACACTAGTTTTCAAATAATTTTAAAAAATTCAACTTTCAAATAATCTTAATCAAGTACCCTTTTATATTTATTTTATTTTATTATTATTTTTATTTATTTATTTATTTATTTATTTCCTTAGAAATTTCAAGTCATTCCAAAAACCCAATTTTAATAAACTTTTTGCTGTCATATTTCTCTTCTGGTATGCATTTTCATATTTTCTTCAAATTTCAATTTTTTATATTGATTTTCCTCAATTTTTAATAAAGCATGAATAAATTCTATAATTTCAAGCAATAGAATTTATGGAGTTAATTCATGCTAAAATAAATCGGGTTGGTGGGGCCTGACATCTGTGATTGATTGCTTGATTGACTTTGCCCTACTCTGACATGCATGCGATTATTTAGTATTTGTGCACTAACCTTGTCTCCCATGATAGCACTCAACTTGCGACAAAGATACGTCTTGTACCCGATCATATTTATTTATTTATCCGTTATCATGCATGACTTGTTTTATTATTTGATTATTATTTGGTATCCACGATTTCCCGATCAATTGTTATGTTACCCTAACTGATTAGTAGAGACTCTTTTTTAGGGGTTTAGAGGGGTGTACGCCTTATTACCGTACCTTCTCGATATATAACCTGACCCCAGATCCAAACTTGGTTTTTCGCAAACTTGTATGTCCTTTAGGAGTCACATTTGAATTTTTTTTTTATTTTGTTCTTCCCTTTAAAAATAAAACAAAAATAAGATGTCACTCCAATTTTTATTTTTTATTTTTAAAAAATCAAATTTCTAATAAAAATTGAGTCTCGCCAGTTGAGTGGGAACGCATGCGAGAAAGATGGGGTCCACACAATTATTAAAAAATTATCCAAAAAAAGTTTGATCCCTTTGTTATTATTAAGTTTGTTTTTTTTTTTTTTCATATTTTTTATAATAAAAAACTAAAATTATCAAACATATTTTTAAGAATTTAAAAACATAATTGAAAACTTATTTATTATTTCTACCCTTAAAAACTCTAAAACAAAAATATAGCTAACAGCCATCTAACCTATCATGTTCTTCTCCTTTTCTTTTCTTTTCTTTTTTCCTTTTTTTTTTCTCCAATTTCCATGTAAAATGGACAAATAATTTTCAGAAGGAAAATATAGAATATGATACTGTGGTATAAAAAGCAACCTATTTTTAGGTTTAGTATTAATCAAGTGAGAAAAAAAAAAGAAGAAATTTAAAATTTCTTATTTCATTTAATATTACAACAAAAAAAAGTGGCATTTGTGTGTGTTAAAGCACTACCAATCTTGTCATTACACTATAATTATTTTTTAGGATTTGAGTATTTTCTTTCAACTTATATCTATATTTAAAGATATTTTATGTAACTTATGTTTACATTTAAGGATATCTCATATATAATATTAGCGTAAGGAAAAGTTGTCTAGCTTGATCCTGATCCTTATCTTATTGGGATCCCAAAATTTGATTTGATCTCCAATTACAATTATAGAACAATAACACCATGGTAGCTGCTGTATTCCTTTGCTACACAGAATAGAAGCTTCTCTACAACACTACCCATTTTCTCTAGCTAAATTCATTTTATTAAATATTTTTATAAATAAAATAACATTTCTGACATTCCATAATTTCTACGTTCTTGAGCCAAATTTAGGAATGAATCATTCTTGGACAACCTCGATCCCGTGGGGTTTGGTTTTGGAAGCCAAAAGTCCTATCTCTGTTGCCCTTTAGGGCTCTTGTATATTTAGTGTCTCAAAATTTTGTCACTTTGATAAACTACAGTAATTTTTATCTTATCAACTTATGAACTCGGACCAATAGAGAGCTAGAGCCACTTTGCATATATCAATAAATAAAAAAAGTTAAATAGTCAAATTTGTACATCTAGTTATTAATTAAAATTAAAATAATAATCATTTTTTGACTAAAATAATAAGAGAATAAAACAAGTGTGAGTAAGTCATTAAAAAAATTATAATCAATTTCTTCAACTCAAAGCAAATTAATAAATAAACCCAACAACAGGGGACAAACAAATTGGTGGTGTTCCCAAACCCTCCATATTTCAATGGTGGGAGAGTTTTTCTAGCTTTGACTTCACTTTTCAAACTTGTAACTTCTTTATTGATGATCTGGAGGTGCGGGTGGGAGTAATTAAAATTATTTATTTATTTTTTTAGGGATAATTATGTTTTGGATCTAGTTGAGTCCAAAAATTAAGTTTTAGTCCATATAAATTTACCATTTAAATCGAAGACCTAGAGAAAATGTGAAAATTGAGAAGAATGATATAAATTTTTTATCTTTCCAAAAATGATCTTTATTGACTATGAAAAAAAGAGAGTAGAAAAACATTAATTTAAATTTTATTCCTTTTGCAAACCTCAATAAAATTTAATTTAATTTAGTGATTTGAAAAAAAAAACCATTTTCCAAAAAAATAAAAATAAATTATTATTATTATTATTTAAAAACCAAACATCTTGGAAAAATATATATTTTTCAAATTATGTATATAAAAAATAACTAAAAATATGTCAAATTTATTTTTTTTAAATTATATATTTTTAGAATATATATATATATATATATATATATATATATATATATATATATATATATATATATATATATATATATATATATATATATATATATATATATTAAATTAGTTTTCTAAAAATAATAAATTTTCAGAATAATTATTAAAAAAAATTTAAGATCAAAAAATTTGTCACACATTATGATAGAAAATATTCAAAATGGTTTTGAAGGGTATATTGGTCTCTTTATATTTTATATCATTCTCCTCAATTATACAACTTTTATAGGCTAAATTTTAATTTTTGGGTCCAGATTCAAAACACAATTGTGCTGCTTTTAGCTAGGGTGGACCAATTTAACTACTATATATTTTTTTAGAAAAGAGCAAGCATCTCTTGTTTTTAACCTATATGTCAACGGTATGGTCCATTATCTATGTTCAATGAAAACATGGCAGTGGACGTGACCACCTTGCCATGGTGGTGGTTGAAACAGTAGAGCTGATGGAAGCTTAAAGAAGAAGAAACCAGCTGGGGAAAAGGAGGGCAGAGAGAGGCCGTTGGCGGAAAAGAAAAACGGAGGTTTGGATGAGAGGTTTTCAAGGACAACTATGTAGTAGTCTGGGGGGTGGTACCAACATATTTTGAGAGCAAGGAAGAAAAGAGTTGCAAAAAAGGAAAAACAAAGTTGCAAAAACAAAGGAGGAGGGTGATCGATTGGTTTTTTGGAGGAGAAGGGATAGCTAGAAGCCGATATTCCACACGTCCGGAGAGGAGTCTTCCAAAGATAATCCCAAAAGAAATAGCCCTCCAAGCCCTCAACACCATCATCTAGCTCCACTTCAAGAAGACCTTGGAGAAGAAAAGAGCTATCGACCTCCAAAAGAAGGAGCATTGGAAGCTCTTTCAGCTCTTCTTCATCTTCCTCTCTCTCATCTTCCTCGATCAGACCTAGTCCCTACACTTCTAGTGTCGCCACTACTAGGTCCCAATCACTCTCCTCTCCTTAGCCCACCTCATCTTCTATGTCTTTGTCGCTCATACCCTTCCTCCGCTGCATCAATGGCTTCAAGTACCAGCGACGTTGCCACAAGCTCACTCTTAGCCTCTCCACTAAGCACCTCTAGTAGATCTGTTAGTGAACTAGTTGAGTTAGTTTTGAAGTCCAGTTAGTTTCAACCAATCATTTCTGTTTATAACCAACCTCTCAAGTTAGTTATAGCTATCAACAACTAAGTGTATAAATACTACAGAAGTGTAATGATATAAGCACTGAAAATAACAGCAAGAAACTTTACTCTGTTTTTCTCTTACTCTGTTTTCTCTTCCTCTTCTTCTAATCGTTTCTGTTACTCCATTTCTTCAAACATGGAATCAGAGCAGGCTTTAGCTTAGTTATCCGCCATGGATGAAACCTCAAGAACCACCAGTTTTCTCCCAGTTTCCTTTCCCCATCCAGTCTCATCCAAACTAGACAATCACAACTTTCTGGTTTGGCGAAAACAGATACTCACCACATTAAGAGGCCATAAGCTGCAACATTTCCTTTCTAAAACTTCAGTTCTACCCTCAGAGTTTCTCTCCTCAGACGATGAAACCCAAAATCATGTAAATCCCAAGTTCCAGGATTGGGAACAACAAGATCAGCTTATTATGTCTTGGCTTCTTGCATCTATAACTGATGCTCTTCTCACTCGTATGGTGAATTGTGACACTTCAGCCCAGGTATGGAAAACCCTTGAACTATACTTTGCTACTCAAGTGAGAGCCAAAGTAACTCAATTCAAAACGCAATTGCACAACACCAAGAAGGGAGACTTGTCTATAATTGATTACCTCCTTAAAATCAGAAATGTAGCTGACCTTCTTGCTCTGGTTAACCACAAGATTTCTGTCAAAGATCACATAGATGCAATTTTTGAAGGTCTCCCTCAAGATTATGAAACCTTCATCATCTCTGTCAATTCTAGACTTGATCCATACACAGTTAATGAAATTGAAGCTCTTCTTCTTGCTCAAGAAAGCCGTATTGAGAAAAACATCAAGATTGCAGACCTTTCCACTCCTAGCTTGGCTCATCTCATCACAACTAACAGAAATGGTTCTCCACATTTCAACTACAGAGCTAGCACCAGAAACTCAAATTCCCGTCCACCTACACATTCTGGAAATGGAATGCAACACTTTCGTGGGAACTTCACTCAACAAGGAAGAGGACGCCATGGTCGAGGCTCCTGGAAAGGCAACAACAAACCTCAATGTCAACTTTGTGGAAGAATTGGACATGTTGTCATGCAGTGCTACTACTGATTTGATCAATCTTTCACAGGACCCTCACAACTTCAAGGAAATCGTCCACAGGGAAACATGGCTCATCTTCATCAACAACCATCTGAAAATTTTTTCCCAGGAACCTCATTAGTCAAACCAACAACAGCAGAAATGATCCAAGACAACAACTGGTACCCTTATTCTAGAGCCACTCATCACCTTACACCAGACCTCAACAATCTCCTGACCAAATCACAGTTTCCTTCATCAAACGAAGTCTTCGTGGGAAATGGTAAGGGTCTCCCTATTCATCACATTGGTCACACCCCATTTTCATCATCATTCATTCCCTCCAGAACACTTGCCTTAAAACAACTTCTCCATGTACCAGAAATTACAAAGAATCTTCTTAGTGTTTCTAAGTTTGCTGCTGATAATCATGTATTTTTTGAATTTCATCCTACCTCTTGTTTTGTCAAGGATCTTTCCACCCGGACAATCCTCATGCACGGCCAGCTTAAGGGGGGATTATATGTGTTCGATAACACACAGCTGAAACTCCCTCTTCACAGTGTAGAAACTTTCAACTCTTCATGCTTTGCTTCTACAGCTCTCCCGTCCAAGGAACCAACAACACTTACTTCATCTCCATCTCCCTTTATATTGTGGCATAATAGACTTGGTCATCCTTCCTCACATATCGTTTCTCTTGTACTCAATAAATGTAATCTCCCACTAATGATCCTCCCTTCTTCAACCTCTGGTTCAACCTCTTCTCCAACCAATCCATCAATATTTCCTGTCACCTCTAACCACAACGTAGCATCACAACCTCCACCATCCTCTGCCCCTCCTTTTCCCACCCATCATATGATTACTCGATCCAAAAATGGCATCTTTAAACCAAAGGCCTATCTCATTTCTACAACTCCCACTTCAGTCCCTGAAGCCCTCCAACTTAGCCATTGGAAACAGGCCATGACTGATGAATATCTCGCTCTCCTCCGAAACAACACTTGGGATCTTGTTCCTCCTCCCACTGATCGTAAATTGATCGGCTGCAAATGGGTGTTCAAAGTCAAGGAGAATCCCGATGGAACTATAAACAAATACAAGGCCCGTTTAGTTGCTAAGGGTTTTCATCAGATTGCTGGATTTGACTTCAATGAAACTTTTAGCCCGGTTGTCAAACCGACTACCATTCGCATTGTTCTCACTATTGCTTTAAATCTACAATGGAAAATTCGACAATTAGAGGTCAATAACGCCTTTCTCAATGGCGACCTACATGAAGACATATTCATGCATCAACCTCAAGGCTTTATCGACCCTGTCAACCCAAACTATGTCTGCAAGCTCAATAAATCTCTTTATGGCCTCAAACAGGCCCCTAGAGCTTGGTTCGAAAAGCTGCATCACGCACTTGGCATTCTTGGTTTCTCATCCACCAAATCAGATCAATCTCTATTTATCAACATCACACCTACTCACTCCACTTACATTCTAGTATATGTGGATGATATTCTTATCATCGGCAGCAATGATCAGTTTGTTCAACATGTGATCACTCAGCTTAACAACCAATTTGCTCTCAAAGATCTTGGAGATATTGATTACTTTCTGGGTATCCAAGTCAAGCATACATCCGCTGGAATGCACTTGTCACAGGCCAAGTATATCTCCAATCTACTTCAAAAAACCAAGATGCTTCATGTCAAGCCAGTTCCTACACCTATGGTATCTAATCAGTCCCTATCCAACTCTGGAAGTCCTCCATTCAGCAACACTCAACTTTATAGAAGCACTGTTGGTGCCCTCCAATATGCCACCATCACAAGGCCAGATATCTATAATGTCAACCGAGTTTGCCAATTCATGCAAGCTCCTCTGACTGCTCATTGGAAGGCTGTCAAGAGAATTCTACGCTACCTGGCTGGCACTCTTCACCATGGACTCCATCTTCAGCACAGCTTCAACTCACACCTCAACATAACAGGGTTTTGTGATGCAGATTGGGCATCAGATGTTGATGACCGCCACTCCACATCAGGATATTGCCTCTTTCTTGGTCCAAACTTGGTTTCCTGGCACTCACGAAAGCAACATACAGTCTCTAAGTCTTCCACCGAGGCAGAATATAGAAGTGTAGCTACCTTAGTTGCTGAAATTTCTTGGTTGCAGTCTCTCCTCAAAGAATTAAACATATCTTCCTCCACAACTCCGGTCATTTGGTGTGACAACCTCAACACAGTGTACCTCTCGGCTAATCCCATTCTTCATGCTCGGACTAAGCACATCAAAATTGATCTTTATTTTGTTCGAGAAAAAGTTCTTCAGAAGCAAATACAAATCCATCATGTACCTTCCTCCGATCAGCTAGCAGATGTCTTCACCAAGGCAACTCCTAACTCCAGATTCCTCACCATACGTGCCAAACTCAGTGTCAACCAAAGTCCACCCTGAGTTTGAGGGGGGCTGTTAGTGAACTAGTTGAGTTAGTTGTGAAGTCCAGTTAGTTTCAACCAATCATTTATGTTTACAACCAACCTCTCAAGTTAGTTATAGCTATCAACAACTAAGTGTATAAATACTACAGAAGTGTAATGATATAAGCACTGAAAATAACAGCAAGAAACTTTACTCTGTTTTTCTCTTACTTTGTTTTCTCTTCCTCTTCTTCTAATCGTTTCTGTTACTCCATTTCTTCAAACAGATCAAGATGAGGGCCAGTAGTGGAGGATGAGGAGATTGAAAAGCTTCTGGAGCCCTTCTCAAAAGAGCAACTGTTGGCTTTGTTTCAGGAGGCAATGGAAAAGTACCCGGACTTCGTTAATAGCATCTAGAGACTCGCCAACGTCGACCCGGCTCAACGAAAAATCTTCGTCCACGGCATGGGATGGGATACACCTTTATTCTGTTCAAGCACCGGAACGACGCTCACAAGGCACTGAAGCAGCCATAAAAGAAGATTGGAAATCGGATGACCTCATGCTAGCTAGCCTTTACCGGCCTCGTTCGAACGCCGTCACCGGTGGTACCTCCGGTGTCTGAGTATACTCAAAGAAATTTTTTTTTTTTGTGAGCAATGTTTCTGCAGAGATCGATTCTCAGAAGCTACTAGAGTTCTTTGCAAAGTTTGTGGAATTTTTTTAGGGTCACACATTGCATTGCTAGAAGGCAATTGATGGGCCAAGCCAAAAAAGCCTTTCCACCATCACCACCAACAAAACCTACACCACTTTTGATCCTTTTTTATTCTTTATATTTTGATATCAAAGTTTCAATTTTCAAAACTCAAATTCTCAACTAATTCTCCAAAATTTCTATTTTCAAATAATTTTCCAAAATTCCAATTTTCAAATTTAATTATCGAAACTTCCGTTTTCAAATAATTTTCAAATTTAATTTTTAAAAATTTCATTCTCAAATAATTCTTCAAAATTCCAATTTTCAAAACTTCTATTTTCAAATAATTTTCCAAAATTCTCATTTTCAAATTTAATTTTCAAAAGTTCCATTTTCAAATACTTTTCCAAATTTCCAATTTTCAAATTTAATTTTCAAAACTCTCACATTCAAATAATTTTTCAAAATTCCAAATTTCAAAATTCCCATTTTCAAATTTTTTTTTATTTAAATTCCAATTTTTAAATTTAATTTTTAAGATTTCAATTTTCAAATAATTTTCAAAACTCTAGTTTTCTTTCAAATAATATTAATTCCACTTCAATTTTCAAATATTTTTAATTTTACAACTTTTCATCATTTATTAGGGTTTAGGTAAAAAAAATCTTGTTTTAAATAAACTTGCTACATTTCACTTCAGGTAAGTACTTTTACAAATTTTCTTTAATTTTCAAATAATATTTTCTTTCTCTTTATTTTAAATAAGCATGAATATAATTTTAAATAAGCACGAACATAGGTTTGGTTTTTCGAAGATCATCTTTTCCAAATAAGAAGTCACATTTACGGTTTTCTTTCTTATTTTGTTTTCCCTTAAAAAAAATAAAACAAAAATAAGTGGTGACTCCAAGTCTTTTCTAAAAATCATAAATTTTTACAAATAAATAAAAAATAAGTTTTGCTATCGAGTGGGAATGCATCGTGCAAAATACGAGGTCCACATAATACTAAGTTACTTTACTAAGATATTGAATGCACTTTAAATATTCCATTAAGTCATCTTTATCAATGTTGTTGATTATGAACTTATATTTTTTTTAATTATTATTATGAAATGCTAAATTAATTATTACATTTTAAAATCTATAAAATTAAGTATGAACGTGTATATTTTAAAATCTATAGAATTAATTATTATATATTTTTCTTATTTTATGTATTTAAGATAAAAATATTCAAAATTAATAATTTAAATTGTCGTGCACCACCTTCTCTAAAACCCTAGGGGTATGTGCCCTTTTATAGGCTTTCAAGCTTGGTCTTCATCGACCCTCTCACATGGTGGACATCAAAGCTCTAGGCAAAAAGTAAGCTAATGGAGGTAGTAAAGTTGACCCTTGTCCAAAATCAAAAGGCCAAAATGAGAATGATGAGAGCCAAAAAAATAATAAATAAATAAATAAATAAACCCAAACCAATATAAATAAGCCCAAAACAAACAAAGCCTAAACCCGAAAAATAAAATAAACTAGGCCCAAAATCAAATATACAAAGCCCAAACTCAAAACAAATATGATAGCCCAAGGCTACAAATACATCTCAGAGCAATAACCGAAGTTCAAAATAATATCCAAGAACCCCAATACCCATAAACATGAATCAATAAATAAATCCAAATCAAAGCCTATCGTGGACTAGTATTTTTCATTCGATGCATCCTTAGTAAAAAATGACGAGACTTACTATTTAGCGAAAAACTGAATTTTATTATAAAAAAAATGTAGTTGTCACTTATTTTTATTTATTTATTGAAGGGAAAACAAAATAAAAAATAAAATCCTAAACATAACTTTTTATTTTGAAAAGTCAAGTTACCTATTGGGAAGTTAACATAAGGTAACACCTCTTTAAACACTAAGACATATCTCTACTAATCAAATTGAAATTACTATGACAATTAGTCAATTAATTAATCATGAATACCAAGAAGCTAAGCGTATATCAAAAGCAAAGTATAGCAAAAGGCTACTTGAACAAGGCATACATATCAAAGAATCAAATAAATGAGAAGGAAATGAAACTATCTCAAACAATGAACCAAGTGTTTTCAAGTAACAATTGGGTTAGCTCACAAATAATAATAAGGAACCATAAGCTAGGCCTCATAATGAATGTAACATATGCATATCTCAACTCATGAAGTAAATGATATGGTGTGAACAAGAGGAAACAGGATACAATAAAACATGTGGGTTGCCCCCTCGTTCGACATCATTCCATGAAAACAATGTCGTTCTATGAACGGAGCAGAGGATCGCTTGCACATGGCACTAGTGACGAAGGAGTCGGTGGAAAACCGGCGCGGACCAAAGTCGGGAGGCATATTTTTCATTTCTTTTTTTCTTTTTAATAATGAGGAGAATCTGGTAATTATGAATAATTGGACAGGTGGAGCCTCGGAATGAAGCATGTCAGAGACCTCTATTTCCACGAGGATACACAGGGATATAGTTTTGAAGAAAAGAGCCATCACCCTTATCTTGGTCATCGCAAATTGTATATAGATGTGGCCAAACAGATTCATTCTAGCGTAAACCTTACAATGGCAATAGCCATCACCCTCATAGGCCAAGCCTTGATCTCTCTCGTTTGGTTTTGGAAGCCAAAAGTCCAATCTCTTTTATCCTTTGGGCCTCTTATATATGGAGAGAGAGAGATTGAGGCTGTCTCGAAGCTTGTAGTACAAGTTGCAAATGACATATTGATCCTGCAGTTTTTAGTTAGTATAGTCACCACCCATGGCTTGCGTTTTTATTTTTATTTATGTGAGAGCAGAAGCTTTACTGTCTCTCTATGGTGGCGGTTAGCTGCAAAGTGAAGTGCTGTTTTCTTGGTATCTTTGATTGCAAGGTAAGTTACAGACTTATCTGATGATTTGTCTAGTAATTGCTCCGCAATTTTAGTATAACCCAAGTATGCAGCACAGTGAAGGGGAGACCACCCATTTTCATCAACTTCTTTTGTTAGATCTGGCTTCCATTCCAATAACTTCGCTATCATGTCTGATAAACAAATGAACCAACAAAAAAACAGCAGAGAAAAAAATTTAAGAAATTCCCTCTAGTAAAGCATGACCCTTAGAGGTGATCATGATCTCTAACAATATATTGCATGAGTAACTAACCATGTAGGAATCAAGATTCAAGGAAAGGATCTGCATGTGTGTTATACCTTGGTCCTCACGAATTACAGCAGCATGCAAAGCCGTTCTACCCATTATGCCACTGTGAGATGGTGAAGCGCGAGTTTTGTCTATAATTATACACACCAAGTCTCCATATCCTCTCTCGGCAGCCATGTAAAGAGGAGTGTAGCCTGTAATATTTGCACCGTAGATAAACTCAGGGTCTTCCTCAATCAATGACACCACAATCTCTGAATGATGATACCGCACCGCCTCATGCAAGGCTGTGTCTTTCTCCTTATTGGTCATCCTCAACATCGCCTTGTCTGTTCCAACCCCACTTTCGATCTCTTGGTGAAGTGCTTTTGTGGCGTCAAGGAGAGCTTTCACAACCGCCCCATGGCCTTCTCTCGCAGCAAGGTGAAGTGGAGTGTCGCCTTTCAGATTGGGCTGCTGCAGTAGAGGTGAACATGAATGAAAGTGAAGGATCCACTCTACGCATGCCAGCTGACCGAACTGGGCTGCAATGTGGAGGCCAGTGTTCCTTTTTGGGGTTTGTTGGAGTGGAAGATGAGCTTCTGAGTACTTTCTCTCGAGGATACTGATATCACCTTTATACAAAGCCTCGTACAAATCAGCATCCATGTGGGTGATCTCAGTTTGGCCATCAGCTGCAATCTGGTTCGACATCTCAGTTTGTCTTGAAAAGGTTTCCAAGTTAAGGTTCTGCGATTCTGTAATTTAGTTGGAGCTGGACTGATTCACTATTGGCGTTGGAGGAGCAAAGTAATAATCAACTCTTCAGATTCTATATATAGCGCATAGAAAAGTTGTTTGTCCATCGCTACAATTTTACTAAACCCAAATTTATTTTTAACTTTTTCTTCTTTTTCCTTTTTCCTTGCACTCTTGCACTCTTGCACTCCTGCACTCCGTGTCTGGATAGAGCCTAGAGATTAGGCTTAATTTTACGTGTCTCACCCGATTCCACTGCATCATATACGATAGAGAATAAGCTCACTGTGGCATAACTCTTTAGCTAGAGAGAGATTTAAGCTTATGCTTGGTACTAAAATTAAGATTTCATTTTAGTATTGGTAAAAAACCTAGATCTTCGAGTCAAAAGTTTCACATTGATCTAAGTTGGTTAGGATTATTAGTGGGCAAGAATTGATATCTTGACTTTGATGAGAAATGTGAAAATGAAATCTAGTAGCTATTTTGAACATATATATATATATATTAAGCTTCTTTTTCGCCAAAAAAATAAGTCGAAGATGAGTTAAATAGTTTAAAGTTATAATTAAGTTAATTAGCGAAATTATTAAATCAATCCATTTGAATCTATGTTGTGTAGGTCGATATAAAATCTATATATTTATTAAATGTGTTATACAGGCTAACATAAATTTGATCCAAACTCAATTATACTTGACCCAAACTTGTAAAAAGCATATTAAGTTTGAGTTGTGTTGACGTATTGTATCAAACTTTGTTATGCCTACAAAATATAATGTTAAGGCCCAAATGATTAATAATCACACATGCTAAAGAGAGGAAAACCTAAAGATTACCTGTTTTCATGATTGCAATATATTTTTTTTTGGAAAAAAGTGTGCTTCCATACTCATATTTAACAATATCACAAGATAAAAATCTATTAAAAGTAATTTAAGTTTTATGCACTCTAAAGTCAAGATAACATTTAGGGTAGTCAAAGGTATTACTAATATTATTAAAAATAGTACCAATTTGCAAAAAAGTATGTAAAATCTGAATTATTTTTAGATAAATATATTCAATTGGAAAATTTTAAATTGGGATTGTTATGTGATTTTTTTCAAATGTATGTATGAAAACATAATTTAATTTCTTAGATTTTCTCTATAAAGCTTGGTACCAAGGAGAGTTGTTTTGGCTCAAAAGTCCATGTTTCTTTGTTCGTTGTCTATTTAGTGATTTTTTTTTCATTTTTCTTTTTCTTTATGTGGGGACGAAGTGAAGTGTAGTATTTGTCTGGTACTGAATTTTCTATTTAATTTAATTATCCTTTTTTTTGCCCTTTTGGTGGGGGATGAAGTGTAATATTTGTCCATTGCTTTCCTTTTCTTTTATTAGAGACAAGTGGAATATTTGTTTGTTAGAATTTTCTCTTTTAATTATTCTTTTTATTTCTCTTTTGGTGGGATGAAGCATAATATTTGTCCATTATTGATATTTTTTTTTCTTTTTCTTTTTTTAGGGATAGGTGGAATATTTGTTTGTTAGAATTTTCTCTTTTAATTATTCTTTTTTTTTTTTTTTTACTTTTGGTGGAGGATGAAGCGTAATATTTGTTCATTACTTAAATTTTTCGTTTTCTTTTTCTTTTTTTTTTCTTTTTTCTTTTTGTAGGGACGAAGTGAAATATTTGTCCGTTACTAAATTTTCTCTTTTAATTTTTATTTTTCTTTCACCTCTTTCAATGCTTATTTTTCTCTCTTGGGGATGAAACATAATAGTTGTCCATTACTGACTTTACTTTTTTCTTTTTTTTTTTGTGAACAAAATGGAACATTTTTCGGTTATTGAATTTTCTCTTTTAATTATTTTTTTATGTTTTCTTTTTGTGGGGGCTAAAGCAGAATATTTGTAATTTTGTGTTTCTCTTTCACTTTTTGTGGGGACGAAGTGAAAATATTTGTCCTTTAGTATTGACATTTGGATAAAAAAATGAGTAGGAAATAGTTACACAACTTGGCATCAAACGCTTTTAAGCTAACTTCAACTCAAATATAAATATTCCTTCCAACATAAAGAAACTTAAGGAAAAAGAATGGGAAGAAGTTCCAAATTTTTTTAACCTAATTAAGTAGATTACGAAAATCGGTCGGTCTTTCAATGTAGCCTCTAGTGTTTTCTTTTTTTCTTTTCAAGTGATATCACCTCTAGCCAATTCTTAAATGTCATATTAGCTCTTCCATTAGGATTTTCCATAGGAATTGATGAAAAACTCATCCGAAAAACAGGTAGCATTAGTATAAAATTTTATGTCATAGGTTGGAATATGTTCAAATTTTTTGTGTTGATGATATGTTTTCCATCCATTTTTTACACATGAAAAAACTTAAAAAATTATTTAATATTTAAGGATAGTGTAGGATTAATATTGTAACGCCCAAGTTTCTTTTTAGGAAAATATTATTAATAATAATATTAAATTAATTAATTAATTAATTTAATAAAATGAAAGAGGGGTGAAAAGGTAATTTTACGAATAAATACCCTAGGTATAAATTAGAATTCTGTTCTTCCTGTTCTTTTTTGAATCGCGTTCCTGTTCGCAGAGAGTTCCTGAGACCGTAAGATTGGAGTTGGATTTCAGGGTTTGAAAAACATATCTTTATAGGTAAGATTCTAACCCCTAGATTAATATTTTATATTCATTAGTTAATTTTAAACACATTAGATATTTTTTGGAAAACCCAAATCTAGATTAGGGTTAGTTTATTATTATTATTTTAATTCGTTTTAATATCAAAATAGTGAAAATTTAAGATTTTGATTTATTGTTGGAATTTGGGAGATCTTAAGTTTTTTTAGATGAAAAAAAAAAAAAGATTCCTAGGAAGATTTCGATTTAGATTAGGGTTAATTTATTTATTTATTTTTAAATAATAATAAATAAATATATTGTTAATTGTGGCTTAAGGGATTAGAAAAATACAATTTGATTTAACAAAAAAAAAAAAAAAGAGAAAGCGTGTGCACCGGAAAATAGAAGGTTGGTGAAAAAAAGAAAAAAAACGTGTGTGCACTGGTTGCATGCGTGTGGGAACTGTGCATCCATTTTTTTTTTTTTTTTTGTAAGGATTTCATGGTTGAAATTTAGTTGGTGGATTTTCACATACTCTATTATTAGGCTTTGATGGATACTTGGGTATGTAATATTTAATAGTAGCAGGACTCCGTATATTAGACTTTGATGGGTACTTGAGTACTGAGTACTGTATTATTTAACAATGGCAGAGCTTTGTGTTATTAGACTTTGATGGGTATTGTATTATTTAATAAAAGAAGATGTGTACGAATGGTATTGAGGTGGTTAATATATATATATCTGTGTGTGTGTGTGTGTGTGAAACCAAGGTTTGGTTAATCTTGATTTTGATGATAACAAAACAAGGTTTAGAACTAATGACTACATTTTAAGTGTGATTAGGTAAGACGACTTCCAAAGTGGTAATCCAAAGATAAAACAAGCCAAAGAGAAATCATGAAGAAGAAGACCACCTCAAAGAGAAGAGTTTTTCAAGACCAAAGCTTCTTAAGATCTCTTTGTAAGGTTGTTGGTGCACTATGACTTTCATGCATTTCATTCTTTATTTATGCACCAAAATCATCCAAGAGTAATATTGTTTTAAATATCTTAAGAATTGGATGATTTCATGTTTTCAACTAAAACCTTGTGTTAAATGATTTTCAAACTTGTGTTAAAAGGTTTTAAGTTGAAAAGGGTTGAGTGTTGAGCCAAAAAAATGGCTCAACCGGTCAACCGGTTGTGCTCGTCCGGTCGAGGATCGGTTGAGGGAGGCCAAAAAGTTTCTCTCTCTCCCAGTGACCTTCTCTTCCCGGTCAAGGTTGAACCTCATGATCAACCGGTTGAGGTCTAGTCGAGGTCCGGTCGAGGTCCGATTGAGGTCCGATTGAGGCCCAACGGTCACTTTCCCTAACGGCTAGTCAACCGGTCGATCCCTAGCTCGATCGGTCGAACCCCCAACGGCTAGTTTGACTTTTTTCTTCTATAAAAAGGCTTCAATCTTCATTGTTTCAAAAAACTTAACCTTCCCAAATCATTCTTGATTATATTTGAGCCTTGGAAGAGTGTTTTTGAGTGCACCATTGTTTCATAACTTGCATATCTTTAGTGCACCATTCAATCTTAGTTTTTCTTGTATCTTTGAGCCTAAAGTTCTATCACTAAGATTTTGAGAGATCATTATTTGTATATCTTTGTGATGAATTTTCTCAAGTGTGGGGTATCACTTGAGGGTTGTTCAAGAGTGGGATATCTCTTGAGAAGTGTAAAGGGCGCTTGGAGCCAAAAGTCCAAGAGGGTGAATTGGAACCATAATCCAATTGTAAAGAGATTGGAAGCTTGGTTGAAGCTTCAAGATAGTGAAACCCTCACTCGGTTAGGAGGTTGAGGAGAGTGGACGTAGGCAAGAAAGTGTCGAACCACTATAAACTCTCGTGTTTGCACTCTCTCTTCCCTAACTCTTTTAAATTATATGCAATTGTGTTTATTTTGTTTATTATATACTTGCATATAATTGTCTCTTATTTTTGCATAGTTTAAATTTGAGAAAAAGAGACTATCACCCTATTTACTCCCCCCCCCCTCTCCTCCTCCTCCTCCTCTAAGGTGATTACCATAGTTTGGAGTAGCCCTATTTTTCTAATAATATATATATATATATATATATTATATTAGCAATGATGGAGAGTTGTTGTGTATAAGCTATGTTTGGTGAAAAAGTGAGAAAATATAATTTATAAATAAAAGAAAGTAAAGTTTTCGGTATTATAATTATATTAATGATGGGTGTAATGTAATAAATAGTATAGAATTTAATTAGTGAAATAAATTACAATTTTATTAAATTATGTTGTGTCTCAAGAAATAAATTGAAAATAAAATTTAAGTTTTATATGAATTAGAAATTTATTAAATTTTCTAAAATAGGAATAGATTAAATTATCTTTCATAATAATAAAAAAAAAACATTAATTTGAATGTCTAAAATTTTAGGCTTGTCAAACCTATAATTTTAGATAAATAATAATGGTTATTTCTCTTATATTTTGTTAGGTGAAGAGTTGATTTTCAGGATTATTTTTCTCCAAAGTTTTTGAGGACTTCTTTTGAGGTAAAGGAAATTAATGCAGTTATTATTTTTTTAGAAACAAATTTTTATATACATCATTTGGAAACATTTTGAGTTATTATTCGTTTTATGTATGGATCAAATATGTTTTGCATGAAAAGTATGTTAAAACCATATTTTATTTACAACAGAGAAATGTGGAGATATTATGTTTTGCAAATTTGAATAATTGAAATAAGTGTTTGACTCTGGTTTGTTTGGCCCTTGTCAACGAGATATAATAGTTGACTTTTGACTTTTTGACCCTTGTCAATGAGATATAATAGTTGACCTTTACATTTCTTGGTGGGAAATGTAATTGATTTGGACCCCAGCCTCTAGGGGTTTGGTTAGAGGTTACTAATACTAGTAGTGTTTGGTTCCGTCCACCTTAAATAAACAATTTGAGGCTAGCCACCTATTTGAAAAGTCTCACATAACTGGGCACCATTTGATGTTTGATGACCAGAGTAACTAAATTATTTGAATGTTTTGATTGAATTTGACATGAAAATGTTTGAATCAGAAATAAAAGTGTACAAATAAAAGTTTTGAATGTATTGACAAAACCGACTCAAAAGTTTATGAAAATAATTAGTTATAATATCTCATATTTTGCAAGTGAACTTGAATAATTTGATCTATGGACTGCATTAATGTTCCTTATTGGGCTTTGAACTCATTCCCCTTTGTTAATAATTTTTTTCAGGTACCCTTAGTTCGGGCGAGGAGTGATGACTAGGTCAGGGAATGGTCTTCATTAGGATTTTGCTTAGGATGTTATTTTTGGACATTGTTAGCTTATAAGTTTATGTTCATTTGGATTATTTGGTTTTTGGAAGCTATTTAGATTTGAACTTACAAATTTTTTTTTATGATAGTTTGAAGTTGAGATTTGGAGATTATGAAAATTTGTTAACACTTGATTTGTTTGAGTTTGCAATCTATTTGGATAATGGATTTTGGTTGATGGATGCTTAGTTTTAAAGTTACGTTTGAAGATTTTAGAATTTTGTTCCATTACTCTGAATAGGTATTTGGTAATTGGTTACTTCCAATTACAATATGATTGTTTGGGTCATGTTACACTTTAAGCCTTCGGGTTTGAGGTGTGAAATGACCGGCATGCCCTTGGAGTGGGTCTTAGGACGTGACAAATATTATAACAAAAAAATAAAAAAAAATAAAATTGGGGACTTATAAATTAAGATATAAATAAAAGTATAAATTTCACACAAGAGAGTAAGGAAGAAAATGTCGGGATATATCGAAAGGTTTCAACACGATAAATCATGGTGATATATCAGAGAGGAGAAATTTCTGTAAATATCACCAAAAAATCACAGATATATCGGTTGGAGGCGATAAATAGCCAATTTTTTTTCATTAATCTGTTGTCACAAAAAAAAATCGCCGATATTTCTGCAAAAAGAAAATGCCCTCCTCTGCCCAGACTGCCTGCCCCTCTGCCCAGGCTTACCCTATGCCCAGACTCCCTTTCCCCAGCCAATCTCCTGCTCAAGCTCTATTCCCCACTTTGCCTATATATGAGACCTCCACGGTTCCACCTGCTCCTCTGCCCAGGCCTATCAGTCTACCCAAGCTCCCCTTCCCCAGCCAATCTCCTACCTGGGTTCCATTCCCCATTTTGCCCATATATAAGACCTTCATTCCCCTTTGTTAATTTTAACCAAACGTGTGTATATATATATATTAAAAGTATTCACAAAAGAATATTTTTGAAAACAAATTAATTATAATTATTATAAAAAATTATAAAAATTATAGATATATTATAATTTATTTTATATCATTTAATATAATTAAATTAAATGAATCATAAATTTAACATTAAATATATTTTAAAATTATATATATTATGATTAAATATTATGATATTATTATAAAATAATATTTGATGTAATTTAATAATAAATGTACACTTATAAAATTCATATTTTTATCAATGCATACGATATTATTATCAAATATGATAAATCATATTATACATATATCAAATTATTTAATAAAATAACTTAAAAATATCATTGTACTTCTAATTACATTTTTATGAAGTTTTTCTTATATTTTTATAAATTTTGATCAATTTTAGGCTTATCAATATTTTTTTCTAAAATATCCGTCGATATATCTTTGATATATCCGTAATTACCGATATTTTCATCCTTCCAGGAGAGTAAATAAAATTAAAAAAAAAAAGAAATTATTGAATTTAAATAACACTTTTCTTTCTTTCCTTTTTGTTTCCCATTGTTTTTAATGTGCTAATGGAGCCATAACATGTGTGTTGGTCATATGTTTCCTTTTGTTTAAACATTGACCCAAAGCCTTAGTGGATCTCTACGGTTATGTTTGGTTATTTGGAAACTTGATAGAAAATGTGAGGGGAAAAAAATAGGGAAGAAAGATAAAAGGAAAGAAAAAGTGACAAAAAAAAAAAAGATTTAAAAACAATAAATTATTTGTATATGTTTCTTCAAAAGTTATTTCACTTATTTTCCTTTATTACATAAAGATTAAATAAATTAAAAATATATCAATTTTTAACAAATTTTAATTATATTTGTCAAATTATAGGTGTATATATATTTAAAAATATCGCCATTAATATAAATATATATATCAAATATAAATTAATCTAAAAAATGTTAATAAAGACAATGGTAGAAGTATCTTAAAACCCTACCACCTCTATCAAGATGTATGTGTTAATACTTAATATCCTCCAAACTTTGTCATTCAAATTAAAACAAGAGTTGGAAGTATATCATAATAGAACAATTGTTTTTCAAGAGATGAATAGTACCTTTTAACTTAGGTTCACATTCCTTAGTGGACCCAATTAATTAGTAAGTGAAATTTCAAACATAAATCAATCTCAAATATTAATATCGATAAAGACTAGGTATATACCATATCAAAATGGTAGAAATATCTTAAAACCCTACCACCTTTATCAAGATGTAAGTATTAATATCCTCTAAGTTTTGTCATTCAAATTAAAACAGGAGATAAAAATATATCATAATAGCACAATTATTTTTCTGTGATGAGTAGTCCCTTTCCACTTAGGTTTACATTCAAAGACATATATAACATGATTTTAAAACACACAATTCACTCAAATCTTATTAGATTTTACCAAATCCACATCATCGTCTCTTGTGCAAACACCGGAAAAACCATCAAACCTAATAAAAAATCATTAAAAAAAAAATCTAATTGTAATATAATTACAAAAAAAAAAAAAAAATCTTATTTTTAAAAACAAAAGTGAAACAAGGTTCGGTGAAAGTGGTAGATGTATCTATGTTCAAACTCTACTAGCTATATTCTAAGAGTTCAAAAGAGTCAGTGGAGGTACAATGGGGCAACATAATTGTTTTGGTGGAAGTGTTTTGTGGCTCCTTCAAATCTCAAGTCCGTATTTTCAAAGTTGTTTGTCCAAATAGGATTTTCCTTTTCTTTTTGGCATGATAAGGATAGCTTGTAAAGATTAGAGAAATAAAGATTTATTTAACAAAAAAATAATTTATATAAATTAAATTTAAAATAAAAAGTCACTCACAAGTAAACGTAAAAATTGAAAAATTATCCAAAAAAAAATTGTGTTTTCTTTTTGTCATACTATCAAATATTTTTCTTCTTATTTTTATAAATAAAAAATAAACCCAGGATTAGAAAATATTTTTTTTCTAAAAATTTTAGAAAATATGGGCATGTTTGGTTAGTTGTTTCAAAAAAAGTTTTCTGTTTTTGAGAACAAAACATGTTTGATAAGAGAGTAGTTTTTGTTTCCATGTGTTCTCTGTGTTTTCTAAAACCTGGTTTTCAGAGAACAAAAAAATGGTGTTTTTCGTCACTGTTCTAAGAAGAAAAAAAATAAAATTTTCTTCATATTTTCAATCACTGTTCTTGGGTGTTCTCATCTCTTCACTATGAAGGAAAATTCTTTACACTATGAGAAAAAAAATCAGAAAATGGGAAAAATAAAAAAATCGGTCTAACAAAAATTCAAACAAAAACTTAACATTATCGACAATTTTTTTATTTTTTGGTCATTTCCATTTCAATATTTTTCAGATATTTCAGGATTTATCCCCATATGATTTTTCGATGCATTTCAAAGCCAAAACCTCCATATATTCTAGGATTTCCCTGAAACTAAACAAAACATAAACAATAAGACAAAAAACCAAGAATGCAAAAAATGAAAAAGAATAGAAAAATTAAAACAAAAGTTGAAACCCTAACCAGGAATCTTTACAACAACCACAATATGGATTTTGATCTCAGTAAGTAATGTTTTGATCTTAAAAGAGAGAAATAAACCGACGGTGAATAAAAATTTGGATATTGGAAGAGAAAGGGAGATAGGAAGGAAAGAGAAACAGAGAATAGGAGGGGAAGAGAAACAGAGGAAAACAGAAGAATGAGAGAAATGAGAACATGGTTTCAGTCCCAATAAATATAAATATAAATATAAATATATATAGTAAAATAAGTAAAATAGTGAAAATTAATAAATGTTTATAAATAAATTAGTTTGATTTCCTTTTAATTTTTTTTATCTTTTATATAATTATTAAATATAAAATAAAATTTAATTTTAAATAAAATTATAAATATTTTTAAACAAAAATTATCATAAATATATCATTATTAATTAATTTTTTATATTATTAATTACATTTAAAATAGAAAAAATACATCATCTATTTCTAAGTATAATGCATTACTATTTGATATCATAAATTTTATCTTCATAAAATCCAATAATTGATATTTACCAATTTATGACATTTTGATCATATAATTTATCAATTATTGAAATCAAACACATTTAAAAATATTTATAAAGTAATCCTTTGTTTGAAAAAATTAAAAATGATGCATAAAATTTTCAAAATGAAACATTTTTATTTTTTATAAAGTGTGAATGTAAAAATTATTTATTTATTTATAATATCAATTAGTTAAAGAAAATACTCAACTTTAAAAAACAAAACCAATTATTATTATCTATTGTTGAATTTTTTTTATTTGTATCCTTTTTTCATTAATGGAGAGGAGTTATGAAAAAAATTCAATTAAAAAAAAAACCAACTTTTAAACATGTTTTTTATTTTATTTATTCTAAAACATTTTTTTTCTTAACTTAACCAAATATATTTTTTAGGTTTTTAAGAATAAAACTGTTTTTTAAAATTCAGTTTTCAAATATAATTTTACTTTTTAAAATATAAAAAATTATTCTTAAAAACTATTTTCCTCCACAAGTTTTAAAAACACCAACCAGGCCTATATTTTCTAAATGTTTTCATGAAGAATCTTTACCTGTAGTTATTTTTAATAAATTTTAGTATATTTGAAAAGAAACTAAAGAATCCAATTCAACTTGATTCAATTTTGGCTAGTATAGACTTCTAAATTATTTTTATAAATTTTTAGACTTGTCATTGAGTAAACATGGATAGTTCAATAATTTCTGGATTGGATTATTTGGCAAAAAATTGGGAAAATAATTGTGTTTTAAAATGTGCTATTTTACACAAATTTGGAACTAATAGAGGTTGAGACTAAGTTGATGCTCTTTTAGTCACCAGTTGACTTAGTTATCAATTTTCTAAGTATATATATAGTTGAAAGACTCATTGGTTCAAGTTTTACAAAAGTTGGACTCCATTTTCCTAAATTCTTATTTTCAAGTTCATCGATTTCAGTCTAAGGTGGTGTTTGGGTGAAAGAAGACTATTAGGTGTTGTTCGTGTGAAAGAAGACAATTAGGGCCATAGGATCTTAGCCATCTTTTATGAAATTTCCAAATCTAAAAGTTAATTTGAATATTCATTTGTTTTTATTTTGATTACAAGGATTTTTGTGAGTAGTTAAAATATAAATGGTTTTAGTAAATTTTCCTAAAATAAATATCTCTTGTATGCATTATACATTACTTGTTCAAATCGATTATTAGTATGAGATATATGTGAAATTTCTATTTGGTCGAAATACATATGATTAATATTAAGTTTGCAAAACTAAATACTACTTCTTCTTCAAGTAATTATTTAATTCCTTGCGTATGTGTACAATAATGTAATTACATACTTTGTTAAATTTTAAATTAATTGTTAAAGTTTTAGAGATTTATATATAATAGGTATCATACATAACACATATATCAATGAGGTGTTTCATTTTGTTTTGATCTAAAACTTTACACCATCTTCAGCTGCAGCCTGGTTGGTGATCTGGATTTCCCTAGCATCTTCAGCTCCAACCTGATTGGACTCTCTACTCAAGTTAAGGCTGGAAGTAGTGGAATCGGCCATTGTTGTTTGATGAGCAGTCTCCTTTCTATATTTTGCGCCAAGGATGGGAAACAAGTTGACCAATTGTTTAATGGAATGGGTGGCTCTTAGTTCAACCTTGGGAGAAGTTGATACTTCTTATAGCCTGCAGGCCAAAACGTTGGGCTGATGACAATTTCCCATCTCATTGGATGGATCCATATGCATAAACAGTACAACGAAATATTTGGTCACATATTCAATTCTTAACAATCCCTTGTATGATCAAAGTGAAGAGAATTTAAATTGCATAGGATCACATGTTAACATTTAAACATGCATTTAATAGCAAAAATTCATCCGGTTACCTTGGTTCATGCCATCAGAAGCCATTTCTTTCCCCTCTGATATCCAATAAGCTGCTTTTCGGGTGCGTGATGGTCCGAGAATGAGGGATCAATGAGCTCTTCCCTTGCCTCCCAAAATTCAGTCCAAAGTGAAGTGTGTGTGTGTTTTCTGGGAGTGCTCTCCAAAGAGAAGAAAATATGATAGCTCCCCCAATGCACACACATCTATATATATATATATATATATATATATATATATATATATTACACATTACACACTTTATTTGGACGACTTGACTTAATAGGCCAGTCAAGTGAATTAGGATAAGCCTATAAAAATTAAGCAACAATATGTGTCCAGTCCCATTGTGGACCACAATGCAAAAAATAAATTAACACCGATTTATGATATTATCAAATTGATTATGTAAGTCCACACATAAAAATTCCAACACAAAGAAGTTCATTGAATTTTACCCAAAAAAATATAAGCATTATTCTAATTATGTCTTTTATTTTCATAAATATTAAATATATTTGGTAGCATCATTGTTCTTAAAAATTATAAATAGAAAATTATTTTTGCTAATTGTATTAAAAATAATAAATACAATATTAATTTTTATAATTATTATATGTTATATTTTTTGTGATTTCTTCAATGGATTTCAATGACTTTTAATGTCGACAAGCAAGACATACATGCTGTTGGTTTAATTGTAGAAAAACAAGATGTGGTGAGTTTCGCGTGTTAATTTTGTAAATTGAAATGTGGAAACAGTTGGTTTCTTTCCATTTATGTTTTAATTTTTCTTCATTCATGTTTATGTTCTTATTCTTTCCTCTTTTTTTTTTCAATTTTTAATTTAAATATAGGTATGGAATCATAATTGTCCATCTCTTAAAAGTAATCTACATTAAAATGTACATCAAATAAATTTAAGTGATGATTAAGAATAAGGGCACGAAACTTAGGAAAGGGCTAAAATAAAAGTTGTAATTGTTTTTAAAAATAATTTTAAAAAATAACTTTTTAAAACAGTTTTTGAAAATTGTTATCTGATGTCTTATAGAATAAAAATTTGTTTGAAAACTTGAAATATTTTTAATCTATTTTTAATGTTTTTAAATATATTTTAAAAATAATTTTTTATATTTAATAATTTTATTTATTTATATAATTATTTTTTTAAATATTCATAAAAAAATAAGTGAAAACAATTAAAATATTGTGGACCCCGCATTTCGGCTCATGCGTTTCCCACTCGATGGCGAGCTCGATTTTTATTTGAAAAATTGATTTATATTGATTAAAAAAAATGACTTGGAGTCGCCACTTATTTTTGTTTTATTTTTAAAGGGTAAACAAAATAAGAAAAGAAAACCCTAAGTGTGACTCCTTATTTTGGAAAAGGTGATCTACGAAAAACCGGATCGGGCTCGGGGGTCAGGTTACTCATCGGGAAGGTACGGTAAAGACCGTAGCACTCCTCTAAGCCCCTAAAGTCGGGTCTCTACTAATAAAATGAAGCTGACATGGTAATTGATGAATAAATCAATGAATACCCAGAGCGAAACATGCACATACGGGAGTCAGAAAATGCATATAAACTAACCAGAGTAGGAATGAGCGTGTACCTGAGCAGCGAGCCACCATGCGCTATCAAGAGAGAAGGTTAGTACAAAATAAAGAGCAGAAACATATATATCTCACATGTCACTAAATCGAGTACTAAATCATCAAAGGCACGCATGACACTCTACTCAAAATTTATTTTTATTTTAAAGAAATTTTATTTGATGTTGGGCCCCCACCAAAGCCCGTTTATTTTTGAATGAATTAATTCCATAAATTCCATTATTCGGAATTACGGAATTTAATTCATGTTTTTTTTTAAAAAAAAAAATTTTAAAAAACAAAGAAAATTCGAAAGTGGCGGCCAAATTTTATTGAAAAACGGATTTTTGGAACCTAAACGAAAAAAAAAACTAAGGATGAAAAATTAAAGAGATGAAATTATTTGAAAAAAAAGGAATTTGAAAAATTATTTTCAGAGTCAAAAGATGATGGAATGGGGGGTAACATATGACATGAGAGTGGCCAGTGAACCATACAACCGGATGTACACACGTGTGGGCCCAAGGTAGAGTGATGAGATGGAACATGAAATACCCAATGAAAACGAGGCAGCTCTGGAGACATCAAATGCAAACATCTTAATAAGACCTTCCTTTAGCACATCAACTTCTCTTTCCTCGTTCGCTATCTCTCCGAAAACAACTTCTGCAACTGGATGCTGCGCTTGATGACAGGTAATAGCTGGCATGGCTAGATCATTAACTACCCATTTAAAGATATCGTCATAGGCAACAAAAATTAGTCTCACGATCCGTCACTATCAGAACATTGGTTCAGTCATCATGAACGTAAGAACCAATTCTTCCTTCAGCATGGACCCTACAAGCCTGATATTCTCATTCAACTCGCTGATCAAGGGTGACTTCAATTCTGGGACCAAATACAAGCCACTGTGCTGCAGGGTTCACGTAACAGAGGCTTTCCAGATTAAATAAATCAGCATTGCAACCCACAGCTGCCACTTGCTCTTTCATTCGAACAGGTCCAACCTCTAGCTCCTTCATAAGCCACTGCAATTTTGTTGACTTTCCTTCACCAGATATGCACTGCCCACAATATCCACTGGTGAATCTGTGAAGTTACCAAATGCGAGGGACCCCATTCATTTGATTCTCAAAACCCATAAGACATACCGGGTTGCAATCTCACCTTGCTCATAGCATGCTGAAAAATTCTCTCCCTGATGTAGCATGAAGGTCCGGCTTGGCTATCACCGTTGGGGGTTGGAGCAGCAGGGAGGACATCAATATCTATCTTCGATGCCGTGTCACCAACAGGGACCTTGGGCTTCATGGGCTTCTTGGACTTCACTTTCTAATGGCACATCAACAGAGGAACGCGATATTCAAGCCCATAAGCTTCGCCCCGTTATGGTTCTTTGCCCAAGCAGTAAGCTCACATCGTAGAGGCTCATCTCCACTTCGAAACTGTTGAGACGGATGTACCATTATGTTCGTGGGCATCTTGCAGGCTGTTCACTGCATGGAAATGTCTACACTGATATCTTGACATTCTCTGGGACTCCTTAACATCCTCAATATTGCAGCCGTGCATTCTTTTGGACATGGGTAAGTGGGATAGTGTGAGGGTGTAGAGAGAGGAAGACGAAGGTGAAGGGCAGGGCCTTGAGTGGAATTAGGGGTGATGACATAATAGGTTTAGACGGGTAAACCCGATGGATGAGCTTAGTGAATATACTAGAGAGAAAAGTCAGGGCGGAAACTATAAGGTTTAAGGAATGGGTATGAATAGGCTTAGGGAGAGAAAAAGGTTTAGTGAGATGAGGGATGGGTATATATGCTGAGTGATGATGAGAGAGAAAAGGTGGCGGAGAGAGAATATGAAGGTGATGAGACATGGGTATGGAGTTGTGATAGCATGAGATGATGGAGGCCCATGGGGGGGGGGGGGGGCGGCTGTATGCATGAACGGCATGTGGTATATAGAGATAAGGGCAGTGGTTGGCATGTGAGGGTAGTAATGGGTCTAGAAATCGGTTATGAAGGGTATGATGGATATGATGAGTAGATGGGGAATGACATGGTGCATGGTGGTGTAGAGAGAGAGTGGTGGTAATAGAAATGGGTATGAAAGGTGTAGGGATATGGGTATGAGAGAGATGACCAGATTTGCATGTTCTCATGAGCGTGGGTGGATGAATCTGAGGAGTTTTGGACAGCCATGCCTGGGCGGAAACAGGTAATGGATTGGTGGAATGAGTAGAGAGGTTTAATGAGAAAATGGGTATGGGAAAAGGTGATCTAGCTTGCATGGAATTGGTGATGTGGCGAGGTGAAGCATTAAGGTGGCATGGGAAGGCAGTAAGATGCAAGGAGAAATGGATTTAATGTAGACACCCATGGCCGTGAATCGATGGAAGGAATGATTTTGAAATACACTCAGAAAATGGGTATGGGGCTTGAAAAAGAGAGAGAAAAGGTGGTAAAAAAAAAATGAGGATTAGGAACGTGGGTATGGAGTTTTGGGTGATGAGATGATGTAGTTATGGAGTGTGGGTATGGGGAGTGAGCATGGCGCAGCCACGCATAGCCATGCATTCTTCACACGTCTAACCCCGTCCAGGAACTTTCTCCAGCTTTATGCGCATGCAATAAATGTGCTCTGCCCCCCCTCATTGCACTATGTGTAAGCAGAAAGCAGTTCCTCCAGATCGGCATCCCCACATATATCACAAACTTTTACTTCATATTCCAAAACATCTGATTTAACATAATCATCAACAAGCTGAGATTGCAAAGGACGTTTCTGTGAGTTTGAATGTCTCAAGTAATGCACAATACTCTTCAGAATGTTCCTTTTTATCTGACTTTTGACCACCGAAACTAGAGGCTGCCACTGCCACTCTCGCCGATGATGATTCAACTTGTTTTCCAAAGCATTCAGAAGATTCTCCCTTCGGTGATGTTGGATTTGGACCAGCATAAACACCTTTTAAGTAAGAAAATTCTGACGGGTCCAATTTGTTTGATAAGCCAGCAGTTTTCCTCATGGATTCTTTAATAAATTCCTCTCCAAACTTTCGAAGTCCCTCAAAACACCCAACCCGGACAGCCAAACTTAAACAAAAATATTTGTACTAAAAGAAATAGAAAAAACAGAGGATAAAGAGTGAAGAAGGAAAACAGAGCAAGAATGACAAGAGGAAAGAAGTATTTAGCCAAAACCATGTATCATGAGTGATAAACGGGCTTCGAACTGGTGGGACAAAGACGAAGGCTTCAATATAACTATCATTCATCAAATCTAAACCCAAAGAAGAAACTCACCATTTACAGAGGGGAAAACAAGATTATTAGAAGGGAATAAACAGAGCATATAGAAGCAGAAAATCACATTCAACCAAAGCAAACCTGTGGCCCTTGAACGTCCACAGCAAATCACAAATAGATATTCGTTAGATTAACATAGAATGAAGTGGGATTTTTAGAAATGAAAACGCACCAGATTCAAAGTGACGCTTCTCACGCCTCCACAACACAAACTCCTCCCCTTCAACGGCTGCCTCCAGAAAGAAAAAAAAAAAAACCCCCCCCCCCCTTTTCAACCTCTTTCCTTGCTTTTTAAACCTCCTCACCTTGTCTTCCTCAGCAAGCCATCCTCGGCTCCACTGCTACACATCCCATCTGCCGCCCAAAAGCTCTGCCTCCCCTGCAGCTTCAGAGCCCCCAAACACAGCTCTCCCATCATAGCGAGCCCCGGGAAATAAAAATTAAAATTAAAAAAAAAAAAGTCTCTGCTTCCGGGGGTCTACAAATATGTTATTTAAAAACACCATATTTTTTGTTTTTAAAAACACCATATTTTTTGTTTTTAAAAACATAAAACATAGAACAATTTTCTAGTAGTCAAATATATTTTCCTTTTTTTGTTTTTTTTTTTTTAAACCTATTCTCGAAAACAATTATCAAAGACCATATATTTTTTACTTTCATTATCTAATAACATTGCAATTATTTTATAAATTATGTTGAAAACAATTAGCCGTAAGGCATAGTAAAATTAAGTTAGAAAAATTAGTATATATCAGCTACGAGAAAAATGAGTTATACAAAGAACAAAGCAGAGTGTAAGCTTTCTAGTAGCGTGCATCATGAGATTTCAGGCCCAGCAAACTTAACCGCAGAGGCAGAGTGCAAGCTTTCTGGTAGCGTTCATCAAGAGATTGCAGGTCTAACAAACTTAACCTTGCTTGATCTGTCTTTATAATGAGATTGCAGGTCTAGCAGGGCCTGTGCCGAAGTTCTTTGACCGGTCCAACCGCCGACCTTTGACTGGTCCGGTTTGGTCCTCTCCTTCTGGGTGGTTGAACTGACCACAAACAGGGTGAACCGATTGAATCGGGCGGTTCTTCATGAACCGCACGGCTCAATTCCAGCCCAGCCTTCCCCCTATTTTCTTTCATCCAAACAGTCCAACCTTCCCCTCCTTTCTTTCATAGGGGCCCAAGTAAAAGCCCAATAAGCCTGGACAGGTTCCCAATTCCAGCCCAGCCTTTCCCCTATTTTCTTTGTAGGATCCACCGCAAGCATTTGAACCCTAAACCTCAACTGCGCAAGCATCACAGAGCACCACTTGGCCATAGGCTCATAGCACATTTTTTTATACTAAGTTTAGCAAATAAAAAAATCTATATGTGATTCTAAAATAATTTATAATATTAAATAAAAATAATATAATATTTTTTGAAATTATAAAATCAGTTAAAATTTTCTTTCATTTTTAATATATTCACATTTAAATATTATATATATTCCATTTAATAAAGTTTAAAATATTAAATTATATATATTTATAATTGATAACATAAAAAATAAAAATAAAAATTATTAGTTTTTAATTTATTTTTATATATATTTTAAAATTTATTATTTTTAATATTAATAACATATAAATTATATATTTATAATGTTACTAGTTTGATCCGATTCAATCATTGAATTGTGAATTATAACATTTTTTTTGTTCAATGACAAGTTTCGATGCTAAAAACATTGTGAGAAACCTTCAGGGACCTGTCATAACCAGCTAACCGGAACCATCCCTGTTGATCTGGTCTTGTTGATGCCAAACTTAGTTAAGCTCGATTTTTTAAAAAAACTGGCTCATTGGATCACTTCTGACTTCCCTCATTTATATTCTGCATGAAAAGCCTGACCCATCTAGACATTACCATGAATTCTTTCTTGGATCTCACTTCTCTTGATTTTAGCCTCTTTGTTGCTTCTAAATGCCAACAACTAACCTGTGTCTGTGACTTTTTATGAAATATAACTTCCCCTTCTATTTTGTATCTTTAGAACAACAGAGTCACAGGCAGCTTCTTCACTCTCAAAGCTTGTTGCCTTGGCATAACTCAATTTCTCCAATAACAATTTCGAAATATGCCATGCTAAATTTGTGACATAGTAGGCCTTGCCTTTGTCAATTTCTCTGGCAACAGATTCACTGGCTATGCACCAGAGATTTGCATGAAGGACCAACAGTGCTCAGCACTCCTACCTTTATCTCTTCTTGGCACGGCTACACAGCTGTGAGGGCTCTGACCCAAGCGGCCAAGCCTCTGTTTGAGCTGTTGTACCACTTTCATCTTCCTAGTTCTGCTCATTTTCCTTCTCAGACGGAGGATGCTGAGGCAAAAAACTGTAGTTGTTGACAAGGGAAAGGGCAAGCTGGTGGCAGTAGTTGAGTCATAATCCACTGATGAGCTGCTGGGCAAGAAGATAAAAGGGACAACTAGCATTAACTTTGCAACATTTGAGCGCTCTTTGCTGCGGATGGAACCTTTAGATGTATCGACCGCTGGGTATACTGGAATACTAAAATATTTCATATAATGCATATTAACCATTTCTCATCGCTCGTAGCCACAACTTACCACATAAAAGAATGTATAAAAATTATGGTAACTATAATGAAAAGAAGAACACTACTATTTATTATTTATTAATATTAAATAACATTAATTATTATAAATATTTTATTTAGTACTCATACTTTTAGGTTTAATTTGAAGATGATAATTATCAGGTTAGTTTTTCAATTCTAGGTTTTATTGAAATTTCCTATTATCCATAATATGTTATACGGAATATAAGTATTAATGTAATTTATTGTATTCATTGAATGGTATGTGACCATGTGACAACGCCAGAGTATATAATGTTTTTTCTTTGTTTTAGGTGGCGTTTGTTTTTTGGCTGAATAGAAAAAGACAAATATTTTGACTTTTTCTATTCAACTAAAAGTACCTTATTGATACTAACCAATATAACTAAAGTAAACTTATTATCAATAAGTTTAGTTTAATTATATTGGTTGATGCCAATAAGTTACTTTTAACTGAATAGAAAAAGCCAAATATTTTGAATTTTTCTATTCAGCCAAAAAACAAACACCACCTTAGTTTGCCGGTCAATGGATTCGTCTATAGTGTGTTCTTTGTTTGGTCTTCCACTCAATGATTCCCGTAAATTGCGGAAGAAAAGCGAATCATTGCATGTGCAAGTGTTTTACCGAATGGTTTGTGATAATATATATCACGTGAATTGTGAAAGAAAAGTGTCTCTTCTCCCTTTGATTGCATTCACTGAACAGCATGTGACCACTCAGAGCAAAAGCAAGATGAGTTTGGAATCCGACGGGGAAAAGGGCAGCAAATGGTAGGGCCCACTTCCCTTTGAAACCTTGTTCAGTCGTCCGTTCCCACCCTTTGATTGCGTAGGACAAACCCCCACCATAACACCATGTGGGTTGCCCCCTCTTTCGACATCATTCCATGAAAACAATGCCGTTCTATGAACGGAGCGGAGGATTGTTTGCACATGGCACTTATTTGATTTTTTTATTTGAACAGCCAAAGGTATTGCTAACATTATTAAAAATAATACTTATTTGCTAGAAGGTATGTAAAATCTGAATTATTTTTAGATAAATGTATTCAATTTGAAAATTTTAAATTAGGATTGTTATTTGATTTTTTTCAAATGTATGTATGAAAACACAATTTAACTTATATCATATATAATGTTAGTGTAAGGAAGAGTTGTCTAGCTAGATCCTGATCCTGGTCTTATTGGGATCCCAAAATATGATTTGATTTCGAATTACAATTATAAAACAAGATTCTGTGTTCCTTTGTTGCACAAAATAGAAGCTTCTCTACAACACTACCCATTTTCTGCTCCCCACAAAAACCATGGTCGTTCTTTTTTTCTAGCTAAATTCATTTTATTAAATATTTTTATAAATAAAATGACATTTATGGTGTTCCATAATTTCTACGTTCTTGAGCCAAATTTAGAAAATGAATCATTCTTGGACAAACTCGATCCCGTGGGGTTTGGTTTTGGAAGCCAAAAGTCCTATCTCCGTTGCCCTTTAGGGCTCTTGTATATGGAGAGGGAGAGATTTGTGGATGTCTGCAAGGTTTTAGTATAGTCACCATCCACGCATGGCCGTGGTTTTATTTTTATTTATCTAGGCTATGTTTGTTTCAAAAATGTTATAGAAAATGATTTTTCATATTTGGTTTCATCATTAAAAAAAAATAAATAAATAAAATATAATTAAAAATTTATATATTTTAAATTTATTTAATCTTTATATAAAAAAAAAAAATAAGTAAAATAAATTTAAAGAAACATATAAAAATAATTTATTGATTTAAATGTATTTTTTATTTTTGTTCCTTTTTCTCTCTATTTTCTTTCCTTAAAATTTTATGGGAATAAAAAATGGCCTTATTTTGTATATTAATTTGTTTATTTCAAGGGTACATTTTAATAAACCAGATCTTATGGAAGGTCATGACATACCTTCATGTTAATTATTAATTTCACTCCCATAAAGAAAATGAGATCTTACCAATTGCAAATAGATCAATTAGCACATCCTGGGAAAAGGTTAAAATTACCAAGCACGCTTAAAAGAAAATTATTTCAAGTTCCGGAAGAAAAGGTATTCTTACCGCGGTACAAGATCTGCTATTTGCCCAACTGCAAAATCATAAACATAAGGTCCCACTAAGATTCTTTTATAAATTTAAAAAGTTGTCTAAATACAAAATAAAAGGCAAGAAGAAAGATGCAGCAGATGATACAAGTAACGATTGGAAGGCCAGAGGAAAGTGGTAACACAGCGTATAGGCCCGTCATGAATGCAACCACCATTGCTCCCATGCTTAACACGGTGAGAAAAAAGCCCATAATTAAGTGTTTGTCAAGGTAGTCCTCGTCCTCATGCACCGACATAAAAAAATAAACAAACACAGCAGATACAGAGAGGATCACGGCCATGGTGTCTGTCACAATAAATGCTTTGAAAGCTGCTCTCTTTGTTAAAATTGCCATGCCATTGTCATTGTAACCACCAGGCAAGGTGAAACCCGCAGCAAAGGTTACAGTTGCTACAAGTGCTGCCACTATCAAATGGGTTTCACCTTCTCTTTTTGTGGTAGAGATGCTTTCGTCTTTTTCGACGTCTTCGCTTTTACTACTACCACTGTCTTTATTGATAGCCTCCTGCCAACTAAAGGGTCCAACAACAACTTTCTCCCATTCCCTCCATTGTCTTCTAATTTCTTCCTGAAATTTGATCAAAATAAAACAAATAAACCTTTTTCCTTAAAAAAAAATAAAAATAAAAGAAATAAAGAAAGAAAAAGAATGTAGTTCATGTGTCGCTGTTTTGGCTTTTTGCTCTTCCTTTATATGAAAATATTTTCTCATCTTCCCTCAAAATGTTTTTCCATAAGTCTACAATTTTGACCCACAGGTTCTACAAATTGCCTTCATTATGCTAATTTGGTAGTTAATTTCTATTTTAAGCATGATTGTCTCTACCGATAATAAAAATAGAAAAAATAATGATGATGGACTCTTTCCATATCATTACTAATAAAAAGATTAGGTTAGGATCCTTACCTTGAATATTCTTCTTGGCTTAACTTTATCCCTTGAAATAATGTCTAGGGCGGTTAACTTATCCTTGTTGAGTGCCATTTTATCCACTCTATTGTCCGCTGACAAAAATGGATCATAAACTTGGTAAGAAGCAAGCAGGTGGAGGGGTGTGTCTCCTTTAGCGTCTTTCTCATTTATAAGTCTTCTCACGCTTAACAAACTATTACGACCCAAGATACCACCAGCAGCCAAAAACTGCTCGCTCATAATGGCATAGTGAAGAACATTATTTCCCTTATCATCCACTTGCTCGCAACAATCTGGGGAGTGTGACAGCAGCAGCTTTACTATATCTCGATGGTCACGGTTAGCTGCAATGTGAAGTGCTGTTTTCTTGCTGTCCTTGAGTCCAAGATAAGTTACAGATTTATCTGGTGATTTGTCTAGTAATTGCTCCACAATTGCAGTATGACCCAAGTATGCAGCACAGTGAAGGGGAGACCATCCATTCTCATCCACTTCTTTTGTCAGATCTGGCTTCCATTCCAATAACCTCGCTGTCATTTCTGTAAACAAACGAACCAACAAAAAACAGAGAAAACAAATTGAAGAAAATTAAGTGAATAATTGAAGTTCCCTCTAGTGAAGCATGACTCCTAGAGGTGATCATGTTTTCTAACAATAGGTTGCATGACTATCTAACCACATGGGAATCGAGATTCAAGGGAAGGATCTGCATATGTGATACCTTGGTCATTGCGAATTACAGCAGCATGTAAAGCCGTTCTACCCATCATGCCACTGTAAGATGGTGAAGTGCAAGTTCCTAAGATTAAATTCACCAAATCTTCAAAACCTCTCTCGGCGGCCATGTAAAGAAGAGTGTAGCCTGCAATATTAGCCCCATAAATAAACTCGGGGTCTTCCTCGGTCAATGACTTCACAACCTCTGAATGATGATACCTCACTGCCTCATGCAAGGCTGTGTTTTCCTCCTCATTTGTCATCCTCATAATCGCCTTATCTCCTCCAACCCCACTCTCGATCTCTTGGTGAAGTCGTTTCGCAGCATCAATGAGTGCTTTCACGACTGTCAAATGGCCTTCTCTCGCTGCATGGTGAAGTGGAGTGTCGCCCTTCAGATTGGGCTTAAGCAGGAGAGATGAAGATGAATGCAGCCCCAGGATATACTGAACACAGTCCAGTTGACCGAATTGGGCTGCAATGTGGAGGACGGTATTCTTATTTGGGGTTAATTGGACCACAAAATGATGTTCTGACATTTGTTCCAGGACATCGATCCTGCCATATGCTGCGGCCTCGTACAAAGCAGCATCCATGCAAGTGATCGGAGTTTGGCTGCCATCTGCATCTGCCGCCTGGTTCGAGATCTCGGTTTGGCTACCGTCTTGAGCTGCAAGCTGTTCCAGGTAAAGAGTATGTGATTCTGCAGTGTTGATGGAAGTGGAAAGATCCATAGGTGCTTCAGCAATCAGCACTATCCTCCTCTACACAACTTTTCCCCACCCCACCTTGCCTCCATTATATATTAAAAACAAAAATTAACAAAAATTAAATGGGACAGAGTGGAATGGCCGGCGGGATTTCTTACACCCAACTATGCTTTATTTAATTAGTTAATTAATTAATTAATTTAATGTGATGGGATTGGGAGAGGTGACCCTGTCCCATTTAATTTATTTATTTATTGATAGATATAAGTATACGTGATGGGAATGGCTAGAGAGAGACCCGTCCAGAATTTGCCGGTTGCCAGCCTGTTGATAGAAAATACTAGCATATTTCTCGTGTACTTACAAAATGGAGCCAAGAGGCTTGGGCAAAAGAATTAACATGTCATTTTGAATTTTATTTTTTTTCTCGAGTACCAATAATTCTAAATATTTTATAAAAATAAGGATATTTGGGAAGTTGTTTTTAAAAGTAATTTTTCTACTTTGATTTTATAAAAACATTTTAAACTGAATTTATATAATAGTAATTAAATTTAATTTAAGCCTTATTACAAATAAAAATAGTTTTCTAATTAGATATAAGTTAAAAAATAAATAGTTTTTTATAAGATATGAATAGTAATACTACAATAAAAACATAAATTATAGTTTCTTAATAAATAAATAAATAACTATTTTAATACGTATTAGAGAAGTATGGATATTAACATTTTCTTGAAAGCATAATTAAATTTTTTTGTTAAAAATGAAGAATAATATTTTAAAAATGCTCATACACAACTTCGAAAATAATATTTAATTGATATTAATATTTTATATATATATATATATATATATATATATATATATATATATATATATATATATTTATAGTATTCATATTCGTTTCATACGGGAGGTCTTACCAAGTCTTTATTTTATTTCATTTAAAGTTTTGACCTTTTCAACAAAGTATTTTCATCTTTTTTTAAGAAAATAAATAATTTTTTATTTTTTATTTTAATTTTTTAGAAAATGAATATGGAAAAAATGTGTTCAATATACATGATTTTCTCTTCTTTTTTTTTTTCTTATAAAAAAAACTCAAATAAATAATATTGTGAAGATATGTATAATATAAAATTTTCTACTCTATTTTTCTATTTCATTTTAAAAAATATCATATCTTTAGAATAATTTCTTAAATTATAAAAAGTATAAGGGTTTGTTTGACAACTGTTTTCGAAAATAATTCTGAAAAATAGTTTTTAAAAATTGTTCTCTAATTTTTGTAAAATAAAAGTCTGTTTGCAAACCGAAAATATTTTTAAATTATTTTTAAATATATTTTAAAAATGATTTTTATATCAAATGTTTTATTTTTAATCATTTTATATGTTTGTATAATTATTTATTAAAACAACCATCAGAAAACAAGTGAAAACAATAGAAAAAAACTAAAAGATATTCTCTTAAAACACTTTATTTTTTGTTCTTAAAAACAAAAATATAAAACATTTTTTAGTTACCTAATGTGTTTTTTATGTTTTTGTTTTAAATAATAGAAAATTATTCTTAAAAACAATTCTCAAATAGACTCTAAATATATAAACATATTTTTAGTTTTAATTTTTATTTTCTAAAAAAATGAAAATACCAAACAAGATCTTAACCTGTCTTTAATCACACTAATTTAGGGCAAACTCCACACAAGAGTTTTTTTTTTTTTACATTTTTTCTATATGTGGTTATCAACTGCTTATCTTTTTTATTTATCTGTTTGTTAGCTAGAAAAATAGACTATGTGGGAGGTCACCCCAAATATAATATACATCCTTTTTAACGCTTGAAGAGTAGTCATCATGAAAATCATTTCATCATTTTGAGAATATTATAATTTTGAGAATAAAACAATTGTGAGCCATAACCAAAGTAATAATCAATTTCCTCAACCAGAAACAAATTAATAAATAAATATAAAAAAAAGGGAACGAACAAAACACCACCTACTACATGTTAAACAAGTTACAACTTGCAGCCATAAAAGCGATCTTGGAGCCGACACGATTATTTTAGTCCCTTTCAAACTTATTTAAGGCAAACTCTTTCTTTTTAATACTTGATTTTTATAAATTTTCAAGGAAAATATGAAAAGAAAGATAATAAAAAATAAATTTAAAATTAATAAATTATTTTATGTATTATTTTAAATTCATTTACTATATTTTTTTATATATATAAAGATTAAATAATTTAAAATTACATACATTTTTAAATAATTTTAATTATACTTGATTTTTTTTTTCATATTTTTCATAATAAAATCAAATATAAGAAATTTATTATTTTAATATTTTTCATATTTTTCAAGGTTGCTTTCATTTTTTCCAAACTTGTAACTTGTCAATTGATGAGCTAGTGGTGCTAGTGGGAATAATTCAAATTTTTTATTTGCTTCTAGCTAGGGTGGACAAATTGAGTAAGAGCCCTGCTGTCTCTTGTTTAATTGTTTTTAACTTGTATGTCAGTAGGAATAGTCCATTATTATCTTTATTCAGTGAAAACATGGCACGCCATGCACCTCGGAATACACAAGCTGACAAGAGATATGAAAGGTTGTCGGTTTTTTAATATATAAAAAGTTATAATTTACAAAATTTATGAAAGGGTCCACATATATAGAATATTTATAAAATATGATTTCGATATATTCTAAAAAATTGTAAAATGATTGACCTTTGGGTCATTTAAAATTTGTGTGCCTATTCATAGAAGTATTTAATGAAATATTTAATTATTTTAAAATAATATAATTAAATAAAATATAAGATGACGATCTTAAAGACTTAAGCTTGGTATCTAATAAGAGTTAATACTTGATACATAATTATTATACTTGACTTTAAGTTAACTTATGTTTAAACCATCAATTTAAAACTTATTATAAAATTATATTATTAAATTAACATATTTACCTTCATCAATACTTAAAAAATGGGGGAGAGAAACACAAAAATATAGAGACACATTAATGTTATTTTAGGTTGAATTATATATACTTATTTATTATTTAGTTATTAAGAAATAAATTTATTACTTCACATTAATAATAATAAATTCTTTATTAAGTCATCTTTATTAATGTTTGAGTGTTGTTAAGTATGAACTTATATTTTTTTAATTATTATTTTTAAATGGTAAATTAATTTACTTTTATATTTTAAAATCTATAAAATTAATTATTATATTTCTTTTTATTTTATGCATTTAAGATAAAAAAAATAGTTAAAATTAATAATTTGAAAAAGGAATAGCAATGTAATATATTTCCAAACATCAAAATTTATTAACATAATAAAAATTTTCTATTTTGAGTAATAGCTCATCAGAAAATTTTATATTAAAATTTCTTAAGAAATAAGAGAAAATATAACTTAAAACAAAATCTATTCCAACTAAAATAAATTATTATTTTTTATTTATTTTTAAGACAACAGTTATCAAAATTTTAAAAATAATAAAAATAAATTTAAAAATAAATTGAATTAAATAATATAGAAATAAAAAATGAATAAATAAATGAATAGATGTGATGTATGATATTAATGGGTAATTAATTATTCATGGCACTTACATCATATCGTATTTTCTTAAGAATTATTTTTCAAGTCATCATTTCAGATAGAGTGATATTTAAAATGGATGTCCGTTTAGTTATGATTTTAAAAAATGGTTTTAATTTTTCTTATAATTCAAAAAAAATTTATCATTTAAGTGATAAAAAAATTAAAAACTTTTTTTATGTTACTATCAAACACATTCTAAAAGAAATGGTATTAAAATGAGTTAATATTTATTATTTACTGATAATAATATAATAATGGATTTTAAATTCAAGAACAGCAATAAAGAGGGGACCCGTGAGTATCCTATTTAATGTTGAATATTTTATTTATTAATTAATCTCTTTAGTTGTATCAACAATAAAAAGCATGTTAAAATAATGGAATAAGTTTTTCTATCCTGTCAATTTATATATAACTTTGAAGAACTCATCTTAGAACTACAAAATGATTATTTTAACAAAATGGTACAGACAAAATTGTGGGCCTACCCTCAAGATTCCTTTCATATTTCAAACTTGTAAAACTTGTTTATGGAGGAGTTGGTGGTGGTGAGAATAGTTTACAATTTTTATTCATTTTTTGTTTGGCACTAGGGTGGACAAATTTAAGCAAGTGTTTAAATCTTGGTGATGACAAGATGGATGAATGCATTTTTGAAAATTTAATTGATTAAAAAAGAATGAAATGATTTCAAGTTTATATTATTGGTGCAATACCAACCAAACTTGTGTTCGTCTATTATTTTTGGAGTTAGATGAATATCTTCCCTACACAAAAGGATGTCCGGATAAGGTGATTCGGACATGCTCATCTGAAACTTAAGTCAAAAAATAATAAGGACTAGTCTAGTTATTTCGAATGACTTTGTACATGTGTTCCTTTTTCATGCTTCTTGAGGGGTATTTATAGAGCGAATGACACCATTGTTATAGCGTTGATGGATATCAGATGGAATGGACAAACCACACCGATTGAGATTTTTGGACGAATTAACCAACATAGCCGGAGATTTTGGGTACTGAGCATATGGATAATCACACCCAGTGTTTGAGTAAGACAACATTTACGTCTAAAAGTCAATGAATACTAATTGCTACACACAATTAGCGACATTGAAAAATGTAAATGCAGAGTCAACTACATGGTCCGAGACTCTTACTTGACAACCAGCAAATGACATCAATCAGGGAATTTTATTTGGTATGATTACCCAATTCGTATAGAAATGATGGCGTTGACTCTCTTGCTAAGGCTCGATTTCCGCCCTGATAACAATCATCATCATAAAAAAGACATGAATGCATCCTCAATGTTATAACGATGGTGCCATCTGCTTTATAAAAACCCATCGAGAAGCATAAAAATGTACACACGTATAGAGTCATTTAAAATAACTAGACATATTCTTATTATTTTCTAACTTAAGCTTCGGAGGGATATACCCGAACCACCTATCCGGACATCCTTTTGTGTAGGGAAGAAACCCATTTGACTCTAGAGAAGCTAGACGAACACAAATCTGGTTGGTACTGCATCAATATGTATATCTAATTTCTTGTCTTTATAACTTGATAATCCTCTTTAACCTTTTTATTATTTACATGTAAGTTATATATATATATATATATATATATATATATATATATATATTATTTTTATAAGAAAAAGATAAAAATATTGTTTTCTAAACGGATAGTTAAAAAAATGTAGAAAGTTAAATTTATAAATTGAGAATCATTTCATCCTTTAATCAAATGACTTTTTTGCAATTACTTATTTCTATTGTAAAGGGCTGGAATCATTTGTAATGTTTATATTAAAATTTGTGTGCCTATTCATAGAAATATTTAATGAAATATTTAATTATTGTAAAATGACATAATTAAATAAAATATAAGATGATGATTTTAAAGACTTAAGCTTGGTATCTAATAAGGGTTAACACTTGATACATAATTATTACATGTGACTTTAAGTTAAATTATGCTTAAACCATCAATTTAAAACTTATTATAAAGTTATATTATTGAATTAACATATTTACCTTCATCAATACTAAAAAATGGGGGAGAGAAACACAAAAATAAAGAGACATATTAATGTTATTTTAGGTTGAATTATATATACTTATTTATTATTTAGTTATTTAAAAATAAATTTATTACTTCACATTAATAATAATAAATACTTCATTAAGTCATCTTTATTAATGTTTGAGTGTTGTTAAGTATGAACTTATATTTTTTTAATTATTATTTTTAAATGGTAAATTAATTTACTTTTATATTTTAAAATCTATAAAATTAATTATTATATTTCTTTTTAAAAATAGTTAAAATTAATAATTTGAAAAAGGTATAGCAATGTAATATATTTCCAAACATCAAAAGTTATTAACATAATAAAAAAATTTCTATTTTAAGTAATAGCTCATGAGAAAATTTTATATTAAAATTTCTTAAGAAATAAGAGAAAATATAACTAAAAACAAAATCCATTCGAACTAAACTAAATCAATTTTTTAAAATTTATTTTTAAGACAACAATTATCAAAGTTATAAATGTGATGTATGATATTAATAGATAATTAATTATTCATAGGTCGCACCAATTTCAGGGCTTACATCATATGCATCTTCTTAAGGATTATATTTTGAGTCATTTCAAACAGAGTGATATTTAAAATGGATTATTAAGAGCCCGTTTAACTATGTTTTAAAAAATTTTATCATTCACGTGACAAAAAAATTAAAAATGTTTTCTATAACCTCTATCAAACGCATTTTAAAACAAATGGTATTAAAATAATATTTATTATTTACTTATAATAGTATAATAATGGATTTCAAATTCAAGAACAGTGTTCAAGAGGGAACACGTGAGTATCCTATTTAATGTTGAATATTTTATTAATTAATTAATCTCTTTATTTGTATCAACAATAAGAAGCATATTAAAATAATGGAATAAGCTTTTCTATCCTATTAATTTATATATAACTTTGAAGAACTCATCTTAAAACTACAAAATAATTGTTTTAACAAAATGGTACAGACAAAATTGTGGGCCTACCCTCAAGAATCCTTTCATATTTTCAACTTGTAAAACTTGTTTATTGAGGAGTTGGTGGTGGAATCATTTGTAATGTTTATATTCTAAAAAAAAAATTGGGAAATGATTGGCTATTAAGTCATTTAAAATTTATGTGGCTATTCATCAAAGTATTTAATTTGATATTACTTAATCTTTTTTTATTTAAGTTTTATCATTACTTTTGAATGTTCAATTGAGTCAAGTATTTATAATAATCTTATTTTATGTTAAATTATACGTACTTATCTTTTTTATTGATTAATATAAAAAAATATTTCTTTTCTCAATAAAGATAAATATTTCATTAACTTATGTGGACCAACATCTCTCATGTGATTCCATTTGAAAAAACTAATTTTATTATGAAAAATTATTTTTTTGAAAAAAATAAAATAACCACTTATTTTTGTTCATTTTTAAAAGAAAAGCAAAATAAATAAAAAATATTAAAAAAAACCAATGACTCCTTTTTAATTTTATATTAAAAGTTTGCAAATTATCTCAATTCAATAAAAAAAATTCAAATTTATTGTTAAAATTTTTAAAATTTTTTTTTAAATATTAGAAAATATTTTATTCTTATTTAAAAAAAAAAGGATTTTGCCCTTTCTATTTTAGAAAAAGGATTTGCAGTTTTTTATTTTAGAAAAAGATATTTTAACAGTTTTTTTTTATTGGAAATAAATACCCTATAGGGTTTTTTTTCAAAAAAAAAACTTTGAAAAAAAGAAAAAGAAAAGACTCTTACCGTTTTTATTTAATAAAGGCTTGATAGTTTTATTCTATTAAAAAAAAGAGTAAGATGTTATTTTATTTGCAAACTTGGTGATAAAGAACAAATCAAATGAAACCGAAATAAAGAACAAATCATATATTCATAGAATTGAAAATTAAAACGAAGGAAAAAAATACGGAAAGAGCCCCGGCAAAATGTCGTCCACCACCTCCTCTAAGATCCTAGGCCTTCAAGCTTGGTCTTTATCTACCCTTCCACGTGGTGGACATGCTCTAGGCGAAAAGTAAGCAGATGGAGGCAGTAAAGTTGGCCCATGTCCAAAATCAAAACAAGGCCAAAATGAGAATGATTAAAACAAAACCCAAACCAACATACACAAGCCCAAAACAAATAAAGCCCCAACGCAACAGACAAATTAAACCAGGCCCAAACTCAAATAAACAAATATGATGGACCAGAGCAATAGTTGAAGCCTGAAATAGTATCCAAGAACCCCAATACCCATAAACGTGAATCAATAAAAAAACCCAAATCAAAGCCCACAAATAGCCCAAGTTCTCAAAACTAACACTTTGAAGTAGGGATGGCAATGGGGCGGGTCATTTCGGGTACCCGCCCCGCCCCGCCCCTAATGGGGTGGGATATTATTTTTCTAAACGGGTATGGGACGGGTTTGGGATTTTTTTTGAAACCCGGGGCGGGTTCGGGGCGGGTTCGGGTATTGCCCCACCCCGCCCCGCCCCGATTATATATAAAATTAAAATTAAAATTTAATTTAATTTAAAATTTAAAATTAAATTAATTTAATTTTTATTTTATTATTTTTAATATATAGATAATAATAAATTATTTTTAATAAAATAAGTTATAAAAAATATAATTATTTAATTATTTATAAAATATATTTATTTTAATATAATTAAAAAAATTTAAAAGTAATTTTTTAAAAAAATTAAAATTAAAATTAAATAAAAAGCTAAACGGGGCGGGTATGGGAATGTAGCATACCCGCCCGCCCCGCCCCGCCCCGCCCCGCCCCGTTTAATTTTTTAAATGGGACGGGGATGGGAATTGATTTAAATAAACGGGGCGGGGTTGGGAGGGGGGCGCCCCGCCCCGAACCCGCCCCGTTGCCATCCCTACTTTGAAGATTGAAAGTAGGAATGGCAATGGGGCGGGTTTGGGACGGGTCGCCCCCATCCCAACCCCGCCCCATTTATTAAAAACAATTCTCATCCCCGTCCCATTTAAAAAATTAAACGGGGTGGGTCAGGTCGGGGTGGGTATGGGAATTCCCCGTACCCGCCCCGCCCCGCCCCGTTTAGTTTTTTTCAACATACACCATTGGGAATCATATTGATGGTACACCACGACGATCTGAGTTGAGATTGTAGTGATGGTGAGCGGCTCTGTTCTGTACCAAAAGAACTGGTTCAGAAACGAGAGGAGCACGCACGAGACCGTTCCGAGAACCACATTTGGAAGGTGAGCACCGACAGAGAAGGGTCGTCTGTGGTGGGCACAGTTAGAGCCACCTGTTTGATCGGTGAGTTCTCTTTGTCTGGGCAGGTTTCAATGAAGAAGACGATGGTTCCAAGCTCGAATACCGCCCTTTGATACTGCAGAAAACAGAGAGATAGAGAATGTTAACTTTCTTTTGCAAAGATCTGAAGAAGAAGAAGAAGAATAGAGGACTTACTAAGAGGGGAGGTGATTTCGTTTAATTTTTGGGATTGAATCATGAGCTAAGAATCTGATGGAATTGTTATGGTTTTGGGGTGGATGTGCATTTTTTATCCTGGATCCTCATGTTCTTGGCTTGAAAAGTAGTTTTGGTTTTCTTTGTTCCTGATTTTGTTTCATTTTTCAATTTGGGTGTTTTTGTTGTTTGGTCTTCACTCCAGTCCTTGCTTTTGTCATTTCGATGAAGTTCTGTTTGAGTTCATTGCTCAATCTGTTATCTTTATGTTTAATTTTAAAATTTTTTTTTCCTGTAATTTGATTATGGGTTGCTCTGAAAGCAGATGTATAGTTGAAGAATGAAACAAATCATATTGATGGTACACCATTGGGAATTTTATATGTAAACGGGGCGGGGCGGGATGGGGTAATACCCGAATCCGCCCCGAACCCGCCCCGGGTTTTAAAAAAAATCTCATACCCGTCCCAAACCCGTTTATTAAATTTAAACCCCGTCCCATTAGGGGCGGGGCGGGGCGGGTACCCGAAAAAACCCGCCCCGTTGCCATCCCTAATTGCAAAGGAAGGGTTTTGCTTTATGCTCCTGAAACGGAAGTATAGATAAAATATTTTATTTCATTTGTGGATTGACATGATTGGTCAAATTAGGTAAAAACCCTTTGTAGCTTTGGACATAGATTGTTTGTTTAATTTCGTATGTTGATATTAATATGTTTGTATTAAAACTTTACGGATATAACACCGATCATCAGTGTAACCACCATTGTTCTCATGGAAAAAATAGCGAGAAAAAAGGCTTAGGATATGTGTTTATAAATGAACTCCTTTTCATGGTGGAGTGCATAAAAAAGTGAGGCATACAATAAATGTAGATGTGGGGAGCATTGTGGTGAGGAGTAATAGGCACAACAAATACTTTAAATGTTATCATGTGGATTTCTTTGACATAAACTAATTTAATAGCACAACAATTATAAGTGATGTTTATAAATTTTACTTTTTGATTGATTTAATTATGTGGGTATAATTTTAAATACCTATTATTAATTAAAGGCAACTACCTATTGCTCTCTATTTTGTCATAGTACAATGGATTTAATGCTATTTTGTACAAGTATTAATCTATGAAACTAAAGTCCAGACAACATAAAAGATATTTTGTAAAAGAAGTTTCAATCAAAGTGGTAGATGTCTCTGTGTTAAAGCCCTACCAACTTTGTTGTTAGAGTTAAAAGCCCTACCAACTTTGTTGTTAGAGTTAAAAGCCCCGATCAATTTTGTTGTCGGAGTTAAAAGCCCTACCAACTTTGTTGTCGGAGTTAAAAGCCCAACCAACATTCTTGTCTGAGTTAAAAAAAAGTTGTTGGAAGTAAATCATAACTAACACAATTATTTATATGGAGTAATGATGAAAATATTGGTAATCATGGATATATCGGTATTTCAATTTTACAGATATATTGGAAATATATCGACAGATATTTTGACACAAAATATTGGTGGACTTAAAATTGATTAGAACTTAAAAAAACGTAAAAAAAAAATATTCTTCGAAATAAAACTAGAAATATGATAGATATTTTAAAGTTGTTTTATTGAAGAAATTGATATTTGTATGGTAAAATTTATCATATTTGATAATTATATTGTATACGTTAACAAAAAATATAAATTTTATAAGTGTACATTTATTATTAAATTACATCAAATATTATTTGATAATAATATTGTGATATTTGATTATAATATATCTAATTTTAAAATATATTTAATATTAAAATTATGATCCATTTAATTCAATTATATTAAATGATATAAAATAAAGGATAATATATGTATACTTTTTTTAATATTTAATTAATATATAAATGATATTAAAAATATTATAAAGAAAATTATCATAATAATTTTTATATTTTTGGTAATTAATTAATTAATTTGTTCTTTAAAATATTCTTTTAATATTTTGTTTATATGATGAGTTTTAGTATATATACATTTGGTGATATAAGCGAACTTGCCCCAATGGTCGACTGAAAGTTAGAACCTTTTGTTTGGGATTTGAGTCGTTAGGATTTTTTAATCCTTGATGCGGAGATGAGAGTAGTTTTGTAAAAGTTATACTTTTTTAGCATAAAGGAAAGTTCTATGTCCAAAATAGGATTTTGATTTTCTCTTTCTTTCTTACATGGATAAGAGTAGCATGTAAAAGTTACAAAAATAAAAGTAAGTTTCATGAAGCCAACACATTAAAAATAATAATAATAATAATAATAATAATAATGATGTGTTTTTACTTGTCATGTAAAAAAAAAAATAATAATAAAAATAAAAAATAAAAACAAAATTTTGTAGTGGTTGGAAGTGAAAAGAGAGGAGAGGTTAGAAGTTAATGTTGAGATTGATAATTTTCACAATTGAAGCTTATGTTTTGAGGATTATTTTTTTTGGAAAAGTGAAATAGTTAAAATTCTTAAATATATTATTTTTTAAAATAGTGCATCTTAACATAAAAAAAATAAAAATATCGATTTATATGAATATATCAATATATAGGGGTCGAACTCTATTCCCGTGATCTACTTGACACTTTTTTTAAAAGCCTAAAAATGCTATCCCACATCGATCGCTTGATAGAAAATAGAGCACGATTTAATAGAGGGTGCCTCGCATTAAGCCTCTGCCTGGTGCAGCGGGCAGCCTCAGATCCTTTACTTATTTTTTGTCAAGATTATCCTATCATGCATGTGATATAACTAAAAAAATTTAGGGAGAATTATGTTTTGGGGGTAGATGGGCCCCCAAATTAACAAAAGGTTCATGTAACTCTTCAAATTGAGCCCAAGACCCAATGAAAGTATGAAAATTGAGTTAAAGGATATTATCCTTCAGTATTTCCAAAAATGCCCTTTGTTGATTTTGAGAAAAAAAATTAATATTTTTGAAAAATACTTTTATTTAATTTAATATTTTTTATTTAATTTAATATTTTTGAAAAATACTTTTATGTAATTTAATATTTTTTAAAATACTTTTATTTAATTTAATATTTTTTAAAAATAAATTTATTTAATTTAATATTTAAAAAAAATTAATTTAATATTTTTTTAAATACTTTAATTTAATTTAATATTTTTGAAAAAAAATTATTTAATTTAATATTTTTGAAAACTACTTTTATTTAATTTAGTATTTTTGAAAAAAAAATTATTGAAAAAAAATTATTTAACTTAATTTTATAAAATATTTTATATGTGTTCTTAAAGGGTATATTTGTCCATTACTATTTCATATCCTTCAACTCAATTTAAAGAGTTATATGGACCTTTTGTTAATTTGGGGACCCATCTACCCCCAAAAGATAATTCTCCCAAAAATTTAAACTTAAAATATGATAAAAAAAAAAAAAAAAATGCTCGGTCACGTGCCGGTGTACAACTTCGTGCTACAAAAATATCATGATATTTTTTTTCCCCACTAGATATGACTATCTGGGACCACATCTTTTGTGGGTGCATTTGGCCCGGTTCCTTTTGCTGCTGTAATATAATGCTCAGAGGCGGTGGATTGTGGTGTTGTGAAAGATTTGATCCAAGCAGAGAGGCTGTAGGGCTTAAGCCACTAATGGATCCTTCCACTTCCACTTCCAGCCATGCTTTAGAATTACAGAACCTTAACTCAGTTCCTAGTGGGAACCAGGAGAATGTCACATGCATGGATCCTGAAATTTACGTGGCTGCTGCAGAAGGCGACACCGATATCCTCAAGAGAATGCCTAGCGCTGACCTTCAATTCCAATTAACACCCAATCACAACACTGTCCTTCACATTGCAGCCCAATTCGGTCAACTGAACTGCTTTGTATGGATCATTCAGCACTACTCCGCGGATTCGTTGCAAATCAATTATCAAAAGAACTTCTCATAGATATTGAAAATGGCATGTCAATATCCTGATGTGATTAACCAAATCAATTATTAAAGCAACAAAGGGGTTAACCAAATCAAACAAAAGGCCCAAATAATCTCACATGCTAACGACTATGGAGGAAAACCTTAAGGTTAACCATCTCCATGATTGTAAGAATTTTTTATTTGTAAAGCATTGGTACCAAGGACAGTTGTTTGGCACCAAGGAAAGTTGTTTATCCATTTTACTTTTGTCTGTTGTCTATTCACTTAATTTTCTCTTTTTTTGTGTGGGGGCGAAGTGAAGTAATTGTCCATTCAGCATAACCATTTGGACAAGCCTTTCCCATGATGGGATAAGGAAATGGGTGGAAAATAGTTACACAACTTGGCATAGTAATGTTTAAAGTAATTTTGAGATCAAGTTTAAATTTAGTCCCTAAAGGGAAAATGGCACTAAAGAAACTAATGAACAATTGTCCCTTTCTTTCTTATGCAACAAGACGAGGCATTTGAGACAGCCTTTGCTCGAGTTTTTTTCCTAGATAATTTTAATCAATACAAAACTGGTGCTTACACCAATCACCCCTTAGTATATTAAAAGAGGAAAAAAAATTCAAATGTCCACTTAGTCAGGTATCAATATACCTGAGAAAAACATTCAATTAAGTTCAGTGTTGATTGGTCTTCATAGTATATTTACATGTCGAATTTTCTATTTGAATAACTAAAAAATCAGTGCCCTTACTTGCACCAGATTATGACTGGAACAGGTTTAAGAGCCTTTGGTCCATTTCTTATGCCTCTTTTATGGCAAGACGCCTACATATTTAGGACATATAAATAGCTTTGAGATCGGAAGGTAACAAATTTTCATCACCTAAAACAAATGAAATAAATAAACAAAACCCCAAATAGCACATTACAAAAAAAACTTGAAATTAAAAATCTGGGTGTGAGTATGTATACTTTTTTCTTTATAAATTTTTTCTTCAATCCAGGCTTCTTTACAATGCAAGCAGAGCTTACACAATGTAGGCCTACCAATAATTGTGTGACTTGAAATGATACCATTCATTGATTCCTATTTTATTTATGGAAAACCGAAATTCTGAATTCACAGCTTTGCTTGGTTTTGTTGCATTGGGAAGATAAAGTGAGGTTTGATCATCACTGATTTTTGTAAAACAGTTTGTTTTGATCATCCATATTTAATTAACATCCATAAACCTATTCTGTAATGGATTTAATTTTCCGATAAAATATTGCATTCCTTCTCTCATTATAGGTCTAGATATCAAGATTTAGCATGTTAGCTCATCCATCCTAGGAATTCTAATTCAAGATTTCATTTTCTAGATTTAGATTTATTATGCATGTATTACACAAGCTCTTAAACTAATATGATTTTTTCAGTATATTAATTTATACTCGTTTCTACTCACTGAACAGCAGTATAATCAATACTAAAAGGAGACACCTTAAAATTCACTTCTGACACCATATTAAACCCAGATCGTTGGACAACCCAACAATCAGTGCTCAAAATATGGAATCCCTAAATGATAAATCAGCTAGCAATCGACACCAAAAAAACAAATCAATAATACATTAGAGAGAACCTTTGATTTATACTCAATGACTTATTTCCTACTCACCTACCACCATCATAATCAACACTCAAAGAAGCTAAAAAAAAAAAAAAAATAAAAATTTCACTACTGAAATAGAGTGGAAGCAAAGCCATTGGACAACAAAACTTTCAATGCTCAAAATATGAAAACCCATATGCTTAAACCAGATAACAATCAATACTCTAGAATGAAATCAACAACACACCACATAAAACCTTTAATTTATATTCATTTTCTGCTCACTTACTACAAGTATGATTAATATCTAGAAGGGGCAAAATACCTCAAAATTGACTTATGAAACGATATAAAAGCCAAGTCGTTGGACACCCCAACAATCAATGCTCAAAATTCGAAAGACCCAATTGCTTAACCAGCCAACGCACGACCCCGAAAATAAAATCCACATCATAGTATACAGAAACTTTACTTTATAATGATTTCCTACTCACCTCCTACCAGTATAATCGATACTCAAAACAGTAAAAACACCTCAAATTCAATTTTGAAATGAGATGAAAGCCTAATCACTGGACAACCCAGAAGTCAATGCTCAAAATCAGAAAGACCCAAATGCTTAAACCAACCAACAACCGACACATAAATATATTTTTGTGAAAACATCTAAAATCTGAAGTTTTGGCCAAAAACATATTTTTATCCAACAAATCTTTAGAATTAGCAATTGATCAGCCTGGCTTTTTAAGGTGAACTAATTCAAAGGTCAGCCCGTGCATGAGTTACCATGAATACTTGCATATTCATACCTGGAAGGTTGAATTGTAAAGGGCCACAATATCAAAAGAGTACTACTGTGTGACAAATAAACAATAAGCTCGAGGGTATTACAATATTTGGACATCATGTACGAAACCCTGGAGAATGAATTAAGACCATTCATCATCACCTATGAATTAAGACCATGCTAAACCATGGTCCACTGGAAAATTCCCAAAGTGGGAACTTTTTTATTATTCTATGCATTTAGATATATAATAATAATGCAAGGAAAACTGCCCTTCTTATTATTGTCGGTGGTGACAAAAGGCGTTGATGGGCTCACCTCCTACCAGTATAATCGATACTCAAAACAGTAAAAACACCTCGGATTCAATTTTGAAATGAGATGAAAACCTAATCACTGGACAACCCAGAAGTCAATGCTCAAAATCTGAAATACCCAAATGCTTAAACCAACCAACAATCGACATAGAAAACCTCACAATACCCATCAAAAAGTAAAAAAAATAAAAATAAATAAATAAAAGCACAACCAAAATAAAGTACCAAAATCGACTTTTTTCTGATGCTCAATCTGTTATTAAACTAGTTTCTCTTCTGATGCTCATGATAACACCTTTAGCCCTAATATGTTCTCAACACCCAAACGAATGCTTAAATGGAAAACTCACCTGTGATTGATTGAGGAAGCTCCACTTCAGTTTTTAGAAACCTTTAAAAAATCAACCTTTGATGAAGAAATACGAAGATCTGCCTCAACTTTGGCTTCCTTGAAGGTTTTCAGAAGAAACCTATTGGGTTTGGGTTGTCAACTCGTGAAGAGACACGCTAGGGTTAGGGCAGAATCAGACGAAGCCGACTTTCGAAAGATGGGTATCCATTGCTTGCTCAAGACCTCAATAAACAGATCGACTCTATCAAATGAGCTATGAAAATGGAAATTTTCTGAGATCTGGTTAGGGCAAAACGAGAGAAAGTGACAGAGATAACTTCAAGTTTTAAATGTTTCTCGGGTCGGGTGTGTTGTGGGTTTCAGACTTCATAACTTCATTATTCACATTTTAGTGTTTCTAAAATTGTGCAATGGCTGTTGATATGGACACCGCAGTGGCTGCTGACAGGGAAAAATAAAGGGCAATTTTGGAATAGCTTACCAAAACAGTATATAGTGCACAAAAAAAATAATATTTTGGTCATTAACGGACAAAGCCCATATTCCAGTTTTTTTGGGTTTGATTTGCATATTACCTTCAAATGGGCCAATGTTGAGAAAATTTGGATACAATGGAGAAAGGAAACACTCTCACACACTCACTTTGATACAATAAAACTCTCTTAGATACAAAATAAGAAGAAGAAGAAGAAGAACACAAGAAAGGCTCAAACAAGTTCTTGGAACTTTGTCCAAAGACTCTATTTCCTCCCACCTCTAGAAATCTTTTGGGAACTAAATGGAAATAGTCTTGGGATTGATCAAGCCTTTTCACTTTTCTGCATGAGATTTCAAAAAGAAGAAAAGTCATATATATAGCACTCTTAGGGTTGAAAAAAGGTTACAAGGATGAGAAAAACTCATTGTCTTCCTCAATCTCTTCATCTTTGTAATATTCAAAATTAAATCATATGTTTAATTCACACATTAAACATGATTTAATCTCAAATGTGTAACTCTCTTACACTTAATCTCTTAAGTTTATAAAGTTACAAAGATGAGAAGACTCATTGTCTTCCTCAACCTCTTCATCTTTGTAACATTCAAAATTAAATCATATGTTTAATTCACACATTAAACATGATTTAATCTCAAATGTGTAACTCTCTTACACTTAACCTCTTAAGTTTATAAAGTTACAAAGATGAGAAGACTCATTGTCTTCCTCAACCTTTCAAGTTTTGTAACATTTCAAAACTTAATCATGTGTTTAAATCACACATTAAAAGTGTAACCCTTCTTACACTTTATTTTCCAAAAGTTATTTTCAAAAGTGTAACTCTTCTTACACTTTATTTTTTAACCAACAATATATATATATATATATATATATATATATATATATATATATATATATAAATATAACAATCCCCCACTTGGTTAAAAATAAACATAAACCCTTATAACCTTAACAGTGAAAATGCATAAAATAAAATATCTTTCGATTTGAATTTTACCTTAGTGTAATTGTCACAAAGCTCCGTTGAAATCCCAGGTTGCTTGTAGCATTGAACCAGTTATTCCTTGTAACGAAACCGGTAACAACACACACACTTCCACTAACCACACGAGTGCCCATTATTTTCTTGCTTAGCACTTTTATGGCCATGTGCTCAATCCATTCATGAACTTTCTTGAAAGAAACTCCAACTCTCATGAGAGGCGGCACCACCCCTAAGTTCACATAGGTGAAATTCTTCCAGCATCCTTGTTACCTTTAAGATGCTTGTCACACATAGACTGAATTTCATTAAAAGCTTTAAGCTTAACCCTCCAACGGTAACAACCAGCATTAATAATCACAGATGGAACTCACATGTTCTAATGCTGCCACAACCCACTTATCAATGACTTGTTTTTACCCATTGAACTTAAGACTAGTCATTTCGTAGTATTAAGTTGGGTTACCATCATTGGTGAGTTTTATTTAAGGAGTTTTAGTCCCATCCCTCTAGATGTTATCCTTACTAAATCTCTTGTAAGAGGTTTAGTAAAAGGATCCGCCAAGTTTCCACTTGACCTCACAAATGAGATTGAGATGATTCCATTTTGAATCAATTGTCTTACATACTCATGTCTAATGCTTATATGTCTAGACTTCCCATTGTACACTCCACTGTACGCACGAGCTAGAGTGGCTTGACTGTCACAATGTATCGACACTGTTGACACATTATTTGCAGTAAAAGGGATGTCCATCATGAGATCCCTAAGCCACTCAGCTTCTTTTCCAGTTGCAGCTAGAGCTATAAACTCTGCCTCCATGGTTGAGTGTGATATACAAGTCTGTTTCTTGGATCCCCAAGAGACAGCCCCACCACCAAGTGTAAACACCCAACCTGTGGTAGATAAATTATCTCCCACACTCGATATCCAGCTTGCATCTGAATACCCTTCAATTATAGCAGGAAACTTTGAATATTGGAGGCTTAGTTCTTTGGTATTCTTTAGGTAACCAAGAACTCTACCAATAGCTTTCCAATGTTCCACGCTTGGATTGCTAGTAAACCTACTTAGTTTACTAACTGCAAATGAAATGTCAGCCCTAGTACACTGAGCAGCATACATAAGACTTCCAATTGCACTTGCATACTCAAGTTGAGCCACCGATCTACCATCATTCTTTTCAAGTTTTATACTTGAATCAAATGGAGTATTAGCATCTTTAATCTTGAGATGACTAAATTTGCTAACTACTTTCTCAATATAGTGGGTTTGGTTCAAAGCATAACCCCCACTATTTCTTTTCACTTTGATACCCAATATAGTATCAACTTCCCCAAGATCTTTCATCTTGAAGGTTGAGGATAGAAACCTTTTCGTTTCTATTATTCCTCTCATGTCATCACTCAAGATTAACATGTCATCCACATATAGACACACTATGACCATATAGTCATCACAAGTCTTAGAATATAAGCACTTGTCCACATTGTTGTGTCTAAATCCATCCGAAAGAATAGCATGATCAAATTTTTCGTGTCATTGTTTAGGAGCTTGTTTTAAACCATATAATGATTTGACAAGCTTACACACTTTGTTTTCATTCCCCAGTAGAACAAAACCTTCCGGTTGTTCCATGTAGACCTCTTCATTGAGATCCCCATTCAAGAATGTCGTTTTGACATCCATTTGATGAACAAATAGATTATGAATTGATGTCAAAGCAAACAATATCCTAATCGATGTTGTTCTAGCCACCGGCGCATAGGTATCAAAATAATCAATACCTTCTCTTTGTTTAAACCCCTTAGCTACTAATCTAGCCTTAAAGGTTTGAATCATGCCATCGGTGTGATATTTCCTTCGAAATACCCACTTGCACCCTATTGGTTTAGATCCTGGTGGAAGGTCTACCAATTCCCATGTTTGGTTGGACATAATTGAATCCATTTCATCATTGATAGCCTCTTTCCAAAAAGCAACATCTCTAGAAGCCATAGCTTCTTTGTATGTTTTGGGATCCTCCTATATTTGAAGTACTATAGGAATTTTTCTTATAATATCTTCTCTATTTCCTTCTACTAAGTAAAAGGAAATTCTTTGAGAGTCAATCTCATCCGATCCCAACACTTTCTCTTTTCTAGCTCTTTGGCTTTTCCGAGGCACAATGGGTTGCTCAACAACCTTTGAAGGTGTCTCCTCTTGAGACTCTCCAACACTAGTAGGTACTTGAGAATTGCTATCACTCAACAAATTCTCAAAGAACTCTACCTCTCTTGATTCAATTATCACATTAGACTCCAAGTCTAATGGCCTATAAGCTTTGCTATTTGAGGCATAGCCTACAAATGCACACTTAACGGCTCTTGGACCCAATTTTGTTTTATTTGGATCCGTTTTCTTGCAATAAGCAAGACACCCCCACACTTTGAAGTAACCTATATTAGGCTTCCTTCCTTTCCATAACTCATATGGAGATATCTCATTTTTCTTCATAGGAATTCTATTCAAAATATAGCAAGCAGTCAACAAAGCTTCACCCCACAAATTGAAATTCAATTTAGCATGCAATAACATAGCATTCACCATTTCCAAAAATGTTCTATTCTTTCTCTCCGCTATGCCATTGTGTTGAGGTGTATAGGGTGCGGTGCACTCATGTATTATGCCATATTCTTCACAAAAAGAATTGAATTCACTAGAGAAATATTCACCACCTCTATCACTTCTAAGCACCTTAATATTTTTTCCTAGTTGATTTTCAACTTCGGCTTTGTAAACTTTAAAGGCATTGAAAGTTTCACTTTTGTTTTTCAACAAAAACACATAGGTAAATCTAGAACAATCATCTATGAATGTAAGAAAATACCTATTTCCACCTCTTGTTAACATGCCATTAAGTTCACAAAGATCACTATGTATTAAATCAAGCAAATTAGATGATCTCTCAACACTATGAAAAGGCTTTTTAATCATCTTTGCTTTAACACATATTTCACACTTTTCAAATTTCTTGGTATCACAAGCAATCAAACCACATTTCACAATCCTTTTAATAGTGCTTAAACCAATATGTGCAAGCCTATTATGCCACAAAATTAAAGAATTTGAATCACACATATAAGCGGAAGTAGACGTCATTTTATTGATATTGTCATTGGTACTAAGTTTGATCATCCCATCACAAGAATACCCTTTTCCCATAAAGTTCCCCGATTTGGTTGAAATTAGCTTACCGGATTCAAACACCGCTTTGATACCCGGTTTGCCAAGCAAATCCCCACTAACCAAATTTTTATTCATATCGGGGACATATAATACATTTTTAAGGGTAACCTTTTTGCCGGAGGTAAAAACAACTTCAATAGTGCCCTTGCCAAGCACCTTGGATTTTCCTTCATTGCCCATTTGAACCTCTTGATCTCCCTTTGCATCTTCAAAGGTCTTGAAAAGAGATTTGTCATAGGTAACATGAACTGTGGCACAAGTATCATACCACCATCCTTGCACCTTTCCTTGGACAACGCACACATCGCTTAGTGTTGCAATGATCTCCTCATCAATTGCATTCACCACAACCCCTTTTTGGTCCTTTCGGAACCTACACTCCCTAGCATAATGCCCGGGTTTTCCACACACAAAACAAGAACCTTTCTTGCCCTTAAATTGCTCTTGATTTTTCTTGGGGCTCATATAATTTCCGGAATTCTTTTTGTTGTTGTTATTTTTACCTCTAGAATGATTGGCCTTTGAAATCGCATTGGCTTTGTTAGTCCCACCATTGGACTCTTCCACCATTTTGTCTCTTGATCTCGATTCTTCCTCAATGCGAAGATGTTTTTGAATCTCTTCCAAGGAGTAATCTTCACTCTTGTGGAGAATCCTCTTCCGGTAACCTTTCCAACTTGATGGTAATTTAGCCACAATAGCACCAACTTGGAAGGCCTCCGGAAGTTCAATTTTGAGAACTTTCAACTTATTCACAATTACTTGCAACTCATGAATTTGTGGTAAGAGAGACTTTTCATCAAAAAATTTGAAATCTATGTATTGAGAAATAAGAAACTTTTTGGTACCTTCTTCCTCAGCTTTGTACTTGTTTTCAAGAGCCTCCCAAATCTCCCTCGCGGAATTGGTGTTGGTGTAGAGATCATATAGCCTATCGGATAAGGCGTTCAAAATATGACCCCTACATATGAGCTCATCCTCCTCCCTCTTCTTCCTTGCCGCCACCACTTGAGGTGTGTCATTTTCCTTTGGTTCCGGTAATGGTGCCAAGGTAGGATCAAGGATGTAGAAAATCTTGAGTGCTGTGAGAAGGAATCTCACCTTGTCTTGCCACCTAGTGAAGTTGGAACCATCAAAACGATCCAACCTCACAAGGTCTTGGTTCATAATCTTGATAGTTTCTCCCTCCATTGAGAATAGAGTCTTTGATTGTTGAGAAAATTTGGATACAATGGAGAAAGGAAACACTCTCACACACTCACTTTGATACAATAAAACTCTCTTAGATACAAAATAAGAAGAAGAAGAAGAAGAACACAAGAAAGGCTCAAACAAGTTCTTGGAACTTTGTCCAAAGACTCTATTTCCTCCCACCTCTAGAAATCTTTTGGGAACTAAATGGAAATAGTCTTGGGATTGATCAAGCCTTTTCACTTTTCTGCATGAGATTTCAAAAAGAAGAAAAGTCATATATATAGCACTCTTAGGGTTGAAAAAAGGTTACAAGGATGAGAAAAACTCATTGTCTTCCTCAATCTCTTCATCTTTGTAATATTCAAAATTAAATCATATGTTTAATTCACACATTAAACATGATTTAATCTCAAATGTGTAACTCTCTTACACTTAACCTCTTAAGTTTATAAAGTTACAAAGATGAGAAGACTCATTGTCTTCCTCAACTTCTTCATCTTTGTAACATTCAAAATTAAATCATATGTTTAATTCACACATTAAACATGATTTAATCTCAAATGTGTAACTCTCTTACACTTAGCCTCTTAAGTTTATAAAGTTACAAAGATGAGAAGACTCATTATCTTCCTCAACCTTTCAAGTTTTGTAATATTTCAAAACTTAATCATGTGTTTAAATCACACATTAAAAGTGTAACCCTTCTTACACTTTATTTTCCAAAAGTTATTTTCAAAAGTGTAACTCTTCTTACACTTTATTTTTTAACCAACAATATATATATATATATATATATATATATATATATATATATATATATATATTTATATAAATATAACAGCCAATGCAAACATAACTTTCCCTCGTATCAACCCATTAACCTAGCATCATAGCTGCACTGCATGGAGCCTTGAACCAGCCGTCCTCTCTGTCCATTTCGCTGACCAAACCTTACCCTGAGGTCCCAGAGCTACAAGCAAGCATGCTTGGCCGTTCATTCACTCCCCTATCATCACTGACAATTGATCACTCCTCTCATCTCCCTTCTCTCAAACCCATTTTACCGGTCACCCCACAAAGGCCACACCCAAACCGCCTGATAAAAAATCCTAGATTTCATGGTCCTCCTCTCCACTAATGGTGTCGTGAAATTTCTGGAATCTTCGGAGGATTCTCTTTGCGCTTCTCCATGGCCGCGCCTTTCTTCTCCACACCTTTTCAGCCGTACGTTTACCGGAGTCCACAAGAAAATGTGACACCTTTTCAAATATTGGGTGGTGCAGCTCAGATGGTTCAGATAATGTTGAAACCACAAGAAAAGATTATTGCAAAGCTTGGTTCCATTTGCTACATGTCTGGGTCCACCCAAATGGAGAATGTTTACATCCCTGAAAATCAGGGTTCAAAATCTCGGTCGAGACCGGTACGACTCGGCCGAGTCATATCCGCCTCGACCATGGCCGGTACCGGACCGATACCCGAGTTGGAGTAGAAATTGTGGAGAAGATCAGATGAGAGGATCAAAACCCACGAAAATGAAAAATACAGAGTTAGAATCCTGCATCTTGGAGTTGTCGGCGAGGTCGAAGAAGCACGCCTGCTTGTTCGGATCGCCCAAGTTCCTGCCGGAGATGGAACTGAGCAACATCAAGAGCAGAGTCGCCGGACTGCTGTTATCATCGATGTTCAGCAATGCCGCCACCGTCGCCCACCATTCAGGCCCAGCTTGGCCTTGCCGAACCCGTTCGCGGTGTTAGCGGCCTGGCGTCAGGCGTGACGCAGCCCCGGACCTCGTGCCCGCTCGCGCCCCAATCGCCTGCACCACCTGCGACTCACCCAGTCGCGCTAGGAGCTCAGCCATTGAAGCCGCCCTCTCAATGAAATGGGTATCTTTGATGACCGAGGGTTATGGGTATCTGTGATGAGGATTTAGGTTTTAAATAATATGTTTTTATTTTCTAATTAGATTATGAGTATTTGGTGGGGATATGGGTATTAAATAATTTGATAAAAATTATAATGATAAAAAATAAATAATAAATAATAGACTTATATCAAATAAATAAGAAATACAAATTAAAATTAATGAATATATTTTATAAGAAAAATTATATTTATTTTTTTAAAGATGAATTATGGTTTTATTTTTTTTAATAATTGAAAATATTTTTTAAAAAATTCAAAATATTTAATTTAAATAATTTTTTATTAAAAAAATTTACTTTTTATTATTTTCATCTTCAATAAGAAATATTTATCATCAAGCGATTAAATTAAAATATTTTTAAAGATTTTTAATATTATTATAAATCATCCCAAAAATATGTTTTTATTATAATTTGAATAATTTGAATATAATAAAAGTTTATTTTATTAATTTTTTATTCTACTTATTTGTATTTAATTTTTTAATAATTTTCATAATTTTTTAAAATTATTTTGAGCTCTTAAATTAGAATTTTTTGCATATCACCCGATACCGATCCGAGATACCGATACCGATGTGCCTCAGGACCTCCCGAGTCAATGACCGATACCGTGACTTTGAACTATGCTGAAAATGAAGTAGGTATGTGGCAGTGGGCTTTTGGCAAGGCTGCGACAAGTGTAGTTCTTCTCAATCAAGGTTCAGGTGATGGCTTTGTTGGAATTGTTGCACCATCTCTTGCAAGAATATTCCCGATTGATTCGGCAATGTTTGACGGGGAAATTTTATGCCAGCCAGATGCATTCCTTTGCTCTCTCAATGATGTAAAAGTCAGTAATACAACTGATCAAGGGGCTCGTAACTGTCGGCGTTTTCGAATTCTAGTAGACCGATTGATTAAATCCATCTTGTGACCATCACCCTTTCTCATGTATCATGGGCAAGCACGTGCATTAGCATGCATGTGTTTAAGTTGGATAGCTTTTTTTCTTCTAGGTTATGTTTGGCTGATGCATGTGCATGCAAGGTTAACTGAACTTCATGTATTTGGGACGGTTTGAGGGCGCGTGAAACACGGAGTTAGAGAGCATGTCACGTGAGAAGGAAGGGGATGGAGAGTCTTCGAAGAGGGGGTGTATAATCAGGGAAGGATTTTCTGTTTTGGGGGGTGGGTTTTTTTTTTTTTTTTTTAATGTATGGTGAGATTCCGATCTCTGTTTAGAGAAAGCTACAGATAAAAGAGAGAGAGAGAACGATCTTTCTTTTTGGTGGTGAGTTTCTGGATCTTTGTTGAGGGGGAACTTGAGAGAAGAGAGGGGAAGAGAGAGTTTCGGAAGAAGGAAGTGAAGATTGAGAGTTCCCGTAGAAACTGTCGTGCCATTTAGAATTAAGTGAAAGAAAACAAATATTGTCTATGTTTCAAGTATAGCATGTGTTTTAAAAGAATGGGAGAATTGGGCTTTAGACCCACTTGGTTTTGATAATTAATAAAGAGTCCATCAAACACCAATAATTGATCATAAGGATATAAGATGGGAATAGACAAAAATACCCCCTTTGACTCATTTTTGTCTTTATTCTACCACCTTTCACATGTCACTATTCTTTCTTATTTAACCATTTTTAGATTTTTCATTATTTTTTTAAACTCTTTTATAAATAATTGAAAAATCAACATTATTTTTTTATTTTTAAATTATAAATAAACAAAAATTATATTAATGATTCAAAGACTATTTTGGAAAATACTTTCTAAAAAAATATTAATTTAAATAAATAAAAATTACATTTTACATTTATTTTTATCTTTTATATTTTAGAAGTAAATAATTTAATGATTAAAATACTATTTAAAATAAATATATTCACTATTTTATTTTTTTATATTAAAAAGTATTTTAAATTTTTTTTTACTATTATAAAATAAAAAGTTTAATTTTTTTTAATCTTCTTTCTTCCTTATTTTAATAACTTTTTGAACATGACTTTTAGTAATAAGTTATATGAAATGTTACAAATTCGTTTATTAAGAATTTATTTTAATGATTTGAATTAATTGAAAATTTATTAAAATAAGAAAAAGAAAAAGAAAGAAAGAGGATGGATGGAAAGTTTTTATTTAAGTACTCAATTCAAATGTTTTCATATGACCTAATTTTAGAAGTGGATTATATCAATACATAATAGAGATTGAATTTTTCTTATATAAAATGGTTGAAAGGTATATTTACTTATTTTAGATAAAAACAAGTAGTTAAAAATTATATAGATTATATTTGAGTTTGGTTTTAAAATATTTTTCTAGTTTTTATTTTTTATTTTTAAAAATAATTTTTATTTTCTATATTGTCTCTTTTTGAAAATATTTTTAATTAAAAAATGAAAAGTATTTTTTAAAATGAAAATTGAAAACCTTGTTTAATACTATTTTTTTATATGAAAATAAAAAAATAATAAATTTTATTTATTCATTTATTGCATCACTGTACAATTGTATTACACTAACTGTATAAGGGAAATGTACTAAGTGTACAAAGGTGTACAAGGCTACCATTTGTGAAATATTATAATCGATTATGAGTCATTCCTTTATTTTTTTTATCACTCACGAATTGTACACATATGTCATACACTTTATTTAATTCCCGCATGGAAATTCCAATATTTTTCCTAATAATAATATTTGGAGAAAAAAAATTTTGACCTTAAATCATCTACCATCTTCTCAACTAAATCATTGAAAATATAATTAAACACTATTATGTGGATACATAACTTAGGAGGGATATAAAATTTGTGTCATTGTACAAGGGTATTACACTAACAAGAAATGTACTAATTGTACAAAAGTGTACAAGATTACCCTTTGTGAATCAATTTAATCAATTCTAAACCACTTTTTAATTTCCTTGTCACCCAAGGATTGTACACCTATGTCATGCATTTTATTTAACTCTCACATGAAAATTCTAATATTTTCCCTAATAATGATATTTGGGAAAAAAAAAAAGTTGATCCTAAGTCATTCATCATTTTCTTAACCAAACCATTGAAAATATTATTAATACACCTACATGAACATATAACTTATAAGAAATATGAAATTTGTGTCATTGTACAAGGGTATTACACTAACTGTACAAGGGAAATATGCTAAGTGTAATTGCTAGGAGAATTACAGTTGTGTAACCATACGAATGATCAAATACTTTTACCCGTAATTTTATACAATGTTTTGATCAGATACTCTTGCCAACAGTTTTTTTTTTTATGTGTCCTAAGTTGTTACTCGACAATTGATCTTGCAAAAATAATGTGAACATTATTGTGAACCCGTATTTTTCACATGCATCCCCACTCTATAGCAAAACTTAGAATTTATGAAAAATGTTTCATGTTTTTAAAAACTCATTTTATTTGAGTTTTGGAATTGACATTTATTTTATTAATTTTTTTTAAAAAAGGTAAAACAAAATAAGAAAAAAAATCACATATAACTCTTTATTTGAAAAAGACAAGTCCATTAACCAAAAATGGATTTGAGGGTCAAGTTACGTATCTAGAAGGTATGAGGATGAGCCTTTGCACACCTCTAAACCCGTATAATTAATTAATTAGTGGATACAAAAGAAATCAAGAAACCTAATGTCTCACATATAGAGATTGGAAAGTGGTGGAAATTGATCATCAAAAAATCATTAAAAAAATTCCTTTTATTATTGTATAATAATCATCAATATATTTTTCTATTTTTTTTTAAAAAAATAAAACTAAAATTAAGGAAGATATTAAATATTTTTTTAAATTAACAAATGTAATTAAAAAATTATTTATAATTCTAATTCTAAAAATAATATAAACCAATGTATGAATATATATTTCTTCTTCTTTTTCCTTTTTGGTATTTTCTTTTTCTTTTCTATTTGATTGGTCTATTAAATGAATTTCACTAATTATTATTTATTTCTTAAATAGTAATTGGTCCACTTTTCTCTCATATTTAAATTAGCTAATTAACTTGATTTCCATGTAAGGACCCAATTAGTGGCATTTCAAATATAAATCAATATCAAATATTAATGTTGATAAAGACTATTATCTGCCACATCAGTATCAAGTATTAATGTTGATAAAGACTAGTTATCTACCACATCAAAGTGGCAAACATATCTTAAAACCTTACCACCTTTGTCAAGATGCTCCAAGCTTTGTCATAGGATTTAAAACACCAAGTGAAAGTATATTATAACATAACCATTATTTGTGTAGAGATGAGTAGTCCCTTTCAATTTAGGTTCACATTCATAGATATCTTGAATAGATTATGTTTATATTCAAAGATATTTTATGTACAATATTGATTGTAATTTTGTAAGTTATATGTACATACTTTTATTTTAATGTGGTAGTAAAATTTAAAAAGTAAATGTATCATTTTTTTTTCATTCCTAAATTTATTTAAAATAATTACAAAACTTACAATTCACTCATATCTTATTTTTTCTATAGAATCAACATTAGCAATGTCTCTTGTGAAAACATTGGAAAAACTGTGGAAACCTATTAAAAAATCATTAAAAAGATATTTGATATTTTTAAAATTTTAAAATATATATAACTAAAATATTATTTGTAGTTTACCTTTAAAATATATATATCTAAATGCAACCTAGGATATCACCACAATCAAAAAAAATTCTAGTAGAAGGAAATTTCATTGTGAAAGCAGTATCATTCAAACATCATCCATATACACACCTCTCCATGGTGTTCTACAATTAGTGTAAGAAAAAGAAGAAAAAAACAGGAAAGGGTAAATTTAGTATGGTAGAAGGATTCGTAAATTAGGTGAGAATAATGCCTTTGGATCAAAGAGTTACTCCTTAATTTAGGGAAATGCACCCAGGGGCTTAATATTTTTATGGCTGGTGAAGATGAAAAGTGGAGACTGGAGAATGTATTTATTCATTGTAAAAAAACAAAAGGCATGTTTTTCCCTGATTGCTAATTGTAATCGGACTTGTTAGTAAAAGCATAAACAATAGGTAAGACTTAAGCATGTTTAAAATGATTTACATCAATGTCAAAGATTCACAAATTTTTTCCATGCAAAATCCCGACTGATGGTTACCAATAAAGGAAAAGCTGGAACAAAAAGGAAAAGCAAGAAGACTACAATCATGTATTTGGTGGTAACTTCAAGCGATGAAGAAGGATGTAGCACAGCTTGCAGCCCGTCAACGAATGCTGTCACCATTACAGCCATCGCAGCCAAGGTGAGAACATAGCCGTACAATAAGTATGCGTGGACGGTCTTCTTATTTTCTATGGGGAAAGAGGCAAGGAAGTAAATACCAATTGCACACATAGAAAGTACCATGGCTATGCTATCTTCCATGACAAAATTTCTGAAATTTTCCGTTGCTGCACTTGCCATGTCTCCGTCCTTGCCCAGGGTGCCATCTGTTGGGAGCGATAAGACTGCCATGCCCTGGGTAACGCCCTTGTCCGGAATGTAACCACCAGGCAGTGTGAAACCTGCCGTGAAGGTTACAGTTGCTATGAGTGCCGCCACTATCATATGGCTTTTCATTGTTTTCTTAATTTCAGATATTTCTTTACTTTCTTCACTTCCTTTGTTTTCAGATATTTCTTCGCTTCCTTTGCTTTCGCTGCTATCCATGTCTTCCTTAACCTCTAGCGAACCCAAGGGTCTGATCCCAACTCTGAAACTTGGACTCCGTCTCTGAAATTGTAAAAAGTTTACAGAAACATGGATAGAGATTTGATTTAAAGGGGTGAAGGAATCATCCTAATTCTTGTAAAAGAAGAAAAATAATTTATTTGCTAACATAAAATTACCAGAAACTGCATTTTTATTGTTCTTCTCTCACATAAAAACATATTTTTGAATAAAAGCATATGAAGGATGGTTGTCAGATGTAATATCTATATAATTAAAATACAGAAACACGAAATATATATATATAATTAAAATTAATTAAAAAAAATTATGTATTTTTGGATGTCAAATGGGTAACATTGGAAATCGAAAATTTTGACGACCTTACCCTTAATCCCGCGAAGGTGTCCAATATCCACGTCAACATCCTCTTCGGAGGTGGGAAGTAGTCGACATCTTTAGACGAGGGAGAATTGTGAAATAGGTAGAGGGGCGTCTTTCCTTCAGCATTCTTCTCGTTCATGAGTCCTCTCATCCTTAACGGGGGAATATTTGACAAACCCGAAGTTATAAATATTTTTTTTGGCATTATAAAATGAAGAACATTATTGCCCTCATCATCAACTTTCTCACAACAATCTGGAAAGTGTGACACCAGCTCTTTCACTATGTCCACATGGCCTCGGCTTGCTGCAATGTGAAGAGCTGTCTTGTTTCCATGGTCTTTGACTCCTAGGTGGACAACACTGCTGTCACATTTCTCTAGCAATTGCCTCACTATTGTTGGATGACAACCCACATATGCAGCGAAGTGAAGGGGAGACCACCCATTTTTATCCAATTCTTTAGTTAAAGCAGGTTTCCATTTCAGTATCTTCTTTGTCATCGCTGATAAAATCAACAAATGAGAGAAAAAAAATGATTTAAGAAAATAAGAAAATAAATTAAGTCTCCTCTTGTAATGTGATTCGACCATTAAATAAAAATGGTGCATCCTCCACTACGTACCTTTGTTATTGAGAATTACCGCAGCATGCAAAGCCGTTCGACCCTTGATGCCATTATGAGCTGGTGAAGAGTACTTGTCTAGGATCATCTGCACCAAGTCTCCGAATCCCCACTCAGCAGCGATGTAAAGAGGAGTATTGCCTTCAGCATTAGCACCATAGGCAAAGTCGGGGTCATCCTGAATCAATAACTTCACCACCTCAGGGTGATGATTTCTCACTGCCTCGTGCAAGGCTGTGTCTTTGTCGTTATTTATCATCCTCAGAATTACCGTACAATCTGCTACAGCCCCTCTTTCTGTGTCTCCTTCTCCAAGTTTTTTGGCAGCGTCAATCAGATTTTTCACCACTGTCCAGTGCCCTTCCCTGGCTGCAAGGTGAAGTGGTGTGTCACCTTTCTCATTGGGCTGTTGCAATAGTGATGAAGGAGAACCCAACCCAAGGATCCACTTAACGCATTCCGCTTGACCGAACTGGGCTGCAACATGGAGAACAGTGTTCTTCTTTGGGGTTAGTTTGACTTGAATATCATCTTTACGAGCGTTAAGGGCATGGGTGTCACCATCTGCTGCAGCCACGTACAATTTAGGATCCATGATTGTGATCTTGGTCAGGCTCCCATCTTCAGCTGCAGCCAGGTTGGTGATCTCGATTTCCCTAGCATCTTCAGCTGCAGCCTGGTTGGTGATCTGAATTTCCCTAGCACCTTCAGCTCCAACCTGATTCGACTCTGTATTCAAGTTAAGGCTGGAAGTAGTGGGATCGGCCATTGTTGTTGAATGAGCAGTGGCCTTTCTATATTTTGCTCCAAGGATGGGAAACAAGTTGACCAATTGTTTAATGGAGAGGGTGGCTCTTAGCTCAACCTCGGGGAAATTAAGTGGATGCTTTTTATAGCCTATAGGTGTGTGGGTGTAATTTGATATTCAAAGATGGAAGTATATTCAAATTCTCCAATCTTTGTCATAAATTAAAACAGTAGATGGAAGTACATATCAAAACACCACAATTATTTAAGTACACATTCTAAGATATTTTCGGTAGGTTATGTTTATATTCAAAGATATTTTATACACTATTGATGTAATGGAAAGTTGTTTATTTGAATTTTTCTTTTTATATGCCGTTCCTTTCAACTTGAGTCCACATTTCAAGATATTTTCTATAAATTATGTTTATATTCAAAGATATTTTATGTACAATTCATAATGTGATAGAAAGTTGTTTATTTGATTTTTCAATTCCTTTTTATATGTAGATAATGGTATGTGAGGAAATTGAAGAAAAATGCTCTGAGCATGTACTCCTCCGAGGATATCACCAAAAACATTTGGAGAAGATCACCAATGCCAAAAAAATTATGAATACATATTTCTCCTTTCCTGGTATTTTCTTTCTCTTAATTTTCTATTTGATTGGCATATTTGGAGGACACCACTAACTATTATTTGTTTTTTAAGTCATAATTAGTCTATTTTTCTCTCATATTCCAACTAGCTACTTAACTTGATTTCCATCCATTTCTTAGTGAAGAAAAATGCTTTGAATATATCCTTGTCCAAGGATATCACTAAAAAATGCTCTGAATTAGTCCATTACTAATTATTATTTATTTTTTAAGTAGTAATTAGTTCATTTTTCTCTCATATTCAAACTAGCTAATTAACTTTATTTCCATCCATTTCTTAGTGAAAGAAAAATGTTTTGAACACGTCTTCCTCCAAATATATCACCAAAAGTATTTTTGGAAAAATATCACCAGTGTCAAAAAAAAAAAATGAATACATAGTACAATGGATTTAATGTTATTTTGTACAAGTATGAATTTATGAAATTAAAGTCAAGACAACGTAAAAGATATTTTGTAGAAGAAATTTCAATCAAAATGGTACGTGTATGTGTGTTAAAGCCTTACCAACTTTGTTGTGGGAGTTAAAAGCCTTACCAGCTCTCATTGTAGAATGGACAAAAAAATTTCAAAAAGAAAAAATAGAATATGATACTGTGGTCAAAACCAAATTATTTTTAGGTCAATTATAAACACATGTTCTAGACCCAATGGGTTTGGGCCAATAAACCCAATGAGTTCTTTTTACTTAGTTAAATGATTGAATGCATTATCAAATTGATATCCCTTTAGGGCTCGTGTTTTTATTTTTCTATCTTTTGTTTCTTATTTATTTATTTACTTATTTTTGTATCTCTCTATTTTAATTTCAACTTTTTCACAAATTTTATAGTATCCATGTATGTAACATTGTAAACTAACAATTTCACTCTCGGATCAGATTGGTATATTTGGCATATGTCGCCAAGTTTTAGTTTAATTTTTCTAAATGATAATTGACCATTTTTCTCTTACATTTGAAAGCTAATTAGAATATATTTGACAACTATTTTTTAGATTAATTTTTTATTCTGTAAAACAAAAAAAAAAAAAAAAAAACCAACAAGGAAATATGTTTGACAACTAAAAAACTATTTTATATTTTTATTCTTTAAAATAGAAAACATGATGTTTTTAAAGAAAATTTTATAGTTGTTTTCGTTTGTGTTTTTAAGAACCATTTTTATAAAATAATTATACCAATATATAGAATGATTAAAAATAAAGAACTGAATATAAAAATTAATTTTAAAATATATTTAAAAAAATAAAATAATAGTTTTTTAGAAATGTTTTTTAATATAGTTACCAAAACAGGGTTTCAGCTTTACGCCCCTCCATGTTGACTCAATTATTAATTATGTGGCATTCGAACATAAGTCAATGTATAATTTTAATAGGAAAAAGACGGTTATATATATATATATCATAACAAACAAAAAGGTGATAGATGTGTGTTTTAAAGCAGTTTGTTTCAAGTTATGTGTATATTCAAAGATATTTTATGTAGCTTATGTTGACATTTAAGGATATTTTATATAATATTAATATAAGGAAAAGTTGTTTGTTTGATTTTGTTTCTCTTTCTACTATAGATCCTACCTAGATCCTGATCCTTGTCTTATTGGGATCCCAAAGTCTTCTATACAACACTACGCACTTTTTACCCCCACAGAAACCATAGTCGCTCCTTTATCTAGCTAAATGCTTTTTATTAAATATTTTTATAAATGGAATTATATTTCTGACATTCCACAATTTCTTCGATCTCCAAGGATAGAAGATGGAAGGATTATAAGGAAGAGGATGTTTAATTGTAATTTTTTTAGTAATATATATATATATTTAAAGAAGTAATTGGTCCACTTTTATCTCATATTTGGATTAACTAATTAACTTGATTTCCGCCTTAAAGAACCAATTAGTGTCAATTTAAGTATAAATCAATATCAAATATTAATGTTGATGAAGACTAGGTACCCAATCAAAGTGGTAGAAGTATCTTAAGGCCATATCACCTTTATCAAAATGTATGTGTTGGCCTACTACCTTACCATCTTTGTCAAGATGTATGTGTTAACCCTACCTACCACCTTTGTGAAGATGTATGTATTAATATCCTCGAAACTTTATCATACGAACTAAAACAATAAGTGAAAATATATCATAACCCAACAATTGTTTTTTTGACAACAATTGTTTTTTGGGAGATGAGTAGTCCTTTTCAACTTAGGTTCACATTCAAAGATATTTTGTATGGCATAAATCTATATTCAAAGATTATATATATATTCCAAACATAAATCAACTTCAAATATTAATGTTGATAAAGATTGGGTATCACCATATCAAAATGGTAGAAGTATCTTAAGACCATACCACCTATATCAAGATGTATGTGTTAATATCCTCAAAGCTTTGTCATTTGAATTAAATCAGGAGGTGGAAGTATATCTTAATAGAACAATTATTTTTCTAGAGATAAGTAGTTCCTTTCAACTTAAGTGCACATTCAAAGATATTTTATATAGTATATGCCTACATTATATATATTTATATTCACTCATATCTTATTCTTTTTTTATCAAATCCACATCAACAATGTCTCTTGTGAAAACATTGAAAAAATCGTCAAACCCATTAAAAAATCATTAAAAAAATTGTGATATACTAATTTGATAGGAAGAAATCCCACTAGTTAATTATTATTTTTTTCCTTGATCATTTACACTTTCATATGATCCATCAAATTCATCTTCCACAATTGGTCTACTTCTTAGTTAATTTTGTTTACCAATTTTAATATGATCAAAATCAATTTTAAAATTTTAGGTTATGTTTGGTTTAAAAAAAAATTGAGAGAAAATATAAGGGAAGAAAAATATGGAGGAAAAGAAGAAAGAAAGAAAAATGAATGAAAATAAAATAGATTTAAAATTAATAAATTATTTTTATATGTTATTTTAAACTAAATTCACTTATTTTAACTCTTCTATATAAAAATTAAATAATTTGAAAATATATAAGTTTTAACTAATTTTAATTATATTTTAATTTCTTTGATATTTTTAATAGTATTACAACCAAACATTAAAAATAATCATTTTTTTTTAACATTTTTTCCATAATACTTTTTGAAGAATCAAATATAACCTTAATGTTAAAATTGAATAGAATATAATTATTTTGTATCTGTAAAAACTTGCTACTTTGACAAACTAGAGATAATTTTTATCTTATCAACAATTGTGAAGTTGAGTAAATTTAAAGCTAAATCAATTTCCCAAACATCAACAAATAAAAACAAAATTAAATAGTCAAATATCGTATTTTTCTAGAGTTGGAAGTACATATAAACACCGCAATTGTTTTTCTAGAGGTAAGTAGTCCCTTTCAATTAAGTCTAATTTCAAAGATATTTTCTATAACTCTACATTTCACATTCTATATATTTTGTGAGCAATTCCCTTCAAGCTTTTGTCCATGATTTAAAGATATTTTATGTAGAGCATACGTGGAAGGGCTTTTGCCCATGATTGAAAGATATTTTATGTAGAGCATATGTGGAAGGGAAAGTTGTTTGCACATATATATATTTTTCTCTTTCTTTCTTGTGAAGTTTTTCTGTCTTTTTAGACATCTCCCATTTTTATTTACTTGATGAGATTTTTATCCTATCACACTCCGGCCTCAATAATTTGGCTACATTAAACCCATTAACACCATTTTATTATTTATTTTTCTAAATTGTAATGCTTCATATTTCTCTCATATTTGAACCAACCATCCAGCTTCGTTTCACGCTCATTCCTTGATTCACCCATTTGATAAGTGACTGTCAATCATAAATCAATATAGAGATGAGTCGTTGCTTTCAAATCATGTCTATATTTTTTAGATTTTTTTTGTAACTTAAGTCCACATTCAAAGATATTTTACGTCAAACATGGGTGTAGAGGAAAGTTACTCAAATACCATATTCTCTTTCCTTCTATGGATAAGATAATGCTTGGTTCTAATTTCATATGTAGTATAATTTTAATTCTTAATTTTAAGAAAATTATAAAAATAAAAATAAATAGTAAATAAAAGATTCATTCCCAAATTTGTTTAAAGTCATTTTAAATCTCACAACTCATTCTCATTATATTTGTAAGGCAATCAAGCAACTTGCTGTCTCACATGTAAAGATTAAAATGTGGTCAAAACTCATCAAAAGAATCATTAAATGTTTTTCTACTTATTGTTATATAATCATCATTATATTCTTGTGTATTTTTTTTTTAAATAAAACTAGTTTTAAGAAAAATATTAAGTATTTTTAAAAGCTAAAATTCAATTGAAAATTTATTTATACGTTCTACTTTTGAAAATAGTGAAAACCAAAGCATATTTAAATGCATTTTTTCCCTCTTTTATTTCTTTTGTGCACATCTGGACTTTTCACAAGAAAATGGACAAAGTAGCTTTGGGAATAAAAAATAGAAAATGTTTATGGTATCAAAACCTAGTTATGTTTTATTATAGAAGGAAGAAAAAAAATGAATGAATTATATATATCTATATATAGTAAGGATCAATGTGAGGTAAAATCCCAAGAATATTATCAAAAATATTTTGGTAAATTATTATTATTATTATTTTGGTAATATATATATATTCTTAAGAAGTAATTGGTCCACTTTTCTCTCATATTTGGATTAACTAATTAACTTGATTTCCGCCTTAAAGAACCAATTAGTGTCATTTCAAATATAAATCAATATCAAATATCAATGTTGATGAAGAGTGGGTACCATATCAAAGTGGTAGAAGTATCTTAAGGCCCTATCACCTTTGTCAAGATGTATGTGTTGGCCCTACCACCTTATCACCTTTGTCAAGATGTATGTGTTGACCCTACCACCTTTGTGAAGATGTATGTATTAAAATCCTTGAAGTTTTATCATACAAACTAAAACAATAAGTGGAAATATATCATAACCCAACAATTGTTTTTTAGGAGATGAGTAGTCCTTTTCAACTTAGCTTCACATTCAAAGATATTTTGTTTAGCATAAATCTATATTCAAAGATTATATATCTATATATATATATATATATATATATATTCCAAACATAAATCAATCTCAAATATTAATATTGATAAAGATTGGGTATCTACCATATCAAAATGGTAGAAGTATCTTAAGGTCATACCACCTATATCAAGATGAATGTGTTAATATCCTCAAAGCTTTGTCATTTGAATTAAATCAGAAGGTGAAGTATATCTTAACAGAACAATTATTTTTCTAAAGATGAGTAGTCCCTTTCAACTTAAGTTCACATTCAAAGATATTTTATATTGTATATGCCTATATTATATATATTTATATCCACTCATATCTTATTCTTTTTTCTTTTTTTTATCAAATCCACATCAACAATGTCTCTTGTGCAAACATTGAAAAAATCGTCAAACCCATTAAAAAATCATTAAATTTTTTTACTAATTTTGATATACTAATTTAATTTGATAGGAAGAAATCCTAGTAGTTAATTATGTTTTTATTCCTTGATCATTTACACTTTCGTATGATCCATCAAATTCATCTTCCACAATTGGTCTACTTCTTAGTTAATTTTGTTTACGAATTTTAATATGATCAAAATTAATTTTAAAATCTTAGGTTATGTTTGGTTTAAAAAAATTGAGAGAAAATATAAGGGAAGAAAAATAAAGAGGAAAAGAGGAAGGAAAGAAAAATGAATGAAAATAAAATAGATTTAAAATTAATAAATTATTTTTATATGTTATTTTATTTTATTTATTTTTTTAAAAAGAAAACAAAATAAAATAAAACATGTGTAACTCCTTATTTGGAAAAATAAAATAATAAAATAAGTGTATGGATTAAGAATGAGTTTTGAGGGTCAAGTTCCCTATAGGGTAAGCCTTAGCATACCTCCAAACCCATTTGTTTACAATCTCTAATAAACAATAAGAGATACTTTAACATTTAATTAGTCAATCAACGGATAGAAAAGAAATTAAGAAACTTGATGCCTCACGTACAAAGATTAGAAAGTGGTTGGAACCACTCATGAGAAAATCATTAAATTTTTTCCTTTTTATTAATGTATAATCATCAATATATTTTTCTACTTTCAAAAACAAAAATAAAACTAGAATTAAGGAAGATATTAATTTTTTTTAAAGGAAGATATTCAATATTTGTTTAAAGTTAAAAAAATGTAATTAAAATTTTATTTATATGTTCTATTTTTAAAAATAGTATAAACAAATGTATGAATACATATTTCTTCTCATTTTTCCGTTTTGGTATTTTCTTTCTCTTTTTTATTTGATTGGTCTATTCAATGGATTTCATTGATTATTATTGATTTCTTAAGTAGTAATTGATCCATTTTTATCTCATATTTGGATTAGCTAATTAACATGATTTCCATGGTAAGGTCCCAACTAGTGACATTTCAAATATAAATCAATATCAAATATTAATGTTGATAAAGACTGTGTATCTACCATATCAAAGTGGTAGAAATACCTTAAAATCCAAATAACCTTTGTCAAGATATATATATATATATATATATATATATCTATGTGCGTGTGTGTGTGTGTTGGTCCTAGCACCTTTGTTGAGATGTATGTGTTAATATTCTTGAAACTTTATCATATGAATTAAACAACAAATGGAAATATATCATAATACAACAATTGTTTTTATGGAGATGAGTAGTCCATTTCAACTTAGGTTCACAATCATAGATATTTCCGTATAATTTATGTCTATATTCAAAGATATTTAATGTACAATATTGGTTCTAATTTTTTTGGTAATACATATATATATATTGAGAAGTAATTGGTCCACTTTTCTCTCGTATGTGGATTAACTAATTAACTTGATTTCCACCTTAAAGAACCAATTAGTGTCATTTCAAATATAAATCAATATCAAATATTAATGTTGATGAAGACTGGGTACCAAATCAAAGCAGTAGAAGTATCTTAAGGCCCTATCACCTTTGTCAAAATGTATGTGTTGGCCCTACCACCTTACCACCTTTGTCAAGATGTATGTGTTAACCCTACCACCTTTGTGAAGATGTATGTTTTAATATCCTCGAAACTTTATCATAGGAACTAAAACAATAAGTGGAAATATATCATAACCCAACAATTGTTTTTTTTTTTTTTTTTTTTGACAACAATCACTGTAGATCTTAAGCTTAGAGACGGATAGTGCGAGTGCGAGGTCCAATCTAGATAGAGTGGCTTTGTACTCGGCTTCGTTGTTTGATGCGAGGAATCCGAGTTAGATGGCCTGCTCTCACCAGTTGGAGATTGTAGTAGCAATCCCACTCTGGATCCTGACGACTAAGAGGCTCCATTGACTTGTAAGGTCCATCACTCCGTCTTGTCCGATTCTCAGTCTCGAGAGGGTTGTTGGGGAGACTCCACCACAAAGTCAACCATGACTTGCCCTTTCATGGACAGCCTAGGCTAATATTCGATCCCATACTCGCTCAACTCTATGGCCCATTGCAGCATTCTTTCGGACTTATTCGGTTTGTGTAGGGTGCTTCGCAAGGGCTAGTCGGTAAGCACGACTATTGGGTGAGCTTGAAAATATGGGTGGAGCTTCTGGGCGGCACTCCGCAAGGCTAAGGCAATTTTTTCTATCTTTGAATATCTTGTTTCTGCATCGGCCATTGCTCTGGTGATATAATAAACAGGCTTCTGCTCCTTGTGTGATGGACAACGAAACAAGACGACGCTAACCACTCAATCCAATACTGCTAAATACATGTACAACCATTCGGCAGGCTGAAGGCTGCTCAAGATGGGTGGTTGTGTGAGGTACTATTTGATTTTCTTGAACACGCCTTGGTAGTTATCCGTCCATCCAGTCGCGTCGGCTTTCCTTAGCACCAGGAAGAAAAGTTGTAGTTTGTCTGTGAATCGGGCTATGAAACGTCCTAGTGCGATGAGTTTGCTAGTGAGGCGTTGCAACTCCTTTTTGTTTTTGGGGGCGGGTGCCTCCATGACTGCTTTAATTTGATTCGGGCTGACTTCTATTCCTCTTTAAGTGACCATGAATCCCAGGAATTTTCCCGTGCTTACACCAAAGGCGCATTTGGATGGGTTAAGTTTCATGTCGTATCTCCTCAGTAAGTGGAAGACTTTTTGCAGGTGGTGGGTATGATCTTCTCTAGTTTTTTTTTTTTACCACTATGTCATCAATGTATACCTCCACTGTGCGACCAATCAAGGGCTTGAAGATCTTTGTCATTCGTCTTTGATAGGTGGCGCCAACGTTTTTGAGTCCGAACGACATGACCTTGTAACAATAAAGTCCATGCGACGTTATAAAGGCAGTTTTTTCTTCGTTCGCGAGGGCCATGGGATCTGATGGTATCCGGAGAAGGCGTCTAGAAAGGAGAGCATCCCTTGCCCGGTAGTGGAGTCCATAATTTGGTCTATCCGTGGCAACGGGAAGCTATCTTTTGGGCATGCATTGTTGAGGTTGGTGTAATCAATGCACACTCGCCACTTCCCTTCCTTTTTGAGGACTACCACCACAATTGCCAACCATTCCGAGTGCTCAACTTCCCTGATGAACCCAACATTCAATAACTTATCCACCTCATCTTGAATAATCTTCTGTCTATCCGGATGAAATCGTCTAACCTTTTGTTGAACAGGTCTTGACGAGGGCAAGATGTTAAGTCGATGGGAGGCAACTGATGGGTGGATCCCAAGCATATCGAAGTGGGTCCATGTGAAAACGTCTTGGTTTTGTCAAAGCATCTCCTTGATGTTCTGAGTCTCTTCGAGTTCCAAGAGGGAACTAATATAGGTGAGACGACCATTCTTCTCCGAGATTTGGATGGTTTGCAAGGGATCTACCACCGGGGGATCTTTATCCGTCGGGTACTGTAATTGCTATTGGTCGGGTGCATTCGCTTGCTCAGGGAGCAACTCGCGATCGTTACTAGGTCCGGCCTCTCGTGCTATTTGATAGCACTGACGGGCTGCTAACTAGCTACCATATAAATCAATCTGCCTGTCTTCGGTCAGGAAGCTCACCATCTGATGGTACGTGGAAGGGATGACCTTCATGTAGTGAAACCAGGTGCACCCCAAAATGGCGTTGAAGGAGGATAGATCTTCCACTATTGAGAATTGTACGTTGAGGATGACTAAGCCTGCTTGGATCGATGACACAACGTTTCCAAGAGAGGTTGTTGCAGTTCCATTGAATCCTGACAAAATCCGTCCCGGGGTCTCTAGGCTAAAGGGCACGATTCCCATTTGTTTGATTACTAATACTTGCAAGAGCTCGATGGAGATGCCTAGGTCGACCAAGATCCGCCTTACGTCGAAGTCTCCAATCCCAAGAGACAGGATAAGGGTGTCTTGGAGTGGTTGCAATATTCGTATGGGGTCTACTAGAGGAAAAATGATTGTCCCATCTATTGGACGGGCGTTCCTGCTAGTTAATCCGGGCCGGATGGAGTTGATACGTTCGCGTACCGAAGCGGCCTACAGCAGCCTTTGCCTCTTTCTCTTGGAGTCGTACTCTTCATCCAAGGGTCCACCATGAATGTAGTTAATTATGGCCCTAGGGGCGATCGGAGCTGAGGTGACTCCGGAGGCTTGACTCCGAGAAGTCTCCTCCCTTGGCTTTTGAGCGAACGTACTGCTTTAGGTGTCCTGCTCTTATAAGCTTTTCTACCAAGTAATGGAGACTCCTACACTGTTCCGTAGTATGTTCATGCTCTTTATGATAAGCACATTTCCTGTTATAATCTCTCTTGGTTGGGTCCGCTTTGAGGGGTTCATGTCACCTAAAGTCGGACAGCTCGCAGATCATTGGAAGAAGCTTCTCATATGATATGGTAAGGGGTGTAAGCAGTGGCAGCTTTGACTGACTTTGTTCACCTTGTCTACAGCCGGGTGGCCTCTGCTAGTTCGGAGGTTTGGAACTTCTTGCCACGTCATTCCTGGTCGGCTGTCCGGTAACCAGGATTTGTTGGATGGCTGCGCATACAGCATCTTCCAGCATTGAGTATTTGTTCGCGCGCCGGAACAAGTCATCCATAGTTGTGGGAGGTTTTTTAGTGAGTGATTCCAAGAATGGTGTGCCCGGACATATGCTCCGCTTAAAAATTTGGAGGACAACATCCATGCTATAGGATTCTAGTTGTAGTGCAACTTGACCAAATCGTTTCACGAACTCCCTCAGGGATTCATTTTCCTGTATTTTTATGTTTTGCAGGGTGCTAATATTCTATTTATGTCATGCGGAACACAGGTATTGTCCCACAAAGGCTTCTGATAGATCCTAGAAGTTATTAATAGAATTCACAAGGAGTCGATGAAACCATGAGAGAGGCTGGTGGGGAACACCTTGCACAACATTGCGGCATTCCCTATGTCGAGTGTCATGAGTTGTTGGTAGTGCATGATGTCGTCAAACGGATCGCTAGACCCGTCATACGTAGAAAATTTTGGCATGAGAAACCCTCTTAGGGGCTCGTAATTGATAATACGCGAGCTAAAAGGTGTGGAGAGCATGTCATCCAATTGCCTATTGATGGAGCCCGAGGGGGCTCATTTGCTGAATTTCCTCCGACTTGTCATAGTGCTTGGTGTGGGGGATTGCCCTGTGTGATGGGTGCGACCGCGGGACTAGGATACGTCTCCCGGGTCGCGGCTGTAGGTGGCCTATCCTTACCAGGTGCTTGTGGTCCCAACCTCACACGCATTGTGTCAGATAACTGTGGTCTCTTGTCGCGTTGTCTCTTTGACGAGACACAAGTGGAGTCCGAGCTTTCATCATATGGAGCGTGATATGTAGGTAAGGGTCGTTCACTAGGCCGTTCATCGCGCATATCAAGAGCGATCTCGATGACTTCAAGATACATTGTCTCCTGGTTATGCTTAGAGTTTGTCCCTTGGCCTCTCGGTCGCTGGTCGTGAGGAGGTCCCGAGGATGAAACCTGGATTCTTAACACATCGTTTTCTTCCTTAAGCCTCCTTGTTTCTTGGAGTAGGGCCTGCACTTGCCGCTCACTTTCCAGCTTTCGTTTTTCCATACTTTCGCGCCAGTCAAAATAACCCTCATCACCCATGGCTGATGAACAACTTCTAGAAGGTGTGGACATCTTCGTAAATGTTGTTTCCCACAGACGATGCCAATTGATGCCGAGAGGACCCAGAGTCACTGTAGCTCCCTAAAGTACTTGCCTCCTCAACTGAGAGCGATGCTTCCTTCCTTTGCCCTGCAAAAGATGTCCAGATAGGTGGTCCGGACACACCTTCCAAAGCTTTTGTTAGTTTGGCGGTCAAACATATTGATATTTTTGGGCCCTTTTTTTAGGAATGCTTACCCTCTCTTGACTGGGTCGTCGGGGGCCTTTTATAGTGTCTAGAGCCCCGTCACTTTGAATGTGGGAAGGCTCTTTGACTTTTACAGTCATGATGGTGCTCAAAGGGTGGCAGAGCCGTATTATCCTGCAGGCGGCTAACAGAAATTGTTTGGGGGGGGGGGGGGGGGGGGGAGGAGGGGTGATTTGTCGCCCCACTAGTCTTTTCACTCTACAGGCGGCATAGGGCAGGTCGTAGCAAGTCGCCTGAAAAGACCTGGGAATGTCCTATCGAGTATGCTTTTGGCGAAGTGAGTAATGATTGTCTGCGAAATATGGTCAGGGATCCTGTTTGAGATGACAACTGTCGAGTTCGGACTAGACGTCCGAATAGAGGGTGGGACGTGCCATGTGTCCACCGGAGGAGTGCCTTGTGAGCCCAGGGTGGCCTACCACATGTACGTTTAAGGGTCGTCCCTACAGTAAGAACATAGGTAGAAAACGGTACTTACATATAGTTTTGGAAAATAAAAGAAAAAATGATAAGGAGTTTCAAATTCATTTATTTAATTTAGAGTATATTGAAAAAATCATTTTTTTATATTTTTGCTGGCATATCAATTTAGTCCCTAAATATTTTTAAAACAATATTACCCTTAATCAATGCTCAAATGTCAAATGATCTCTTTTATTGAAAATTTTCATCAAAACTTTACATAAAACTCCCTCATAAAATATACATTAGCATGAAATTTTATATGATATATTGGGATCTGTCCAAGTTTTTCGTGCTTAGTCATATGTGTTTTTCCATCTAGATTTTATTTTATTTTATTTTTAAAAAAAAAATTCTTGTTCAATTAAACTAAGTCAGAGCTAATATTGTGAGAGGTTGGACTAAACTTCTCACCGAAAAAAAAAAAATTAAAAGTAAGTGAGTTTCTAGATATTGAATCTGAAATTAGTTATACGAACAGATCAATCGAAAAAAAAATGCTGAAGTAAAAAAAGTAAAAAGTCTTAACTTGGCAGTTGGATTGATGGTGATAGGGCCTTTTTAAGGCTGCAATGGAGAGGTTGTTGTCCAGTGGCCTTTATTAACTCACATCATGGTTGTAAGGTATTCCTTTTGTGACGCATACGATATTTAGAGATTTTTTTTGGCCTATTTTCCTCTTTTTTTTTTCTTTGGATGGGTGGTGGGGTAGATTTTTTTGTTCCTCTTTTTTTCTTTCTTTTTATTTTTTGCTTATCGATGAGGGAAAGAAAAAACAATTTTATGAAAAACTAGTCTAAATCAAAGGGTTAAGTTCCTTATTAGAAATGTACTTCAAAATAACATATCTTTTAGCCCTAAAAAAAATCTTTGTTAAACAAGTATTGAAGATAATCACAACAACTGATTAATTAATCATGAATACAAAAAAAGTATGATAAACTTATATACAACAAAAATTGGATTGATGGTGACAAGGCCTTTTTGTGGTTGCAATAGAGAGGTTGTCCTTGAGCAATTGTTGTCCACGGACCTTTATTAACTCGCAAGGTATTCCTTTTGTGACCCATATATGGGTGGTGGGGTAGATTTGTATTTTTTTCCCCCTTATTTTTCTTTCTTTTTCTTATTTTTTTCTTTATCTTTTCTATTCATTGACGAGGGAAAGGAAAAAAAGTATGTGAAAAATCAATCTAAATCCAAGGGTTAAGTTATTTATTAGAAATGTACTTCAGAATAGCATATCTTTAAGTTCTAATTTTTTTTTTTTAGTAACCAAGTGGAGAAAATTATAACAATTGATTAATTAATCACAGATATCAAGAAAAGTATGATAAACCTATATAGAACAATACAAAAAGGAAAATAAGATACAATAATATACAACATTGGTAAAGGAAATACATAAATTAATTTATTAAAATATTTAGATAAATGATTTGATTATTTCTAAATATTACAAGATTTCTAAGAAATTTTAAAAGAATTTGACTCGCATTAAAAACAATTTCAAGTTAATGATATCAAAATTATTTATTCACAAAAATTCAATTTGTTCACAAAAGATTTGATTTTTATTTTCGTTCAAATTTATTTCCAAAATGAGTTTTGCTTGTTTTTGTTAAAAGAATTTATTGAACACAATTTTATATATCTATATATATAAAGAATGTTTAAATTTTATCTAATTTATAAGAATTTTTTTTTCTTTTTCTAAAAAAATTACAAATTTATTTTTGAGAAATATTTTGATTCAATTTTTATCAAGAAAAATGATTTTCTATTTTTTTTAAATATTTGCAAATTTATTTATAGAAAGGGATTTCAACCTAATTTTATTAAAAGAATTTCTACAACTTCTATATTTTAGAAATTATTCCCAATCCAATTTTATTAAAAAAATTATATTTAGGAAATGATTTTACATCTGTAATTGAAAAAGTAATTTTGCAATTTTTATTTTAAAAAAGGAATTTATAGTTTTTTATTTGAAAAACTGATTTTGAAAATTTTTTATTTAGAGAAGTGATCTTTTATTTGAAAATTTTCAAATGAAATATTCCATAGTTTTTACTTGAAAAAATAAAATAAAATAACAATTTTTATTTAAAAAGAATCCTAACAAGTTTTATTTGAAGAAATATTCTAGAGTTTTTATTAAAAAAATATTTTGTAATTTTATTTAAAAAAAAAAGGTGTTGATAAAATCAACAAAAGAGATAAAATGTGGACATGTTGTGCATTATTAAGTTTTCGGTCCAAGCCACCTAACTTTCACTTAAATGGGCTTCGGCCCCTTGTGCGCACAAGGCTCCCCACACCTCTGCTAAGGGGGGAGGGTTAGTATATAAAACACCATTAAAGTACCCATCACTTTCCACGGTGGGAATCTTTTATTTATTTTTTATTTTTTTCACATTAAAACAAGGGTCTCCAAAAAGCCTGCGGCCTGCGGCCCGGCCTAGCGGGCTAAAGCCCGGCTCGAGCCCAGCAGGCCCGAGCCCATTTCTGGATGAGCCAGGCCATGGGCTCCAATTTAGGCCCGGCGGGCTGGCCCGCCACTTAAAAAAAAATATATATATATATATATATATATATATATATATATATATATATATATATATATAAATATTCAAGAAATAGAAAATGCTACATTAATAAAAATATTCATTGCTAACTATTTTATTCATTGAATGTATACGTTACATTTGAAAATGTGGGAAAAGTTTGCATCACTACAAAATAAATACATCCCAACTAGGTTGACACCTACTTATTTGTCAATCATTTGTATTTTTCAACCACAAAAATAAAAATAAAAATATAACATACATTTAGTAAAATATTTTAATCATTATCTCTTGGCGGTGATGGCGAACTATCGCAAATCCATGAAGATCTTGATGATTTTAGTTTTTCCATATCGACAAGCATATTTTCTTCTTAAATAGAATCAAATATCATTTTATCTGCTATTGCCCAGTCTTTCACACATATATTTGCTTCAATAGAATCCGGCGCTAAGCTGCATCGTTTATCACTAACTACTCTTCCACCTGCACTAAAAGCAGCTTCTAATGCAACTGTACTCACAGGAACTGTTAGTACATCACGAGCAATGATAGAAAGCACAGGATATTTGTGTTGTTGTGATTTCCACCATATTAAAATATCAAAATTTTCATCATCTTCAAATGAAATTAAATCAATATTAAGATATCTATCTAAATCAATTGTGTTGTTTGGAGAACTATTTGTTGTCTTCTTTCGACTTTTTAACATTTCTAGAGCTCCTTTATAAAAAGATGAAGAACTTGTAGATGTAGGTGGTAATTTAATGAAACTAATATCATCACCATATTTTTCTTTATAATAGTTATATAAATTATATAATAATGAATTTATTTCATTTTTAATTTCTTCAATTTTTATTTGGTCATTAAAATAAATAATTGTTAACCATTCATCCAAAGCTTCAAATTTCAATCTAGGGTCCACAATTAAACCAAGATAAAAAATTAAAGGTATTTCTCCCCAATATTTTCTAAATTTTTCTATCATTGCAAATATTGCATCATTAAATATATCCAAATTTAAATATTTTTGAAATACAATAAAAATATTAGTTATTTGCATGACAACTCGGTTTGAAGATGGATAATATACACCACAAATTTTTTTTTGTTGAAGTATCAAATACTTCAAAAAGATCTCTTAAAAGATCTGCAATATGCCAATCATAATCATTTAATACATCAATATCTGCTTCACAATCATTGTTAATTAATTGTTTTTCATATAGTTCTACTACTTTTCTATATTTTGTAATAGTTTGTAAAAGTTTATAAGTGGAATTCCATCTAGTGGGCATATCCAAATTTATATTTCTTTTTTTCATATTTAACATTTTGCAACAATAAAAAAATAATTCATGTTTTGCTTGAGAACTATTAAGACCCGCAACAATGCCTCTAATTTTTTATATTGTATCATCAATGTGTTTTAATCCATCTTTTACAATTAAATTTAAAATATGTGCACAACAATGCATATGAAATATTTTACATTGATCTTCTTTTATTTGTCAATATCGTTTTAATCTAGATACTGCTGCATCATTATTAGAAGTATTATCTAATGTTATTGTAAATATTTTATCACGAATGCCAAAATCTATAATTTCATCATTTATTAAAGATGCTATATTTTTACCATTATGTGGAGCATTTATTATTTTAAATGAAATAATTCTTTTATTTAATTTCCATTCATTATCAATATAATGAGCAGTTATACATAAAAAACCACTATGAGTTAAAGATGTCCAAATATCAGATGTTAAACAAATTCTTCCTTCAAAATTTGCAAAAAAAAATTTTAAAATTTCTTTTTGTGTTTCAAAATTTTTTATAAGAATTCTTTTAACTGTATTTCCAGAGCAACCTTGAAACTGAGGATTAACAGCTTGTTGCATTGTTCCCGTAAAATCATGAGTTTCCATGAAATTGAAAGATTGTTATGCTCTTATTATATAACCAATCATTTCTTCACGACAATAAGATTCATCATAACAAAATGTTTTTAAATTTCCACTTTCATCTTTACCTAATTGCATATAATTTCTAATATCTACATTATTTTTAGTTTTACAATTTTCATGATGCCTTTTTAAATGACTTGTACCTGCATTTGAGCCACCACTAAGAAGTTTGTTACAAATTTTACATTTTACATTTTGCTTTTATTTCTTTTTTATTATTTTCTAAATTTATTTCTATTCTATAAAAAAAATTCCATATATTTGAAGTAAATTTTTTGCTATCACATGCATTAGATGAAGAACAAGAACCACTTGCCATAATTATAATTATTGATAAAATATTATGCTAAAAATAATAAATGTAAAATTAAAATGTAACAAATAAATAAAAGTAAAGGTGAAGTATGTTACTAAATTGGAGAACCGAAGCAGAAATTCCTTCAAATTTGAACTCTTTGAACCACCAATGCTTGTTTTTCACCACTAATAATATTGAATAATTTGAGACAAAATGCAATAATCGGAAATATTGTGGAATGGGAAAGAGCTTAAGAGTTGAGAGAATAGAAAAAAATTGAGGGTATTTAATATTTATAGGGATTTAAATATTAGGATTTAATTTTTTTTTATTTTATAATCAAGACTGTTCAACGGTCATAATATTGAATTGAGTGGCAAGCATGTTCAACGGTCATGTGACCGTTGAACAGCCAGTTCACTTTTATTTTTTTTCAAAAATCATACAACATTTCTAATATATATATAACTAATGCAAAATAGTTACACAAAAGAGGGCTAGCTCAGTTGGTGGCTAGCTCCCTTGTGGATCCATAAGGGAAGGGGTTCGAATCCTCTTTCCTTCCCGGCCCGGCCCGTTGACCAGTCAACGGGCTCAATGGCCCGCCCCGTTGACCAGTCAACGGGCTCAGTGGCCCACCCCGGGCTAGGCCATGGGCCTTACTCCTCCGGGCCGGGCAGCCCGGCCCGGCCCGTTGGAGACCCTTACATTAAAACACCCACACACACAAGCACTCTACCAACCATTACTGGGCAGATTTTTTTGGATACCTACCTTATATAGGATGGATTTGAGATAAACTTAAACAAGTCTAGCAAATTTCAATAAAATTCTTAAAACCTGAGATTGGTCTGAGACGGATTCAAATTTGACTATATCCTACCTTGATAATTGTTGTAGTATGTGATTCATATTTGAGTGAAAAGACATATGAAGAAAAATAGGCAAAATGTCCGAGCAAAACAGAGTGGAACATAGTGAATATCCTATTTCCCTGTTCCTGTGGACATAGACAATTAATCGAACCACATTAAATCTCTGTGTTTTTCTTTCTCGTTTTTTTTTCTATTTTTTTCATCATTAATCATTGCACGGATTCCAATAATAATATAATACAAAATAAAAAATTATTTTAATTGATTTTTTTTACAATTTAAAATTTTTAAAGTTAAAAAAAATAAAAATATGTAAAAATATGATAAAATAAAAAAGTTAAATGGAGCTGGGTGGGGTGAGGCAAATATAAGAATTTCCTACACCTGTCCCATCCCTAGGAATGGCAACGGGGCGGGTTCGGGACGGGTCGCCCCCATCCCAACCCCGCCCCGTTTATTTAAAATAATTCCCATCCCCGTCCCATTTAAAAAATTAAACGGGGCGGGGTAGGGCGGGTATGATAAATTCCCATACCCGTCCCGCCCCGAGCAGTCGTGAAGTTGGTCAGGCCCAGGTGGTAACGCAACTCATCCTCAGAGGCAGCGTAGGGTATGTCTATCTTGTTTCCCAGAATGAGAAATGGAACATATGCCAGTGACTCATCAGAAAGGAGGGCATCCAACTCCCTCTTTGACTCGGCAAATCTTTCCTTGTCATACGCATCAACCAGGTACACCACAACATCCACCTTGGCATAATAATCCTTCCAGACTCTTCGAGCGATCTGATGCCCACCCAAATCAAAGGCTTTAAACTTAATTTTCCCAATTCTCAATTCCTCGGACGTTGGGTGTTGCGTTGGTTGATGCTGAACTAATCTCTCATCCTTCAACATATGAAGCAACGTCGTTTTTCCCGCATTATCAAGCCCTAAAAATAAGATCTTTGCCTCTTTTTACCATAGCCCCAAAGATGCGAGAAGTCCATAGAACCAATCGAAAAGAATCATGGTGTTCCGACAAGATTCGCGACTCAAAACGCGGCCAATTCACCGGAACTAAGCCGAAAACCACAAACTTATCAACGAACTTGTCGGAAAATCCCACTGGAGGTAGAGATTCATATATTCATATATTATAAACAGGGCGGGACGGGGCGGGATGGGGCGATACCCGAACCCGCCCCAAACCCGTCCCGGGTTTTAAAAAAAAATTCCAACCCCGTCCCAAACCCGTTTCTAAAATTTGAACCCCGTCCCAATAGGGACGGGGCGGGGCGGGTACCCGAAAAAACCCGCCCCATTGCCATTCCTACCCATCCCTCCCCATTTAAATAAAAAAATAAAAAGGTTATTTTTTTTCTTTTTATGAAGATGAAAATAAATATAAATAAATGCATGAGGTTAGGATGGAGTGGCCATCCGAACTCATTTTGTTGTCGTCCCAAAGCAAGAGCCTCATTTTATTTGTTTTTAATTTATTTGTCAACAAGAATGCAGAGGTACATCTTTCTTTTTTTTTTCAAGGGCCGTAAAGGATGCAACTATGGGGAGTTGTAGTCTGCTCCAGGACCTCGAAGAAGTTGCAAGACTGGATCACTTTCTGATACAAGCTCTCCAATGGTAGCCAAGTTATCAGTGAGCATCTTCAACTTGAGTATGTATTCCATCATGGAGAGGGAACCTTTCCGAGTTATCTGAAATGCTAGCCGAAGCTGCATTACTTGTGCTATTGAAGATACGGAGAAGATCTTCTCTAGAGCCATCCATGCTGTGTGAGAAGTCTGATATCCAATTATTTGTCCCATAATTTCGAGAGTAAGGAAAGAGGAGATCCAACTCAGGACCATGCGTACCAAAACATCACCAACCAAGGAATTCTGAATTATTTTCATCAATGGTATTCATCTTAGGAAGACGGATTTTCAGTCCTTCACTGTGTGTTCTTCAAAACTATTAGTAAAGATGACATTGTCTATTTGTATACACCAGCGAATGGAATCATCTCTGTTGAATTTGATGGGAAGTGAATGATTCAACATGTTGTAATAGCTCTGATGCCATGAAAGAACTGCAGTCAAGAAGAACAACCTATCTAACTATCTAACAGATTAGTTTCTATTCTGGTGAAGCTTCTAAATGCTGTTCTGTTGATGCTTCTGGATGACTATCAACCCTGGGTAGTAAATCTCGTCCTTTCATTTTCTTTTCCTTTCTTTTCGATGCCCTCTCTTGTGAATGCGCCTGACTCAACCGCTGGTAAATGGCACTATTTGAAATGTGCACTAGGCTTTTCACATGCGCTTCAATCAAATGGTTCATATGCAATAACTAGAAATATCATAAGGAAAGGAAGAACAAACGGAACTGATATTGATGAAAAGAAAAGCTAGGATCGTGCCCTATTGAGTGAAAAGATAACATTTGGACTCATAGGCTCAGTGGGAGACTTTCAAATACCCTTGCTAAAAAGAAGATTGAAATACAGAGAGTTGGGACCTTCAACTCAAACCCTAGACTTAGTCCGTTATAACATCAAATCCTACCAACATGTCAACAATCGGGCATGTTCATCCTTGAAACATCTTTCATTGGCATGAGTTAGAGTCCTCTCCTACCGGAACCTGGCAGTGGACTATTATTTTTAAGATAGTTCACCCTTTTTTTATAGTCCATTGGGGGCTATTGTGGGCTATGTCAAACAACAGATCTTTCCATTAATGGTTCCATTCTCCCATCGAGAGGCTATGATACTAGTAAGTGTTAACCAAAACCCCACACATACAAATAAAATGTAAAAAAAATACATGACATTTTTAATATGATTTAGCAATCAATGTGATCCTTACATCAACAAAGTGCTACTAATTAAAAATAAATAAAAAATAGAGGTTATGATGTTGAAGCTATCAAAAAACACCTCTTAATTGTGGTTACACTCTCTTTTTAAAAAAAAAAACCTAAAAACATAAGAGGGTTAAATATATAATGGGAGGAAACTCGTGATTCATCATATTAAAAAAAATCTCTATATTCATACTTTACAATTCAACAGTAAGAGTTCTATTCTTCTCCTCTGGACTCAACTTGGTTTATGAAATAGAGGTCTCTTTTTTAAGTGTGTGGAAAGTCCAGTTTCAAACTATCTAGAACTATAATGCCTCTTTACATATATACTTGGAGAAAAAAGTTAAGCCTATCCATCTCATTACTCTTTCGTTTCTACAATCTTCAAATCCTTCTTACCTTACCCTCAATATCAATGTTTGTCTAATTTGTGGTCTCTACCTAGCCAAGTGATCTTTCCTATTTGCCACTCTATAATGCATGCTCGTGTTGTTTTACTCTTCTGGAGCCATTTCTCTTTCAACTTCAATATTCCCCTAAAATACTACCATTTTTAAAAAAAATCTATACCATTTATATTTTTTTATTGATATTACTATTTATTATAAATATCCATTTAAAGTAAATTTAAAATGTATGCAAAATTTAAAACATTACAATTCATTTTTAAAAATTTTAAAATGTTATTATTCATTTTATATATATATATATATATATATATATATATATATATATATATATATAAATCTTAGTATTTATTTAAAAATTTGACAATAGGAGGAATTTGACAAGAAGAAAAACATATCTGCTTTTCAATGATAGCAAGAAAATAAAAGAAAAAAAATTCAATGAACAAGCAAGAATTAGGGAATTTTTTCTTGGACATTTACTTTTAGGAGGAATGAAACTTGGGTAATGGGATTAGCTGGGCTGGTTTGGGCCAGTTTGGGCCTATTTTTGGGCTCACCCAATTAGTGTACATCTACAATTCCTACTATTTTGAACCCTAAAGTTTGTAATCCACAATTTCTTTCAACTCTTTATTTTTTCTTTTATCATTTGGTTTGAAGACATGCTATCAATCTCTCTCCAATTCTCGAGTCTTCCTTTTTCCTATGTCATGATCAATTAATACACTCTTAGTCACAAAATGATATATATCAAATTCTTTTGAAAGAATTATAATGACCATAAATTTCATAATCATAAATGTTTAGGATCACTCAATGGGACATATTACTTCAGATTCATGAGATATTATGGTGTCTCTATTAAGAGTATCTATTATTACTTATGTAAACCACCAATAACTATAATTAATTAATTTTTCACGTCTATGACTTACTATTCATTGTATGCAAGTTCTTTATGAATTGATGTCCATTATTCAACAAGGTAATAACTATCAATCTCTCTCCAATTCTTGAGTCTTCCATCCACCTATATCATAATCAACTAACATACTCTTAGCTATGAATAACATATGTCTAATTCCATTGAAAGAATTCTAATGACCATAAATTTCATAATTATAAATGTTTAGCATCACCCAAGGGGTCATATTATCTCAAACTCATGAGATAATATAATGTCTCTATTTAGAGTAGAAATTATTACATGTTTAAACTACCAATAACCTAATACATAGGAAATATATGATAATTTTGGGATCTCACCCAAAGGCCAAAGCCACTAATGACCTAAACTCTAGTGCAATAATCTCTTAAGAGTAGAACCAATGCAACATATTATAATGGAGAAGTCATAACAATTCAATAGTCATTCAATCACAACTCTCTATGGATTATGTTCGATGTTTAAGAACACACATTAATACATTTACTATGCGAAAACCATCAACAATGAACAAGACTAGTCACTCCATTAATACATACATATATATATATATATATATATATATATATATATATATATAATTATGAGATGTTGTCTCTCTACTCTATAAGATTATATATATGTGGGACTCATATGGAGTTAATTTCTGTCCATTTATGTTTTGATTTTAATTTTTTGATTTAATTTAAAGATATGCATGCAACCATAAACGTTCATCTCTTAGATTATGCCACAGTAAAACATAGATAAAAACTAAATTTAAGAGATTATTAAGACTAACAGCATGAAACTTAGGAATGTGCTTGTGATGTATATTTTTAAAGTTCGTCTTCTATATTTTGTTGCAAATTATATTGAAAAAATTTGAGCTTGATGCATATTATTATTTCCTTCCCTTTCCATTAAATTCTTTAATTAATGAAATCTTTATTAATGAATTCTAATATAAATTCAGTCATTATATTGAAAAACAATTTACCTTATTGTAGTTCTATGATGATGTAGTTATGCCCGGCTTTCACGAGTAACAACGATTTATCGTAGTGGTTGGAAGCACTTTCAACTGTACGTTTATCGGTCATCTAATGCAATCTTCCAAACGCAATACAAAGAGATGGTTCAAGAAATCAAACATGCTAAAGACAGAGGCTCGATTACCAAGGGAATTTCCATGGGAAAAGATTAGGCAGTGTTACCAAGAAAAGTTGATTATCCACTCTCTCTTTTGTTGTTTGGATGGTGGTTGAGAAAACTTGTCTCCGTAAATCAGTGGATGAAATATTTCTCCTTTTTCTCTTCTCTTAATTTTCTGTCCAATGCTAGTGATGGGAACATTTGGATATGTTTTTACAATGATGTAGCGGGTTCGAAGTGATCAAATAGATAAAAAGAGTGAAGTTTTAACATTTCATTTGGATGTCACAAGAATAATACCAAAACAAAAAAAAAAAAAAAAAAAGAAGGAAAAAGACAAAAATGAATAAGGAAGGACTCCTAAATTTTTATTTAATTTTCAGAGACTGAATTTTTTTTTTTTAAATGATTGACCTCACTGGTAGTAGCTAAAGTTGCTAGCTAGTCCATTTCTCACTTTGAAGCTTTGCTTAAGATGTGTGTGGATGAGGGCATTTTTTTTTTCTCTCTCTCTTTTTCTTTTTTTTCTTTTTTATTTTCTAGGCGAGGAGTATTTGCTGATATAGTGGGAACATTTGGATACAATCCTTTTGCAATAATTGATAGGTTGGATGTAAGAAAATAAATAGAAAGAGCTACACTAGCTCATCACAAAACTAAAAGAACTATAAAATTTCATTTAAATGTTAGAAAATAACAAGAAATAATTCTTAATTTGTCTTATTTGTTTTATTTATCTTTGGGAGAATGATATAAATTAAAGAAAATAAAATTGATGAGCTCCCCAACTAGTTGCAAGTGAAGTTTCCAGCTTGTTTATACTTCTCTTTTCTTTTGAAATGAATGGGTAACTTGAACGTGTATTCTTTGAGTGAGATTAGCCCCCATTTGTATTCACCAAGGGGAGAGTGGAGTACTTGTAGGTTTGGTGGGGACATTTGGATATCGATTTGCAATTATTGGAGAGGTTCAAAATAAGGACATGGATGAAAAGAGTTACACAAGTTCACAATCAAGTTTATAGATTTGTATGATTCCATCTCGAAGCACAAAAAGAAAAAGAGAAAAGAAATATTTTTAAATTATTTTATTTAATTTTGGAAGAATGAATTAAATTAAAGGAAAAAAAATGTTGAGCTCATTCGTACCTAATAAAAATGCTTTTTCATTCTTCTGTTTTCGTTTAACGGGGTGGTGGAGAAAACCTGGCTCTCTATCTATTCATTAAATGAGTTTTCCCTCTTTTCTACTTGTTGGTGAGGAAAAGATGAAGTATTTCTTGGTTTGAATTCAACGTTTAGTTATGGTTTTGTAAGGATTGGGTAGGTTAAAAGTAATGAAATAGATAAAAATTAAATAAATATTTCAGTTTAAAGATTTGTAATATTTCATTTGAACATTTAATACAATTTGTATGCAAAACTATACAAAATATTTACATAAATTCTTTTGGATGTTGTTATAAAATTGTGACACATAAAAATCCTATGTTTTTGTTCAAAGTTGGAAAATAATATGAAGAGGAAAAAAAAAAAAGAAAAAGAAAGATTCTTAAAATTCTGCTTAATTGTTGAGAGAGTGAATTAAATTAAGAACAAAAGTAATTGAGCTGTGATCATGATAGTATGTAAAGTTACTAGTCCATTTTTTTTACTTTTGTGATTTTTCTTAAAGATGATTGGTAGAGAAAACTTGACTCTTTGTTCGAATGAGATTAGTCTTTTTCTTCTCTCTCCTTTTTACAACGAAGACTAGAGTATTTGTTGATTGGTGAGAACATTTGGAAGCCGTTTTTCAATAATTGATAGGTTCAAAGTAAGGAGACAAATAAAAAGAGTCACACAAGTTCATGATGACGTTTAAATTAAGAATTGTAAAATTTTATTTAAGTATTGGAAAAGAACAAGAAATGGAAAAAAGAAAAAGAAAGATTCTTATGGCATGTTAGGTAATTATTAAAAAAAAACAATTATGAAAAATGGTTATTGAGAACAATTTTTGAAATTATTTTTTGATTTTTGTAGAACAAAAATCTGTTTGGAAATCTAAAATATTTTTAATCTATTTTTAATATTTTTAAATGTGTTTTAAAAATAATTTTTATATCTAGTGTTTTATTTTTAATCTTTCTATATATTTGTATAATTATTTATTAAAACAACCCTTAAAAACAAGTGAAAACAATAATAATAAAAAAAAAAAACAACTACAATATGTTTTCTAAAAACATCATATTTTCTGTTCTTAAGAATATAAAACATAAAATAGTTTTTTGTTATCAAAAGTATTTTTTATATTTTTTTTGTTACGGAGAAGAGAATACTATTTTAAAAAATAGTTCTCAAACAAACCCTTAATTTTTTCTATTTAGTTTTGGGAGAATGGAATTAAAAAAAAAAATGGTTGAGCTACCTAGTTGCAAGTAAAGTTGCTTGTTCATTCTTCATTTTTTCTTTTGAATGGCTAACTTGACTCTTTGTTTGTTTACTGGATGAGAATAGCCTGCCTCGCCCCCTTTTCCACTCACTATTGGGAGAAAGTAGTACTTGCAGATTTGATGGGGACATTTGGATATGGTTTTGCAATTATTGGATGGGTTCAAAATAAGGATGGAATAAAAAAAGATAAAACAAAAAAAAGAAGTTACGAGAGAGATATGACTTAAATGGACATGTGAGTATGAACAATAAATAATTGATGGAGTAAATAAAGAGTGAGGAAATATGAAACTCGTGCTTCAGGGTAGAAATTTAAAGAGTGAGGAAATATGAGACGTTTCAAGACACAATAGTTATATTTATTTCTATCATCTATAATATTCTCTACTGTATGATAGAATGTTATCATTTATCCATAAAGATAAGTATTGTTGGTCGATGAATCATATCAAACTTTTGTGTATCTTCCATTAATATGAGACTTTTTTTTTTATTCTTCCATTAATTTGTTACAATATTAAAGGCCCAACAAGTAAGAGTACAACTTGGGTCTAATACCAATGTTAGAAAAAATTAATATTAAAAATAATATTAAATATGTTTTATGGTATGAACAACATATATGCAAATCCTAGAAAAACAACTTAACAGATAATATAAAAACTAATTAAATTTGGGCATACCTCGATCCTACTCCCCAAATGATGCCCTCATGATACAATAAAAAAGGATCCCACAATGGTGAATACTATAAGAGCATGCTCGCATATCCACAATCCAAAAAGGCACCATTAAGGACAAATGGTGGAAAAAGAAACAACATTTTGTTTATCTTTATTTATGCACCTTTAAATTAAGAGTTCCTTTTTTTTTTTTTTCTTTTTGCGTGTGTATTCTGAGTGTAGAGCAAAGAAGAGCAACTTTTGACTATAGAAGAAAAAAGCATAATTGAATTAGAACCAAGTTCTTAGCTGTTATCTCTTGGCAGTCATTATAATCAATTAATCCATCTAGAAACAAATAGTGATCACATGCAACTATTGTCAGTAATGGAAGTAACCTTAAAAAGGAAATAAACAATATTTGAATGACTTCTATTAACTTCCTCTAGGGAACATTGTACATATATATGCAAAGAGGAGTGTGGCTGGTAATATTAGCACCATAAGTAAACTCAAGGTCTTTCTGAATCAATAACTCCACTATATCAGGGTGATCATACCGTACTGCCTCGTGGAATGCTGTGTCTTCCTCCATGTTGGTCATTCTCAGCATCACTTTATCTGTTCCTATCTCACTCTCCATCTCTTTAAAGACTGCTTTTGCACCATCGAAAAGGGCTACCACAACATCAATATAACCTTTCCTGGCTGCAAGATGAAGGAGAGTGTCACCTCTCAGATTTGGGAGCTGCAACAGAGATGAACATAAAGGCAACCCAAGGATCCATCTAACACCGTCCACTTTACCATATTGGGCTGCAATATGGAGGACAGTGTGATATTTTGGGGTTTAATGGGGTTGAAGTTGGGCATCTGAGTACTTGGATTTAAGGGTATCAGTATCGCCTTCATATACCGCCTTTTACAGATCATCATCCATAGGAGCGATCTCCATTTGCCTACCATCATCAGCTGTAACTTGGTCTAACATCTCAATGTGGCTTGAGGAGTCCAAGTTAAGGTTCTGCGGTTTTGCACTTTGGTTGGAAATCAATTGTGTTAGGGTGAATTCACAATATTCCAACAAACACCAAAACTTTTCTACCTTTTATTTGTGCAAAATTAAATAGGTAATAGCAACTACCAGCAATAAATAAATAAACTCATGCAACAGAAAAATAAATCAAACACTAGAATTTTTATGTGAAAAACCCCCCAATGCGAAGGGAAAAACCACGGGACCTAGTCCAGTTCAAACTTCCATTATCAACAATAATGGGTTATACTTGTCTTCTCTAGAATAATCTTTAAAGGCTGCTAAATACATCAAGAGCATATATAGCCTTGGATTATATAATCTCTCTTGGCAAAATAAACAAAGAAAAATTGGAGAAAGTATACCAAAAATGTTGTTACTGTTCACGGGTAGTAACACCAGTTTTCGAGCTCAAAATCTTATCTCCACCGTTCAGATTGTAGCTACTCGAGTTTCAAACATTTCCTCCAAATTTCAACTCTATTGAACCACAGATGAAGTGGGATCGGCTTGTTGATGAAATCTGGGTAGATGTGTTTTTTTTTTATTTCTCTTCTCTTCTCTCTGTTTTTCTTTTCCTGATCTACTTTTTTTTTTTTTAAATGTAACTAACTTGGGCCCCAAGCATATGGGGCCCACTCCCTCACATACGAGGAAACCCAACTCCTGACTATGTGATGGGCTCTACCAAGCTCACTTGTTTTCTACAAAATTGTAGCTTCTCTGTAGGTATTGGTTTTGTCATCATATCTTATCCATTCTCATCAGTATGGATTTTTTCAAGGCAAAACAATTTCATCTCTAGTACATCACGAATCCAATGATATCTCACATCAATATGCTTGGATCTAGAGTGAAAAGTTGGATTCTTACTGAGATAAATAACACTCTGACTATCACAGTAGAGTAGATACCTTTCTTGCTGTAGACCTAATTCTTGTAGGAACTTCTTCATCCACAGTAACTCCTTGCTAGCTTCAATGATAACAATATACTCAGCCTCTATGGTCGACAAAGCAACACATTTCTGCAACATTGATAGTCATGACACTGTTTCCCCTAAAAAGGTGATCAAATAACCAAAAGTAGACTTTCTAGAATCAACATCCCCAGCCATATCTGCATTTGTGCATCCTATAAGCATAAGTTTGTTAGTCTCAAAACATAAACATGTCTTAGAAGTACCCCTTAGATACATGAGAATCCATTTCACTGCAGCCTAATGTTCTTTGCCAGGATTAGAAAAGAACCTACTGACAACTCCAACAACATAAGCAATATCAAGCCTCATGCACACCATGACATACATTAAGCTACCCACAACTGATGCATAGGGAACCTTTCGCATTTCTTCTTTTTCTTTCTCACTTGAAGGACTTTGTTTGGAACTTAGCTTTAGATGACTTCCAAGTGATGAACTCACTGGTTTTGCCTTGCCCATATTGAACTTGCCTAAAACCTTCTCAATTTAGCTTTATTAAGATAGCCACAATTTTCCATTTGTCCTATTTCGAGAAATCTTTATACCAAGAATTTGACTTGCAGACCCAAGTCCTTCATTTCAAAGGACTTGCTCAACTCCTTTTTTAGTTTATCAATTTTACCAATATCACGACCAACAATCAACATGTCATCCATATATAGCAAGAGAATAATAAATTCTCCATCAAAGAATTTCTTCACAAACACACAATGGTTAGAAGCAGTTTTATCATACCCATGCTCAACCATGAAGGAATCAAACCTCTTGTACCACTGTCTTGGTGCCTGCTTGAGACCATACAAGCTCTTCTTCAATTAACACACTAAGTGTTCCTTGCCTTTGATTGTAAACCCTTCTGGTTGCTCCATATATATTTCCTCCTCTAAGTCACCATGGAAGAAAGCAGTCTTCACATCAAGCTGTTCAATCTCTAGATTCATATTGGCAGCTAAGCCTAACACAACTCGGATCGAAAACATCTTAACCATGGGTGAGAAAATCTCTTCAAAGTCAATGTCTTTCTTCTAACTAAAACCTTTCACAACCAATCTTACCTTATACCTTGGTTGTGATCTATTTGGTTCAGGCTTCCTTTTTAGTATCCATTTATTATTCAATGCTCTCTTACCCTTAGGCAACTTCATCAATTTATAAGTGTTGTTCTTATGCAAGGATTTCATCTCCATGCATAGCTTTCAACCTTTTTTTTTCTCATCATGTAGTAGAACTTCTTGATAATTTTCTGGCTCTACTCCATCAGAAAGCAACAAATACTCATCACTAGTATTCTTTCTAGAAGGTTGACACTCTCTAGTAGATCTTCTTAACTATGTTTCAGTAAGCAACTTTGAAGTAGCTTGTTCTTGCTGCTGTTCTAAGTCATCATTCTCAATTGTAAGATTTTCTTCTACATCATCAAATGCAGACTCATCATTTTTGTCAATTGTATCAATCTATTCTTCTTACACAACTTCCATGTGTTCATTATGTCCCATAGAGTTAGGAGAGACTAGACTCAAATCAACTTGTTCTTCACTGAAAGGCTTTGGCTTCTTAACCTGATCCAAGTCTTCAATGGTTTGATCTTCGAAGAAGACAACATCTCTGCTTCTTATAATCTTTTTGGTAGTTGGATCCCATAACCTATACCCAAACTCTTCATTTGAATAACCCAAGAAGATACACTGTTTAGTCTTGTTGTCAAGCTTGGATTGCTCGTCTCTAGGAACATGAACAAATGCCCTACAGCTAAACACTCTCAAGTGCTCAAAGGAAACAAATTTTCATGTCCAAACCCTCTTTGGAATATCAACCTCTAAGGGATATGATGGAGACATATTAATCGGATCAATGGTTGTCCTCATGGCCTCACCTCAAAAAGACTTAGGCAATTTTGCATGAGAGAGCATACACCTTATTCTATCGCAGATGGTCCTATTCATTCTTTTAGCTACACCATTTTGCTGTGGGATCTTAGGAAGCGTCTTCTTAAGCCTGATGTCATGAATTTTGCATTATTGCTCAAATGGCCCCCTATATTCATCACCATTGCTTGCTTTGACAGATTTTAACTACTTCTCAGTTTGCCTCTCAACCTTCACATGAAAATCTTTGAATACATCAAGTATCTGGTCTTTGGATTTCAAAGCATATGCTTACACCTTTCTTGAATGATCATCAATAAAAGTCACATAATAAAGTGCACCACCAAGAGTATTACTTTGCATAGTATAAACATCAATGTGAACTAAATCAAGAATACCTGGTTTTCTCGTGAAAGAAATCTACGAAATGCAACTCTACTTTGCTTTCTAAACAGACAATCTGTACAAGGTAATAGTGACGTACCTTTGACTGGTAGAAGCTTCTTTCTGGAAAGAACCCGAAGTCCCTTTTCACTAATATGACCAAGCCACTTATGCCATAGCTTAGTAAAGGCTTCATTCTCAACAATGTTCACATCTCCCTTGATTAATCTTGCTTCTGTCTTGTAGAAGGTATTGTTTTTCTTTCCCCTAGCTAAAACAAGAGAACCCTTGGTAAACTTCCATTTACCCTCTCAAAGGTGACTATGATAGCCCTCATCATCAAGCTTCCCAACAGAGATCAAACTAAAGCGCATTTCAGGAACATGTCTAACATTTTTCAAAACCAATTTGCACCCAATGCTAGTTTCTAGCTCTACATCTCCCATGCCAACAATTTCACATTTTGCTTCATGTCCCATCCTAACCCAACCAAAACTGCCATTGGTGTAGGAAGAGAAGAAATCTCTACGTGCAGTGATATGAAACGACGTTGCTGTATCAACCACCCAAGTGGAATCCTGACATGCAAGGTTTACACATGCATCATCATAAATAATGATCTTATCACAATCAGATGCCAATGTCTTTGTTATCTTTCTGTTCTTCACCTTTTCCTTTAGATTGTTTCTTCTGAATTTTCTACACTTTCTCTTAATGTGCCCTAACTTGCCACAGTAAAAACACTTTATCTCTTTTCGGGACTTTGACTTTCCTCTTAACTTGTCACGGTTACAATCACTAAAAGGTTTTCTGCTTTCACTTGTCCACCACCTTTCTGTAACAAGTGCTTCTGTATTAGAGAAAATACCTAACTCTTTTCTTCTTGCCTCTTCATTAAACATGTTGTCCTTTACCATTTTGACAATTCTCACACCATTTGGGGCTGAATTACTCAAGGATACCACCAAAGTTTCCCAACTGTCTGGTAAGGAACTCAACTAAAGTAAAGTCTGTATCTCATAATCTAACTAAAGCTTAATGGTAGACAACTCATTCAACAGTCTCTGAAAATTACTGAAATGCTCTGCAACACTATTACCATCCTTGTACTTTAAATTCACAAGTCTTCTTATTATAAAGGCTTTGTTCTGTGCAGTCTTTATCTCATAAAGACTCTCTAATTTCTGCCAAATGCTATATGCATCAACTTCCTTGACTACATGATGGAAGACACTCTGATCAACCCACTATGTGGACCCGCATTTTTCACGTGCGTCCCCACTCGATCGGCGAGACTCGCTTTTTATTTATTTGTGAAAAATTGATTTTAGAAAAGTTGGAGTCGCCACCTATTTTATTTTTATTTTAAAGGGAAAATAAAACAAGAAAGAAAACCCTAAAAAAGTGACTCCATAGTTTTGGAAGAAGCATGTCTTTGAGAAACCCGAGTCTAAGTCCGGGGATCAGGTTACTTATTGGGAAGGTACCTCTAGGAGGTAGCACCCCTCTAAGCCCCAAAGAGGTCTCTACTGACAAAGTTAAGGGAAGTGTGACCATTAATCAGTTAATTTTAGGTACCTAAGTAGGCTAGGTGATTTCAAATATTGCATGCCTAACAAGAAAACGAACCATAAGAGAGAGTCGAAGTGCGTACCTGAACGGCTTCTCAAGCGCTATCATGAAACATAAGAGATTAGTTTGGAAATATGACACATGGTATGTATTTTCATCAAAGATGATCAAACAAGCATCAAGGCAATCAATTATGGCATCAAACATGGTCATGTCTCATGAGAAGATACACATTCATAGAATTTTAGGGTTGTGGGGTAGAAATGGCGTACCTGATTAGCTAGCATCCACATCTCTATGGGAAGCAAGGATATCTCAACAGTAAAATAATGAATTCAAGGATTTCACCAAGAAGAATAAAAAATCAACATATCAAGCAAATAGTATTGAAGTGAATGCTATGAATGTCGGGCCCCCACCAAAGCCCTAGTTGATTTCGCATGAGTTTGTTCTATGAATTCCATTGTTTGGAATCATGAAGTGTATTCATGCTTATTGAAAATCAAGAAAAACACAAAAATAGTTAAAAATCAAATAAAACATTGAAAGTGCATACCCGAAGGAGAGTGGCAGCAAATAGCATGTTAAAATTGGGATTTTATACCTAGAAACTCCTAAGGAATTTTGAAGAAAACCAAAGTTATTTGATGGAAAAAGATTTTTGAAATTCATATTTAAGATGTATAAGATCACAAAAAAAAAAAAAAAAAAAAAGAAACGATAGGAGGAGTACGATGTGAGGCATAGTGACCACGTTGGAGTGAGGTCGGGGGTTATGACCAAGTTTGCACTGTTGGTGATTGCAGGCACTGCTGTCATTTTCTCTAGATTTTTCCTTCTGCTCTCTCGTATGCATTTAGGTACCTTACATCACTGCATTCTCAGACCTTTTCTAATTCCTTGAAATCCCCCTACATTCAGATGCAGCATCAATATTGTTAGAGCAAGTGTCGGCATCTTCTATGACCTCCTTATTAATTTCTTCTGATATTTCAGATACGGAGCTGAGACATCCACTTTCTTTTCACCACTCTGTTTCTGTAGCATCTCTACTTCCATTGCTCTTGTGATGGGAAATCTTTCAGAGTCTTTGCTGAAATCTTCTACAACCTGTAGGTTTACAGTTTTAGTCTGCACTTCAGAATCTGTCATTCTAGAATTTTCAGCGAGCATTGTCTCAGAATGCCATTCCTATTTAACCGATTCAACTTCAATGGATGTGGCTGGAAACCCCCCTGATGTCTCTCTCTTTCTCTATGATCAGTTCTTTGTTGTTTTCATACTCTTCTGCAGGTTTCCTAGCTCCCTCAGGAACCCCTGCTGGCAGCCTCATGATTCTGTCACTTTCTATTGGAGAATCTGGAACATATCGGTGAGTAATCTTGGAAACAATTGGGCAATCTGTAGGTTCTTCACTTGTTCTCATTGCTAAGTTACCCCATTCCATCTGATGCCTTGGACCTGCCACCGCTGCTGGTATGTTCCGTTGAACTAAGCAAGCTTGTTGATGATGCCATTAAAATTGTCTTGACGACAGCGAGGATCTACTAAAGATCACTTTCTTGGCGTCTCTAGCTCTGTGAGATATCTCAAGGTGTAGCTCGAAAGACTCATAGTCTGAGATCTTATCACCAGTGGTGTTTGCTTGGCTTGCTTCTTTTAACTATTTACATGAACAAAACTGAAAGCTAATGCAGTGTTTCAATCCACAGATGGTTGTTTCACCTCCGACTTCTCACTTACTGGTGTCAATAATAATGACAGTATCCTGACTTCAATCATTTCGAGTTCCAGCAAAGACTTTATCCTGAAGAACTCCAATCTGAAATTCTGAAGTACTGATGCCCTGTAACCCCTGACTCATGAACGCAGCTTCGACTTATGTTGCTTGTCACTTGCTCTTTTTAATACTCCCCACCTTATTCTCTTCCACCTATAGTTTGATTGTCAATCATTTCTTCTCTTCTTCAAACTCTCAAATCTGTGCCCTTAACTTCTCAATCTGAAATTCTGGAGCAGCTCGCTTTTCTCGTAGAGACTCGGTTTCTGCTGCATTGGATTTTCTCTTCAAATCCTCATTTACAATTTTTGGCTGCTCATTTTCTTTCATCAGCTTTGCAATTTCATCAGCTTTTACCTGAGCTTGTCTTGCAGCCTCCCCCTTAGAGTGCAGCTTCCAGCATCTTCAATTTGCTCAGCTAAGTTACCTTCAATCTCTGGGACTGACCAGTTCATTTCTGTTTTGCTTTTGGACCCATGCTTCTTCCCTTTCTTTCCCTCGAGCTCTGAGAATTCTTTGTATTGAACCCTTATAGTTGCCCGAGTAGTCTTCTGATGGAGTAGCTCGCACCAATAACTGAAGTGTTTTCAATTCCCTGGTCTGAAATATCCAACAACTGCTTATAAGTTGAAAAGATTAAAGAATCAAGTTACTTGGAGAGGCTACTAAACATCTCATCCCCTGGCTAAACTTCAATGAGAAGCCTCCAGTCCCAAAGATTTCTTCCACTGATTGTGTTTCAATGCCAACTGTGAATTTCTATAATTCTGAACTCATGGCCCAGCAAAGTTCAGATCCATTATGGTTAAACATGGTCAGAATAGGACCTGAAATGCCAACCATGCCCAGAACATCTTTTACCACTTCGATTTACTATTTTGCCCATTTTAATTTTCAAGCGAATATGACTAGTTGACGCACGACCTTTTACCTTTGACCCCTCAGGTTTATCAGTAATGCAGTCTTCAGAGATAGCAAATTATTCCTTTTCCACCCTTGTGCGCTTTTCCACCAAGATAACCGAAGAATTCTTATAGTACCCCTGATTCAAACCACCAGATTTACCTAAAAGTGGCAACTCATATTATTGTTTTTTTTGCTGAGCAAACAGGGTCTCAAAGTACGCTTTCTGCAACCCTAACAAAATCTCCATGTGAAGTGCCAATGAAATTCCTTACTGAAGAAGGGTCACCCTGGCTAGCAGCTGTACGTGTTGCATAATCTGAAGTTCCTTGCATGTAGTGGACACCATGCGATTCCATGTATGAGTGAAGGTCAGAGCCCATAATTTTATTCCAGCTTGTGCAAGCTTGTCAATGCAGTGATCTCTTCTTCAATTACTGCTTCAACACCTTGATATTTCGATTCAGAATCCATTTCAGATGCTCTTTTGATTTGTTCTTTAATTATATCTTCCTCTTTCTTGGTATAACATTCTCTGTCAAGTCTTCATCATCACTTGAATCAGAAGAAACGTTTCCATATGCCTCATCATGCAGCTTTTTGTAATCCCGCCTTTCTACACGTCTCTTTGCAGACAGAGGTGCATTATCTTGACCAGAATTTGACTCCAACACAGATAAGAGCTCATCCTTTAACTGTACATTTTGAATTACAAAGCCCTGGTGAATGCGAGGTATCATATTATTAGCTGCAAACAACATGGTGTACACTTATATTAACACTGATTGGGAAATTAATTGCAGTAACGGTAAGCTGATCGCGACTAGAGGATGCTGAGACAGTCGTGAGTAAGCTCCACACAGCAAATGAAGAAGTCATTCAAGCACTCCTGAAACTTCCCTTCACCGATTTCATATACAACATTAGGAATTGGATAGATGCAGGACTTTGTATGATTGACATAGTATTGAAGGCATGTCTGCGTCTCTGAGAGGTCTTGTCATAGATATTCATGAATATTTTTCTTCCGTAACTAGGTCCCCTGTATTTCTTTCAATTGCAGGTCCATAATCTCTCAAACTTATATCTGAGTTCTCTATGGCCATTTTGTTTGACGTGTGTTCAGAATGAGTTTTCACTCCCATGTGCTTGAACTGAACTCCCCTACAGTTATTATTTGAGGCCAAGACAAAGGGTGTGGAGGAATCATCTTTCTGGGTAATGTCGGTCCTCTTTTATACCAGTCAAAAGCTTATCCCAAACTTCTTAAGGAACTAAAACATAATCATGTCCCTCCTCTAGCGTATTAAGAATCTCCAGATCATCAAGTTCTTATTCATTTCCATTTAAAACAATATCAGAATTATCAATAGGTCCAGGCTTCTCTATTGTCTTTGATGGAACCACATCCAAACGCTGTGAATCAGACAAATGTCCATTGATTGTTGGATTCCAGACGCATCAATTCACATCTAACAGCCACTGGAAGCTGCAGAAATATCAGTATTTCTAGGCGGGTCTTCCCTGAAGATGCCATGCTAAACGTATATCCTTTCAACCTCAGCTTCCATGCCCTTGCTGTAACGTAAAGTGGACTGTCTCTTAGCTTCAGCCCAAAAAAAAACTGGAATTCTGGGCCTTCGCGATCTGGATGGCAATTCTGCTCACGGGATGTAAGTCTTTAATTTTGCTTTAGCGTAGAATTTTAATTCGAAGAGTCCTCATGGTAATGGAGTTGACAGAAGGTTACCGTCATAGGATTGCTTGTCCACTAATGGAGCATCTCGAGAGATTCTTCAATAAAATCGATTAAGCATAGAAGTTGATTTCAGCTTTAGATGCAATCATGACGAATTATAGTTGATTGCTAGCTTCTACTGAAACAGTATTCTGACTCCCAGCTTCTGGCACTACCCGTGATCCTTTAATTTTATTGTCTTCTCTAATTGCCATAGTTTTTCTTCTAGACAGCAGCAATGAGGATTTTGAATTCCATGACTGACTCATCTGATTAATTAACATATAGAGAAGATTCTTCCAACCGGAGCATTTGAGACTCACTTATCAACAGAAGCTGCATCAATTTCTTTCTTTCTGCTATTTTTCCCGCCACTAGATCCTAACCCATGACAGCTACCAATGGCTGAAGCCGTAGAAATAGTGTAAGAACATTGCCAGCTTCCATTCCCCATGACATTTTTCCTTAAAGATCCAGAATCTCAACCCCAATCGCATCTCCTCATTATTTCTCATCTCTTTCCATAATCCCCAAAATTTTTGAACCAACGCTGTCAACTTTTTCCTTGCTTTCAGAATCACACACTCCTCTGTAGAACTGATTAGAGCTGTTCCTGAAGGTGAATGGCCCAGGTTGTATTTGACTTTTAGATTTTAGGATCACAACGACAGTACCAGAAGGCTTAGAGAAGTCCATGATTTCGAGCACCACATTATGCTTATCCGAATGCAGAAAAAGCAGAGTGTCCCTTTTCCCATGATTTTTAATTTTTAACTCCGAAGCAGAGAACAAATCTTGAAGGCCAGGAATAGAGCTTGTTGAGGTATGGACCAAAAACAGAAGAAGACAACAAAAACGTATAGAAAGAGAGGAAGGATGATCAACAAAAGTCACAATTTCGCATTTCAATCCATTAGCTTAGAACAGGGGAGTGATTTCAGAATAAGATTTGAATAAAAACCGGACGTGATTTCTACTATCCAGTCTGAAGATGGACATGTATGCAATTTATTTTCAGGCGGGATCGATGACATTAACAGAATGATGAACATATCAAACAGACAAAGATCTAATTTCAACACAGCAATTTGTGGCCCTTTCCGTCCACACCAACCAATAATATATTGAATATTCAGAAATCATCAAATGGAGGAATCGAGTATGAATAAGAACATCAAAAGTAACCAGAAACGTACCTGGGCAGCCTTGCTTCCAATCTCCCTCCCTTTCTGCTCTTCTCTCTGCGCTTTTCTTCAAGATCTCTCTTTTTCTCCTTTCTTCCAGCCCCTCTAAAATTCCAGTACGTGCCCCCCTTTCTTCCTTTTTTCCACCTATATATATCACCCTTCAGGACCTAAATTTGTTTCCAAAAAAGAGAATTCTCCTATTTTCTTTCTTCTTCTCTTCTCTTTTTTTAAATCCTTCAATCAAAAGCAATCTTCCCAATTTCAAATTCCCCTCCAAAACCTTCCAAGGAGAGTCCCGCCTTCCTTAAACTTCAATGGTAAGTTTCCTTGCAAAAATATGAAATTTTTGAAGTTAAATAATTGCATGAATAGATAAATAAGTAAATAAATTAAAAAATGGTAAAAATAATAAATAAATAAATAAGTTAAGGAAAATAATATAAAGAGGAAGATAACCAATAAAAAGTGAATGATAATCATAAAATTAAAACTAAAAACAAAATAAATAAATAAATAAAATAAAATAAAATAAAAGTCTTCGTAGGCCTAGTGTGCCTAAACGGGCCTAAGGTGAGACTAAGTGGGCCTAGGGTGGTGCCTAATGGGCCAAGTGTATCTAAAAGCTATCCTAAAAAAAAAGCAAGAAAAGCCTAAGTCTAAATTAGGGCTGCCAAGGGTCACAATAAGGGATCAAATAATCCCTCAACCAAAATCTCCGAGGTGACTCAGAAAAAGGTAAGTGGTATGAGTAGCCATGGGCCACCAAATTTTGAAGCACTGAAAACGAATTTTAAAGACATGTGCTAAAGGGACAAAATTGAGGGTCTACACACTACCTAATCTGTCCAATGGTTTTCCTATTTAATTTTTTCCACTCATCCTCAATTGTAGTAACTAGCTTATAACCCCCGCATTCAGTGGGCTCAAACAACTCTTTGCAATATAGAATATCCTCAATTTTAGTCTTCCAAATTGAATAATTGGAAGTTATGAGTTTAATCATTCCACTGTCAGCCTCCTCCATTTAATTCACACAAAAGATCCCATTGCTAATCAACTTGGCTTTGATACCACTTGTTAGGGTGAATTCACAATATTCCAACAATCACCAAAAAATTTCTACCATTTCTTTGTGCAAAATTAAATAGGTAATAGCAACTAGTAGCAATAAATAAATAAACTCATGCAATAGAAAATTAAATCAAACACTAAAATTTTTACGTGGAAAACCCCCCAATGCGAAGGAAAAACCACGAGCCCTAGTCCAATTCAAAATTCCGCTATCAACAATAATGGGTTACACTTGTCTTCTCTAGAATAATCTCTAGAGGCTGCCAAATACATTAAGAGCACATATAGCCTTGTATTATATAATCTCTCTTGGCAAAAGAAACAAAGAAAAATTGGAGAATGTATACCAAAAACGTTGTTACTGTTCACGGGTAGTAACACTAGTTCCCGATCTCAAAATCTAATCTCCATCGTTTCAATTGTAGCTACTTGAGTTTCAAACCTCTCCTTCAATTTTCAACTCGATCGGACCATAGATGAAGCGAGATCGACTAGATGAAATCTAGGCAGATGTGTTTTTTTCTCTCTCTCTTCTCTTTTCTCTGTTTTTCTTTTCCCGATCTACTTTTTTTTTAAAAAAAAATGTAACTAACTTGTGCCCCAAGCATATGGGGCCCACTCCTTCACATACTAAGGAGCCCAACAGGTTGATCCATGTTTGGTCTTGGAGCAATGCACTATATCTTTTCCATTTTTCTAAATCCTTATCAAAAGTTCCCTTTAATCTCATGTCCATGATTACGCTCACACACACATATATAAATCTTCTCAATAGTTTCCTCATTTCCTTTTCCTTTTCTTTTCTTTTCTTTTCTTTTTTTTGTCCTTTTAGAGTTGATATTGATGGGGTTGTGAAAAATGTTTTTCAATTTGAGTGTTTGTTTTGAAAAATTAAATTAAAAAAAAACATGTAAAAAAATTTATTGAATGTTTTTTTTTCCTACTTATTTTATTTTATTTTTTATTTTTATTTTATCAAGGTTAGAAAAAAGCCAATGGCATTTGAGGATAACATGGTTGTCTCTTTCAAATAGTAGGTCAACTTTTTGTTAGTATTCTATCATATGTAACAATTCTTTTCTATTTTTTGATATAATTAATGGAAAATGATAGACGAGTAGTTGCTTTTAGAAAGTTGTCTAGAGAGCAGGAGTAGCTTTCAAATTTTGTTATAAAAAAGTTCATGAAGATGAGAGTTATTTGACCATATACAATTTTCTCTTTCTTTCTATAGATAAGATAATTTTTGGTTGTAATTTCATAAGTAATATATTTTTATTTTAATACAATAGCAAAAATTAGAAAAAAAAAAAAAATGAGAAACTTGGGGTCTCACATGTAAAGATTAGAAAGGAGTCAAAACTCATGAAAAGAATCAATGAATTTTTTTTTCTTTTTATTGTTATATAATCATAAATATATATATTTTTCTATTTTTAAAAACAAAAATAAAACTAAAATTAAGAAATATATTAGATATTTTTAAATGTTAAAAAATGTAATTAAAATTTTATTGATACCCCCTACTTCTAAAAGTCATAAAAATAAAAGTATGAATACATGTTGTTTCTCCTTTTTGGTAAAGATCACTAGTATCAAAGAAATTATGAAGACATATTTCTTCCCCTTTTTCTTTTTTGGTATCAAAGATCACTAATTATTATTATTTTTTCATATGTAGCATATCAAATATAAATCAATACCAAATACAAATGTTGATAAAGACTAGGAATCTACCAAATCAAAGTGGTAGAAGTATATTAAGGCCCTACCATCTTTGTCAAGATATATGTGTTGGCCCTACCATTTTTGTCAAGATGTAGGTAATAATATCCTTGAATTTTTATCACACAAATTAAAACAATAAGTGGAAATATCATAACACAACAATTGTTTTTTTAGAGATGAGTAGTCCCTTCCAACTTAGTTTCACAATCATAGATATTTTGTATAGCTTATGTTTATATTCAAAGATGTTTTATGTACAATATTGGTTGTAATTTTTTTGGTTATATAGTTATATATATATATATATATATATATATATATATATATATATATATATATATATATATTATTTCTTAAGTATAGCAATTGGTCCACTTTTTTCTCATATTTGGATTAGCTAATTAATTTGATTTCCATCCTTAGGACCCAACAAGTGACAATTCAAATATAAATCAATATCAAATATTAATATTGATAAAGACTTGGTATCTACCATATCAAAGTGGTAGAAGTTTCTCAAGGCTCTATCACATTTCTCAAAATGTATCTGTTGATCCTATCACCTTTGTCAATGTAAATGTTAATATCCTCAAAACTTTATCATATGAATTAAAACAAGTGGAAATTTATCAAAACATAACAATTGTTTTTTTGAAGATGAGTAGTTTATTTCAACTTAGGTTCACAATCATAGATATTTTCTATAGCTTATGTTTATATTCAAAGATATTTTATGTACAATATTGGTTGTAATTTTATATATATATTGGTCCACTTTTCTCTTATATTTGGATTAGCTAATTAACTTGATTTCCATTGAAAGGACCCAACTAGTGACATTTTGATTAATATAAATCAATATCAAATATTAATGTTGATAAAGACCGGGTATCTGCCTTAACTATCAAAGTGGTAAAAGAGCATCTTAAGGCCCTATCACATTTCTCAAGATATATGTGTTGGCCCTATCACCTTTGTCAAGATGTATGAGTTCTTTTTTTTTTTTTTTTTTTTATTTGAGATAAGTAGTCCCCTTCAACTTTGGTTGACAATCATAAATATTTTGTATAGCTTATGTCCATAGTCAAAGATATTTTATGTACAATATTGGTTATAATTTTTTGATAATTTCGAAAGTAAAAATTTCATAAGATATCAATTTTTTTTTTCACTCCTAAATTTATTTAGTGTAATTTTAGAACTCAAAATTCACTCATATATATATATATATATATATTATCAAATCAAAATCATTAATGTCTCGTGTAAGGGAAACCTATTAAAAAATAATTTAAAAAATTCTACTAATTGTGATATAATTACAAAATATTTTTTTTCCTATTTTTGAAAATAGAATTAAAAAAAAGATATTTAATGTTTTTAAATTTTTAAAATATATATACCTAAATCATTATTTGTATTTTTACTTTAAAAAAAACACAAAAATATACTAAATGAAACCTAAGGATCTCACTACAGTCGAAAAATATTTAAAATTTGAAAAGCAAAAATTTCAAAAGTAACAGTATCAATTTGCTTAATTTTAAAACTCAAAATTCACTCATTTTTTTTCCTTTTTATCATTTCAAAATCATCAATGTCTCTTGTGTAAAGGAAACCTTTTAAAAAATTATTAAAAATTTTCTACTAATTGTGATATAATTACAAATATTTTCTTTCTTCCTATTTTTGAAAATAGAATTAAAAAATATATTTAATATTTTAAATTTTTTTAAATATATATAACTAAAACATTATTTTTATTTTTACTTTTAAAAATAAAAAATAAATAAAACAAAAAAACAAAAAAATACTAAATGGAACTTAAGGATATCACTGAAGTCTAAAATATTTAAAATTTCAAAAGTAATTAAGGGTTTTGAAACTCAAACTTTAATTAATATGATTTTAAAACTCAAAATTCACTCATATCTTTTTTTTTTTTTTTTTTTTATCAAATCAAAATCATCAATGTCTCTTTATGTAAAGGAAATCTATTAAAAATCATTAAAAAAATTTATTATAATTTAAAAAGATATTTAATATTTTAAAATTTTTAAAATATATATATAACTAAAACATTATTTGTATTTTTACTTTTAAAAATAATAAAAAAACAAAAATATATCTAAATGCAACCCAAGGATATCACCACTGTATTAACATTGATGATTTTGGTTGAAAAACATTTAAAAATTCAAAAGTAATAATTTCCGAAGTAAACTGTTTTCATTCCTAAATTTATTTAATAATTTTAAACCTCAAAATTCACTCATTTCTTTTTCTTTTTCTTTTTTTATCAAATCAAAATCATCATGTCTCTTGTGTAAAGGAAACCTATTAAAAAAACATTAAAAAAATTCTACTAATTATAATATAATTACAAAATATTTCTTTTCCTATTTTTGAAAATAGAAGCGAAAGCAAAATTAAAATGCAACCTGAGGATATCACCACAGTTGAAGAATACTCTAGTAAGAGGCCTAGTAGGAAGGAAATTTTGTAAGTAGTCCCCCATAAAACATCCCAAGATGATATTATTTTATTGGAAATATATCTTAAAGTCAGTACTGACGATCGCTATTTACGCATGAATTTGTATTTATGAACAAATCTTAAACACTTTGTTTTAGTTGATAAATCATTGCATGCACCATAAGATTCATAAAACACCTTGAGATGATGTAAATTCTAGTGTGACTGTAGAGGAAGGTTGTCCTTAATATTAGCTCCCCTCCATAGGCCAACTTTGAATCTTCATCGATAGAAAACCTTACAACATTAAGGTGATTTTCTTTTTTCTTTTTTTCATTTTTGACACTCTATAGTTTTCTTCAAATTACTGACAACGCCAAAGTAGTCTTTAGACTCTATTCAAGCAATATAGAAAATATGTGAAACTAATCAACCTTAGTAATTGTTAAAAATAATTTTATTCTTTTAATTTATATATTCTACTATATATGCATGTGTCCCTTTCAAGCTAAACCTATGCCAACTTCCAATAATTACTCTCCATTTTGATATAGAGTACAAAACATGTTATTATGTATGAGGCATTAATCTATGAAATAAAAGTAAAATTAATGTAAAAATCCTAATGATGATCAACACACAACCATTTCATTGAAAGTGGTAAATGTATCTATGTTCAAACCCTACTAGCTTTATCTTAGGAGTTAAAAGGAGTAGATGCAAGCACAATAGAGCAACATAATTGTTTTAGTAGAAGCACGTGTCTCCTTCAAAGCTATGTCCATATTTTCATAGTTGTCTATTCAAATAGGATTTCCTTTCTCTTTCTAACATTGATGAATAGCTTGTAAAGATTTTTAAAATAAAAAATTATACTCCCAAATCACCCGTTATCTTATATTTTTTGTCATATTTAACAATATTGATGTCTTAAATGTGAAAATTGAAAAATTATCAAAAAAATGTTTTTTATTTTGCTACTATCAAATATCTTTTTCTAGTTTTAAAAGGAGAATAAACATAGGATTACAAAATATATTTTCTAATTGGGTTATTGCAATAGTGATGAAGGAGAATGCAACTAATTAAAGAATCCACTTAATGCAATCCACTCGACCAAATGCATCCCACTTGCCCTTCTTTTTATATGCTTTAAATACCAATTTGTTCGGAAATTAAAATTTTATTTGAAGTAATTTTAAAACTCACAAGTCATCCATATCTTATTCTTTTTTATGGCCAAATCAAGAAACTTAGTATTTTGCATGTAAAGATTAGAAAGTGGTCAAAACTCATAAAAAAAAATTATTAAATTATTTTCTTTTTATTGTTATATATATAATCACCAATATATTTATCTATTTTTAAAAAATAGAAATAATACTAGAACTAAATAAGGAAGATATTAATATTTTTAAAAGTTAAAAAATGTAATTAAAATTTTATTTATACCTTGTACTTTTAAAAATAGTAAAAATAGAATTATGAATACATATTTTTCTCATTTTCGGTAAAAATCACTAGTATCAAGAAACTTATGAATACATATTTCTTCCTCTTTTTCCTTTTTAGTGTTTTGTTCATCTTTTCTATTTGATTAGCCTATTTGGTGAATGTCACTAATTATAATTTATTTCTTAAGTTGTAATTGGTCCATTTTTCTTCTCATATTTCAATTAGCTAATTAACATGATTTCTATTCATCTCATAGTGAACCCAACTAGCTAGTAAGTGGAATTCCAAACATAAATCAATCTCAAATATTAATGTTGATAAAGACTAGTTATCTATCATGTCAAAATAGTAGAAGTATCTTAAGTCCCTACCACCCTTATCAAGATGTATGTGTTAATATCCTCCAAACTTTGCCAATTAAAATAGGAGGTGAAAGTATATCAAAACAAAGCAAGTGTTTTTCTAGAAATGAATAGTCCCTTTCCACTTAGGTTTACATTCCTTAGTGGACCCAACTATCTAGTAAATGAAATTCCAAACATAAATCAATATCAAATATTAATGTTAATATAGACTAGGTATATATCATATCAAAATGGTCAAAAAATAGTCTTTCAAAATAATTTTTAAAAACAATTATCAATTGGGAAAAAGTTTTCCTAATTTATTCTCATATAATACAATAATTTCTAAAGTATTTTTCATATTTTTAATTATTTATTACAATACTTGACAAAAAAGAAAATTTTTAAATATCTAGAAACACTTTAAATTCATTTTGAAAAATAACTTATTTTATAACAAATTTTTAAAAAATCATTTTCAAAAAAAAAATTGATAAATATATTTTCTAAGTTGGAAATGTATTTTGTATTTCAAAAAATAGAAAACTAGTTTTAAATGGGTCATTAATCAGGTTTTCTTCCCAGGGTAAAAAATAATAGTAGAGGGGAAGTGATTTTTGACCATTAATAAAATTATTGTTAAACATATTCCAACCTAAACCTTTAATATTTATAAGAAAAACAGTGAAAACTATTGCTAGGAGAATTACAATTGTGTAACCATACGAATGATCAAATACTTTTACCCATAATTTTATACAATGTTTTGATCAGATACTCTTGCCAACAGTTTTTTTTTATGTGTCCTAAGTTGTCACTCGACAATTGATCTTGCAAAAATAATGTGAACACTATTGTGAACCCGTATTTTTCACATGCATCCCTACTCTATAGCAAAACTTAGAATTTATGAAAAATGTTTCATGTTTTTAAAAACTCATTTTATTTGAGTTTTGGAATTGGCATTTATTTTATTAATTTTTTTTTTAAAAAAAAAGGTAAAACAAAATAAGAAAAAAAAAATCGTGTATAACTCCTTATTTGAAAAAGACAAGTCCATTAACCAAAAATGGATTTGAGGGTCAAGTTACATATCTAGAAGGTATGAGGATGAGCCTTTGCACACCTCTAAACCCGTATAATTAATTAATTAGTGGATACAAAAGAAATCAAGAAACCTAATGTCTCACATATAGAGATTGGAAAGTGGTGGAAATTGATCATAAGAAAATTAGTAAAAAAAATTCTTTTTATTATTGTTTATTAATCATCAATATATTTTTCTATTTTTATAAACAAAAATAAAACTAAAATTAAGGAAGATATTAATATTTTTTTAAATTAACAAACGTAATTAAAAAATTATTTATAATTCTAATTCTAAAAATAATATAAACCAATGTATGAATATATATTTCTTCTTCTTTTTCCTTGTTGGTATTTTCTTTTTCTTTTCTATTTGATTGGTCTATTAAATGAATTTCACTAATTATTATTTATTTCTTAAATAGTAATTGGTCCACTTTTCTCTCATATTCAAATTAGCTAATTAACTTGATTTCCATGTAAGGACCCTATTAGTGGCATTTCAAATATAAATCAATATCAAATATTAATGTTGATAAAGACAATTATCTACCACATCAGTATCAAGTATTAATGTTGATAAAGACTAGTTATCTACCACATCAAAGTGGCAAACATATCTTAAAACCTTACCGCCTTTGTCAAGATGCTCCAAGCTTTGTCATAGGATTTAAAACACCAAGTGGAAGTATATTATAACATAACAATTATTTGTGTAGAGATGAGTAGTCCCTTTCAACTTAGGTTCACATTCATAGATATCTTGAATAGATTATGTTTATATTCAAAGATATTTTATGTACAATATTGATTATAATTTTGTAAGTTATATGTATATACTTTTATTTTAATGTGATAGTAAAATTTAAAAAGTAAAGGTATCATTTTTTTTCATTCCTAAATTAATTAACATAATTTCAAAACTTACAATTCACTCATATCTTATTTTTTTCTGTAGAATCAACATTAGCAATGTCTCTTGTGAAAACTTTGGAAAAACTGTGGAAACCTATTAAAAAATCATTAAAAAGATATTTGACATTTTAAAATTTTTTAAATATGTATAACTAAAAGATTATTTGTATTTTACCTTTAAAATATGTATATCTAAATGCAACCTAGGATATCACCACAATCAAAAAATGTTCTAGTAGAAGGAAATTTCATTGTGAAAGCAGTATCATTCAAACATCATCCATATACACACCTCTCCATGGTGTTCTACAATTAGTGTAAGAAAAAGAAGGAAAAACAGGAAAGGGTAAATTTAGTATGGTAGAAGGATTCGTAAATTAGGTGAGAATAATGCCTTTGGATCAAAGAGTTACTCCTTAATTTAGGGAAATGCACCCAGGGGCTTAATATTTTTATGGCTGGTGAAGATGAAAAGTGGAGACTGGAGAATGTATTTATTCATTGTAAAAAAACAAAAAGCATGTTTTTCCCTGATTACTAATTGTAATCGGAAACTTGTTAGTAAAAGCATAAACAATAGGTAAGACTTAAGCATGTTTAAAATGATTTACATCAATGTCAAAGATTCACAAATTTTTTCCATACAAAATCCCGACTGATGGTTACCGATAAAGGAAAAGCTGGAACAAAAAGGAAAAGCAAGAAGACTACAATCATGTATTTGGTGGTAACTTCAAGCGATGAAGAAGGATGTAGCACAGCTTGCAGCCCGTCAACGAATGCTGTCACCATTACAGCCATCGCAGCCAAGGTGAGAACATAGCCGTACAATAAGTATGCGTGGACGGTCTTCTTATTTTCTATGGGGAAAGAGGCAAGGAAGTAAATACCAATTGCACACATAGAAAGTACCATGGCTATGCTATCTTCCATGACAAAATTTCTGAAACTTTCCGTTGCTGCACTTGCCATGTCTCCGTCCTTGCCCAGGGTGCCATCTGTTGGGAGCGATAAGACTGCCATGCCCTGGGTAACGCCCTTGTCCGGAATGTAACCACCAGGCAGTGTGAAACCTGCCGTGAAGGTTACAGTTGCTATGAGTGCCGCCACTATCATATGGCTTTTCATTGTTTTCTTCATTTCAGATATTTCTTTACTTTCTTCACTTCCTTTGTTTTCAGATATTTCTTTGCTTCCTTTGCTTTCGCTGCTATTCATGTCTTCCTTGACCTCTAGCGAACCCAAGGGTCTGATCCCAACTCTGAAACTTGGACTCCGTCTCTGAAATTGTAAAATGTTTAGAGAAACATGGATAGAGATTTGATTTGAAGGGGTGAAAGAATCATCCTAATTCTTGTAAAAGAAGAAAAATAATATATTTGCTAACATAAAATTACCAGAAACTGCATTTTTATTGTTCTTCTCTCACATAAAAACATATTTTTGAATAAAAGCATATGAAGGATGGTTGTCAGATGTAATATCTATATAATTAAAATACAGAAACACGAAAAAAATATATATATATAATTAAAATTAATTAAAAAAAATTATGTATTTTTGGATGTCAAATGGGTAACATAGGAAATCGAAAATTTTGACGACCTTACCCTTAATCTCGCGAAGGTGTCCAATATCCACGTCAACATCCTCTTCGGAGGTGGGAAGTAGTCGACATCTTTAGACAAGGGAGAATTGTGAAACAGGTAGAGGGGCGTCTTTCCTTCAGCATTCTTCTCGTTCATGAGTCCTCTCATCCTTAACGGGGGAATATTTGACAAACCCGAAGTTACAAATATTTTTTTTGGCATTATAAAATGAAGAACATTATTGCCCTCATCATCAACTTTCTCGCAACAATCTGGAAAGCGTGACACCAGCTCTTTCACTACATCCACATGGCCTCGGCTTGCTGCAATGTGAAGAGCTGTCTTGTTTCCATGGTCTTTGACGCCTAGGTGGACAATACTGCTGTCACATTTCTCTAGCAATTGCCTCACTATTGTTGGATGACAACCCACATATGCAGCAAAGTGAAGGGGAGACCACCCATTTTTATCCAATTCTTTAGTTAAAGCAGGTTTCCATTTCAGCATCTTCTTTGTCATTGCTGATAAAATCAACAAATGAGAGAAAAAAAATGATTTAAGAAAATTAAGAAAATAAATTAAGTCTCCTCTTGTAATGTGATTCGACCATTAAATAAAAATGGTGCATCCTCCACTACGTACCTTTGTTATTGAGAATTACCGCAGCATGCAAAGCCGTTCGACCCTTGATGCCACTATGAGCTGGTGAAGAGTACTTGTCTAGGATCATCTGCACCAAGTCTCCGAATCCCCACTCAGCAGCGATGTAAAGAGGAGTATTGCCTTCAGCATTAGCACCATAGGCAAAGTCGGGGTCATCCTGAATCAATAACTTCACCACCTCAGGGTGATGATTTCTCACTGCCTCGTGCAAGGCTGTGTCTTTGTCGTTATTGATCATCCTCAGAATTACCGTACAATCTGCTACAGCCCCTCTTTCTGTGTCTCCTTCTCCAAGTTTTTTGGCAGCGTCAATCAGATTTTTCACCACTTTCCAGTGCCCTTCCCTGGCTGCAAGGTGAAGTGGTGTGTCACCTTTCTCATTGGGCTGTTGCAATAGCGATGAAGGAGAACCCAACCCAAGGATCCACTCAACGCATTCCGCTTGACCGAACTGGGCTGCAACATGGAGAACAGTGTTCTTCTTTGGGGTTAGTTTGACTTGAATATCATCTTTACGAGCGTTAAGGGCATGGGTGTCACCATCTGCTGCAGCCACGTACAATTTAGGATCCATGATTGTGATCTTGGTCAGGCTGCCATCTTCAGCTGCAGCCAGGTTGGTGATCTCGATTTCCCTAGCATCTTCAGCTGCAGCCTGGTTGGTGATCTGAATTTCCCTAGCACCTTCAGCTCCAACCTGATTCGACTCTGTATTCAAGTTAAGGCTGGAAGTAGTGGGATCGGCCATTGTTATTGAATGAGCAGTCGCCTTTCTATATTTTGCTCGAAGGATGGGAAACAAGTTGACCAATTGTTTAATGGAGAGGGTGGCTCTTAGCTCAACCTCGGGGGAAGTGGATGCTTTTTATAGCCTATAGGTATGTGGGTGCAATTTGATATTCAAAGATGGAAGTATATTCAAATTCTCCAATCTTTGTCATAAATTAAAACAGTAGATGGAAGTACATATCAAAACACCACAATTATTTAAGTACACATTCTAAGATATTTTCGGTAGGTTATGTTTATATTCAAAGATATTTTATACACTATTGATGTAATGGAAAGTTGTTTATTTGAATTTTTCTTTTTATATGCCGTTCCTTTCAACTTGAGTCCACATTTTAAAATATTTTCTATAGATTATGTTTATATTCAAAGATATTTTATGTACAATTCATGATGTAATAGAAAGTTGTTTATTTGATTTTTCAATTCCTTTTTATATGTAGATAACGGTGTGTGAGGAAATTGAAGAAAAATGCTCTGAGCATGTACTCCTCCAATGCCGAAAAAATTATGAATACATATTTCTCTTTTCTTGGTTTCGGTATTTTCTTCCTCTTAATTTTCTATTTGATTGGCATATTTGGAGGACACCACTAACTATTATTTGTTTTTTAAGCCATAATTAGTCTATTTTTCTCTCATATTCCAACTAGTTAATTAACTTGATTTCCATTCATTTCTTAGTGAAGAAAAATGCTTTGAATATATCCTTCGTCGAAGGATATCACTAAAAATGCTCTGAATTAGTCCATTACTAATTATTATTTATTTTTTAAGTAGTAATTAGTTCATTTTTCTCTCATATTCAAACTAGCTAATTAACTTTATTTCCATCCATTCCTTAGTGAAAGAAAAATATTTTGAATACGTCTTCCTCCAAAGATATCACCAAAAGTATTTTTGGTAAAGATCACCTGTTTATTTTGTACAATGAATTTAATGTTATTTTATACAAGTATTAATTTATGAAATTAAAGTCAAGACAACGTAAAAGATATTTTGTAGAAGAAATTTCAATCAAAATGATAGGTGTACGTGTGTTAAAGCCCTACCAACTTTGTTGTGGGAGTTAAAAGCCTTACCAGCTCTCATTGTAGAATGGACAAAAAAATTTCAGAAAGAAAAAATAGAATACGATACTGTGGTATCAAAACCAAATTATTTTTAGGTCAATTATAAACACATGTTAAAGACCCAATGGGTTTGGGTCAATAAACCCAATGAGTTCTTTTTAGTTAGTTAAATGATTGAATGCATTATCAAATTGATATCCCTTTAGAGCTCATGTTTTTATTTTTCTATTTTTTGTTTCTTATTTATTTATTTACTTATTTTTGTATCTTTCTATTTTAATTTCAACTTTTTCACAAATTTTATAGTATCCATGTATGTAACATTGTAAACTAACAATTTCACTCTCGGATCATATTGGTATATTTGGCATATGTCACCAAGTTTTAGTTTAATTTTTCTAAATGATAATTGGCCATTTTTCTCTTACATTTGAAAGCTAATTAGAGTATATTTGAGAACTATTTTTTAGATCAATTTTTTATTCTCTAGAACAAAAAAAAAAAAAAAAACACCCAACAAGGAAAGATGTTTAACAACTAAAAAACTATTTTATGTTTTTATTCTTTAAAATAGAAAACACGATGTTTTTAAAGAAAATTTTATAATTGTTTTTGTTTGTGTTTTTAAGAACCGTTTTTATAAAATAATTATATCAATATGTAGAATAATTAAAAATAAAGAACTAGATATAAAAATTAATTTTAAAATATATTTAAAAAATAAAATAATAGTTTTTTAGAAATGTTTTTTAATATAGTTACCAAATCAGGGTTTGAGCTTTGCTCCCCTCCATGTTGACTCAATTATTAATTATGTGGCATTCGAACATAAGTCAATGTATAATTTTAATAGGAAAAAGACGGGACTTTTCTCAATAGTACGGTAATTTAAAAAAGTTATGCTTAAATTATTGTAGTAGAAGAAATTATTACAAATATATGGTAGTTTTTGCCACCTAGGAGAGAGGAGATAGGAGAGAGGAGAGAGGGTGAACGGATAATTTTTTTTAAAACCAAAATCACCTTTTCAAAAAAAATTTCAAAAGGAACTCGTCTCTTCAAGAGACGAGTTCCCTAAAAAAATATATATATTTTTTATAAAAAAAATTCCCAAATTAAAAAAACAAAAAAAAACAATTCTTCAAGAACTCGTCTCTTGAAGAGACGAGTTCCATGAATATATATATATATATATATATATATATATATATATATATATATATATTAAAAAAAAATTCCCAAATTAAAAAAAAAAAAAATTCCTCAAGGGAACTCGTCTATTCAAGAGACGAGTTCCATAAAAAATTCCTCAGGAACTCGTCTCTTTTCCATGAAAAAAACAATTCCTTAAGAGAACTCGTCACTTCTTTTTTAAAATTCCCAAATTTTTTTTTTTTTTTAGAAAAAAAAAAACAATTCCTCAATGGAACTCGTCTCTTGAGTTCCCATGAAAATAAAATTTTTTTTTTTAAATTCCCAAATTATTAAAAAAAAACAACTCCTCAAGGGAACTCGTCCCTTCAAGAAACGAGTTCCCATGGGAAAAAAAAATGTATATTTTTTTTTAAAAAATTCCCAAAAAAAAAAAAAAAAATTCCTCAAGGAAACTCGTCTCTTGAAGAGATGAGTTCCCATGGAAAAAAAAAAATTTTAAATTTTTTTTTTTTTTAAATATTCCCAAATTTAAAAAAAAAAATTTTAAAAATTTCCTTAAGGAACTCGTCTCTTCAAGAGACGAGTTCCATGAAATTTTTTATTTTTTTATTTTTAAATTCCCAAATTATTAAAAAAAAAAAAAAAGCAATTCCTCAAGGGAACTCGTCTCTTGAAAAGACGAGTTCCCATGGAAAAAAAAATGTATATAATGGAAAAAAAAAAAATTTAAATTTTTTTTTTAAAAATATTTCCAAATTTTAAAAAAATAAATAAAAAATAAAAAAAATTCCTTAAGGAACTCGTCTCTTCAAGAGACGAGTTCCATGAAATTTTTTAATTTTTTTTCTTAAATTCCCAAATTATTAAAAAAAAAAAAAAAAAATTCAATTCCTCAAGGGAACTCGTCTCTTGAAGAGACAAATTCCCATGGAAAAAAAAATATATATATTTTTTTTAAAAATTCCCAAATAAAAAAAAAAAATTCCTCAAGGGAACTCGTCTCTTGAAGAGACAAGTTCCCATGGAAAAAAAAAATTTTAAATTTTTTTTTAAAATATTCCCAAATTAAAAAAAATAAATAAAAAATAAAAAAATTTCCTTAAGGAACTCGTCTCTTCAAGAGACGAGTTCCATGAAATTTTTTAATTTTTTTTCTTAAATTCCCAAATTATTAAAAAAAAAAAAAAAAAAAAAAAGGCAATTCCTCAAGGGAACTCGTCTCTTGAAGAGACAAATTCCCATGGAAAAAAATATATATATTTTTTTAAAAAAAATTCCCAAATAAAAAAAAAAATTCCTCAAGGGAACTCGTCTCTTGAAGAGACAAATTCTCATGGAAAAAAAAATATATATATTTTTTTAAAAAATTCCCAAATAAAAAAAAAATTCCTCAAGGGAACTCGTCTCTTGAAGAGACAAGTTCCCATGGAAAAAAAAAATTTTAAATTTTTTTTTTTAAATATTCCCAAATTAAAAATAAATAAATAAAAAATAAAAAAATTTCCTTAAGGAACTCGTCTCTTCAAGAGACGAAAAGGAGAGACGAGTTCCCATGGAAAAAAAATGTATATTTTTTTTTAAAAAAATTCCCTAATAAAAAAAGAAAAAAAATTCCTCAAGGGAACTCATCTCTTGAAGAGACGAGTTCCAATGGAAAAAAAAAAAATTTAATTTTTTTTTTAAATATTCCCAAATTTAAAATAAATAAATAAAAAATAAAAATTTTTCCTTAAGGAACTCGTCTCTTCAAGAGACGAGTTCCATGAAATTTTTTAATTTTTTTTTAAAATTCCCAAATTATTAAAAAAAAAAAAAAAAAAAAGGGCAATTCCTCAAGGGAACTCGTCTCTTCAAGAGACGAGTTCCCATGGAAAAAAAAATGTATATTTTTTTTAATTCCCAAATAAAAAAAAATTCCTCAAGGGTACTCGTCTCTTGAAGAGACGAGTTCCCATGGAAAAAAAAAAAAATTTAAAATTTTTTTTTTAAATATTCCCAAATTAAAAAAAAATAAATAAAAAATTAAAAAATTTCCTTAAGGAACTCGTCTCTTGAAGAGACGAGTTCCATGAAATTTTTTTATTTTATTTTTTTAAATTCCGAAATTATTAAAAAAAAAAAAGAAAAAAAAAAAAGGCAATTCCTCAAGGGAACTCGTCTCTTCAAGAGACGAGTTCCCATGGAAAAAAAATGTATATTTTTTTTTTTAAAATTCCCAAATAAAAAAAAAAAATTCCTCAAGGGAACTCGTCTCTTCACTCGTCACTTGAAGAGACGAGTTCCCATGGAAAAAAAAAATTTAAATTTTTTTTTTTTTAAATATTCCCAAATTTAAAATAAAAAAAAAAAAAAAAATTCCTTAAGGAACTCGTCTCTTCAAGAGACGAGTTCCATGAAATTTTTTAATTTTTTTTTTTAAATTCCCAAATTATTAAAAAAAAAAAAAAAAAAAAAAAAAGGCAATTCCTCAAGGGAACTCGTCTCTTCAAGAGACGAGTTCCCATGGAAAAAAAAATTCCCAAATTTAAAAAAAAAAATCCTCAAGGAACTCGTCTCTTCAAGAGACGAGTTCCATGAAATTTTTTCCTCAAGAGAACTCGTCTCTTCATGGAAAAAAAAATTTAAAAACAAAAAGATTTAAAAAAGAGACGAGGAATTGTTTTTTTTTTTTTTTAGGAATTTTTTTTTCCATGGGAACTCGTCTCTTGAAGAGAAGAGTTCCCTTGAGGAATTTTCTTTTCTTTTTCTTTTTTTAATTTGGGAATTTTTTTAAAAAAAATATTTTTTTTCCATGGGAAGTTCCCTCGAGGAATTGTTTTTTTTTTTTTTTTTTTTTTATATGATTTGGGAATTTTTTAAATATATATATATATATATATATATTTTCATAGAACTCGTCTCTTGAAGAGACGAGTTCTTGAGGAATTGTTATTTTTTTTTTTTTAATTTGGGAATTTTTTTTTTAAAAATATATATATTTTTTTTAGGGAACTCGTCTCTTGAAGAGATGAGTTCCCTTAAGGAATTTTTTTTTCATGGAACTCGTCTCTTCAAGAGACGAGTTCCTATTGAAATTTTTGTGAAATTTGAAAAGATGATTTTGGTTTAAAAAAAAATTATCCGTTCACCCTCTCTCCTCTCTCCTATCTCCTCTCTCCTAGATGGCAAAAACTACCATATATTTGTAATAACTTCTTCTACTATAATAATTTAAGCATAACTTTTTTAAATTACCGTACTATTGAGAAAAGTCCGAAAAAGACGGGTATAAATATATCATAACAAACAAAAAGGTGGTAGATGTGTGTTTTAAAGCAGTTGATTTCAAGTTATGTCTATATTCAAAGATATTTTATGTAGCTTATGTTGACATTTAAGGATATTTTATATAATATTAATATAAGGAAAAGTTGTTTGTTTGATTTTGTTTCTTTTTCTACCATAGATCCGACCTAGATCCTGATCCTTGTCTTATTGGGATCCCAACATATGATTTGATCTCGAATTATAATTACAGAACAATAACACCATGGTAGCTACTGTGTTCCCTTGCTACATAGAATAGAAGCTTCTATACAACACTACCCACTTTTTACCCCCACAGAAACCATAGTCGCTGCTTTATCTAGCTAAATGCATTTTATTAAATACTTTTATAAATGGAATTATATTCGTTCTTGGATCTCCAAGGATAGAAGATGGAAGGATTATAAGGAAGAGTATGTTTAATTGTAATTTTTTTAGTAATATATTTTTATTTTTCATTTTTGAGAATGATAGTAAAAATGAAGTGAAATAAAGGTACCAATTTTTTTTTTTTCCATTTCTAAATTTATTTAACATAATTTTAATACTCACAATTCAATCGTATCTTATATTAATAATATTGATTTCTCACATCAAAACATTGAAAAATTGTCTAAACTTATCAAAAAAACACTAAAAGGAATTTCTACTTAATGTTTTATAATTGTCAATTTAAAAAAAAAAAAAAAGGGAGCCAATGAAACGCGGATAAAATGGGAGAAAGCATGTGGCTGGCCTTTAAATTTTATATTTTATTTTACTTCTTTGATTTAATTATTAATTGTATGTGGATATAGAATAGAATGAATTAGATTCTATTTTGTATGGTCAAAACTGCACCACTTCAATCAAAGTGGTAGATGCATGAAGGTCAAAACCCTAGCAGCTTTGTCGTAGGAGTTAAAAAGGAGTAGATGGAGCTGATAGATTAGAACAGTTCCACAAAATTACAGACATGCATTGCCATTCTACCCATGGGGCAACGTTGGCTTTGTGAAGTTCTAGCGTTGTCTATGATTATTTGCATCAAGTCACCAAATCCTTCTTCGCACCTTCGAGGAGTTTTGCCCATAATACAAATTAATGGCCAAAAAATTCCTTGATTTTAGGACACGAAATATACACAAGGAATCTCACAACCACATATGTGTGTATGACATAATAGGTAATTGGTCAAGTTTTCTCTCATATTTGGATTAGTTAATTAACTTGATTTCCATCATAAGGACCTAACTAGGGGCATTTCAAATATAAATCAATATCAAATATTAATGTTCATAAAGACCGGTTATCTACCATATCAAAGTGGTAGACATATCTTAAAACCTTACCACCCTTGTCAAGATACTTGGCTTAATATCCTCCAAGCTTTGTCATAGGAATTAAAACAATAAGTGGAAGTATATCATAACATAACAATTATTTGCACAGAGATGAGTAGTCTCTTTCAACTTAGGTTCACATTCAAAAACTTGATATCTCACGTATAGAGATTCGAAAGTGGTGGAAACTTAACATAAAAAAATCATTAAATTTTTTTCTTTTTATTATTGTATAATCATCAATGTATTTTTCTACTTTTAGAAACAAAAATAGAACTAGAATTACCGAAGATATTAAATATTTTTTTAAAGTTACAAAATGTAATTAAAAATTTGTTTATACATTCTACTTCTAAAAATAGTATAAATTGATGTATGAATATATATATTTCTTCTCATTTTTCCTTGTTGGTATTTTCTTCCTTTTTTCTATTTGATTGGTCTGTTGGATGGATATCACTAATTATTATTTATTTCTTAAGTGGTAATTGGTCTAGTTTTCTCTCATATTTGGATTACCTAATTAACTTGATTTCCATCATAAGGACCCAACTAGTGGCATTTCAAATATAAATCAATATCAAATATTAATGTTGATAAAAATGGGTTATCTTGAACATTAATATCAAATAGTAATGTTGATAAAGACTATTTTATCTACCACATCAAAGTGGTAGACATATTTTAAAACCTTACCACATTTGTCAAGATACTTGGCTTAATATCCTCCAAGCTTTGTCATAGGAATTAAAACAATAAGTGGAAGTATATCATAACATAACAATTATTTGCACAGAGATGAGTAGTCTCTTTCAACTTAGGTTCACATTCAAAAACTTGATATCTCACTTATAGAGATTCGAAAGTGGTGGAAACTTATCATAAAAAAATCATTAAATTTTTTTCTTTTTATTATTGTAGAATCATAAATGTATTTTTCTATTTTTAAAAACAAAAATAGAACTAGAATTAAGGAAGATATTAAATATTTTTTAAAGTTACAAAATGTAATTAAAAATTTGTTTGTACATTCTACTTCTAAAAATAGTACAAATAGATGTATGAATACATATTTCTTCTCATTTTTCCTTGTTGGTAATTTTTTCCTATTTTCTATTTGATTGGTTTATTAGATGGATTTCACTAATTATTATTTATTTCTTAAGTGGTAATTGGACCAGTTTTCTCTCATATTTGGATTAGCTAATTAATTTGATTTCCATCATAAGGACCCAACTATTGGCATTTCAAATATAAATCAATATCAAATATTAATATTGATAAAAATTGGTTATCTACCACATCAATACCAAATATTAATATTGATAAAGACTATTTATCTACCACATCAATGGTAGACATATCTTAAAATCTTACCACCTTTGTCGAGATACTTGGGTTAATATCCTCCAAGCTTTGTCATAGCAATTAAAACTGCAAGTGGAAGTATATTATAACACAACAATTATTTGTGTAAAGATGAGTAATCCCTTTCAACTTTGATTCACAATTATTTGTCATGCCTTAGAGTGTGTTTTGGGGTGTGATAGAGGGCAACAAGATGGATGAATGCTTTTTTAAAGAATTATTTGATTAAAAAGAATTAAATGATTTCAAATTTGTAAATCTAACCTCTTTTTTTTTTTTTAACTTGATAATTAATTAATTTTCTTTTGATATAAATCCTCTTGAACCTTTTCATTATTTACATGTAATAAAAAAAATTTATAAAATAAAGATAAGGATATTTTTATCAAAATGGATAGTTAAAAAAAAATGGAGATTTAAATTTATAAATGGGGGATTATTTCATCTTTTAATCAAATGACCTTTTTTCAATTATTTTATTTCTATTGTAAAAGGCTCCATAATTTGTAATTTTTATAATAAAAAATAATTTCCTTATATTCTAAAAAAGTGTGAAATGATTGACTTTTAGGTCATTTAAAATTTATGTGGCTATTCATAAAAGTATTTAATGTAATATTATCTAATTTATTTTTATTTAAGTTTTATCATTTCTTTTCAATATTCAAACATATACAACACTCTTAAATTGCGACAAGGATTTATGATAATATTATTTTATGTTAAATTATATATACTTATCTTTTATATCGATTAATATAAAAAATAATTTTTTCTCAATAAGGATAAATATTTCATTAACTTGTTGTGAATCTACATCTTTCTCGTGCGTTCCCACTTGACAGGGTTCCCATTCGATGGAAAAACACATTGTATTATAGAAAATTGTCTTTTTGAAAAAATTGGAGTCACCACTTATTTTTGTTCATTTTTAAAGAAAAAACAAAATAAGAGAAAAAACACCATATGACTCTTTTTTAATTTTATATTAAAACTGTGCAAATTATCTCAATTCAATAAAAAAAAATTCAAATTTATTGTTAAAAAAGGTTTCAAATTTATTTTTTAAAAATATTAGAAAATATTTTATTCTTATTTTGTTAATAAGAGTTTTTCAATTTTTTTTTTAAAAAGGACCACTTAGTTTCAATTTTATTATTTTTAAAAAAGATTATATATTTTTATGAAAAAGATGATTTTGTAGCTTTAAAAGAAGTTTTAAAATTTATTTTAAAAAGTTTCACTGTTTTATTTAAAATAAAAAATTGTCATTCTACTTAAAAAATAAAAAAAATAAAAAATGTAGTTTTATTTTAAAAACTATTTTACAATTTTTATTTTAAAAAAGGATTTTTCAGTTTTTATTTAAAGAAAAAGAAGGATTTTGCCCTTTCTATTTTAGAAAAATGATTTGCAGTTTTTTTATTGGAAATAAATACCTTATATATTTTTTTTTCAAAAAAAAACTTTGAAAAAAAAAAAAAGAAAAAAGATTTTTACAGTTTTTATTTAATAAAGGTTATATTCTATTAAAAAAAGATTTTAGATGTTATTTTATATGCAAACTTGGTGATAAAAAATGTAAAAGAATAAAATGAATTTGAAACTATGCAAAAAGTGTATAAAAGGGATATAAACAACAAATAACCCAAAATAAAATATATAAATAAATAAATATAAAATGGAATAAATAAGAATATTTATAGAACTGAAAATGAAACAGAAATAAAATATACAGAAAGAGCCTCCTCAAAATGTCGTCCACTGCCTCCTCTAAAATCCTAGGGTCTGTGCCCTTTTGTAGGCCTTCAAGCTTGGTCTTCATATGCCCTTCCATGTGGTGGACATCTAAGCTCTAAGCGAAAAGTAAGCAGAGGGAGGTAGTAAAGTTGGCCCATCTCCAAAATCAAAACAAGGCCGAAATGAGAATGATTAAAAAAAGAGAAAAGGGGGATCAAACCAATATATACAAGCCCAAAACGAACAAAGCCCAAACCCAACAGATAAATTAAACTAGGCTCAAAGGCCACAAACACATCTCAGAGCAATGATTGAAGCCTGAAATAAAATCCAAGAACCCCAATACCCACAAACATGAATCAATAAATAAACCCAAATCAAAGCCCACAAATAGCCCAAGTTCTCAAAACTAACACTTTGAAGATTGAAAGCAAGGGTTTTGCTTTATGCTCCTGAAGAATCCTTAAGGTAAAAAGCGAAGTGCAGCATGGAAGTATGATAGCATGGGCAATCCGTGTGGATGGCGGCGCGGGGTTTGGGTTGTGGCCATAAATAGTGCAATGGTCGACAGTTGTGCCAACGAGGGAGGCGCGTGGCCTCGTCGAAGATGGGGGTAGTGGAGGCCATGGAAGTGTGGGTCTCGGTGGCTGGAACGGATCAAGTCGATAGCGGCGGGCTATAATGGTGGAGAGGGGGCGATATGGTGGCTGTGAGGTACACGACTGGTGTGAAGGTGGCAAGAAGGGTGTGGAGAGAAGGGGGATCGAGAGAGAGAGAGAGAGAGGGAGGGATGTTAGAGAGAGAATAAAAAAAGATAGAGAGAGGGAGAGGTGTCAGTCCGGTGTCTGCTGGAGTGGTGCGATGGCGGCGACTTGTCAAAGTGGGGTCACCAGACGAAGATGGCTACGGTGCCGATAGGGTATGATGGTATGAGTGTGAAAATGGGTACAAGAGGGAGTGGGAGAGAGATGGAGGTATTGGCCGACAGTAGTGCCACAATTGTGTCGGTGATGAGACTGGCAACGGTGAGGCCATGGTGGCGAGGGGTGTGGTGCAGGGTTCAAAGTATCGGCCGAGTCGTATCCGCCTCGACACCTGTCGCGACGAGACCGATACCAAATACAGTATAATGCACGAACTCGGCTAGGAATCGGTAAAACTCGGCTGACTCGTCTGAGTTTTCGAGTTAACTCGGTTAGGTTACAGAGAATTTTCAAATTTTATTTCCAATCACAATAAAACATCAGAACATTTTCATATAAAAAAAAAATCAAAGATTGCCCTTTCAAAAGCAAGCACATATTCTGAAATTTTAAACCATCAATGAGAAGATCAAAGAAGACGAAGAAGAAATAATCCAACCCGTGACCCGTTTGGAAATAAGTGGAGAAACCACCGAAGGATGAGGGCATGATTTAGGATTTACTTACCTGATTTTCCTCAAAATCGAGAATTACCAGAGGGTGGAGCTTTGGTGTTGACGGTGGTGACTCGTCAAGTGGACTGGATCTTTCACCGGCGACGTCGACGAGACAACCCCTTCACAGTCAAATTGCTTCCCCTCCCGTGTTGGGTCTTGCACGGTTGCAAATTTGCAATTGCAGGTGGTGTTGTGGGTCTTGACGGCAATTTCTGGGGACGGGATGATTGAATGCGTTTGTCCAAGCAAATATTAGGGCTACGCTCATTTGGCTAATTATGGGCTGAGCATGGGCCAGCCCATTTTTTAACTATTAGCTGTAACTGGGCCGTTCTCTGATTTATGTCATAAATCTCTTCATCTTCATCAAATTTTATAACTTGGAGGTTTTTATTTCACACTCCATTTAATAAAGTTTAAGTAAGTTTCAAGTTTCACAAATTTAATTTTTAAAAATTATATATTCTATATATATATATATATATATATATATATATCTTCTTCCCTTTTCTTTTTTTAAGTACAAATTATTTATCCTTTTTATTTTCATTTTTATTTTTCATCATCTTTCTTTTTACAAATTAAGTAAAATGTGTTTCAATTATATATTAAAAATGTTATTTTTTTAAATTTATTCTAAATAAAATATTATTAACAATTATTTTTGTAAAGTGTTATTATTTATTTTTAACAAAAGAATTAATTACACTTTCATAAAGATATCATTATCCATACAATGTATAATAAGCAAATTAATCGTATGTCATTTAATAAAGTTTAAGTCGGTTTCAAGTTTCACTAATTTAATTTTAAAAAATTAAATTAGAAGTTATTGAAAATGACAAATAATTTTGAGCTAAATGTGAAAAAAAAAAATTGTTTTATTAATTTTTTTCAACTTATTCAATTATATCTATTTTTTTTAATTTATATAACATTTTTTATAATTTTTTGAAATTTCTAATTATCTTATTTTGCGTATCGCCCGATACCGAACCGAGATGTCGAGACCGATATGCCTCGTGGCCCTCCGAGTCAATGACCGATACCGCGACTTTGAACCATGGTGTGGTGGGGATAAGGGTAGGTATGGGAGAAAGTACATAAAAAAGGAAAAGGAAAAAGAAGAAGAGAAAGACAAGAAAGGGAAAATTTTGGGGGCCAGGGGGAGGTTGTGAAGAAAGGAAACGAGAAAAAGGATGTGATTTTGGAAGTCAAGGGTCAGGATTTAATCTTCCTATTAGGTATTCGAATGAGCCTGAAAAGAAAAGATCCAACAAATGTGAAAAAGAAATATGCTTGAAATAAATGTTAGAGAAGGGCCTGGAGCAAATTTTGGGTCTGGCCGAGGATAATGATTTTTTTTCCTTCTCTTGCTGCCTTGTTTAGTTAAGGGTCCATATGTCTATCATCTTCAGTTGCAATCTGGCTAGAATTGGAAATCATCAGTGCTTCAGCAATCAGCAGTACCCTCTTCTACAGTCCACACCCATGTTAAAACTCAAGCCCTTAGAAAAATCATTAGTCCATTTCTGTATATATATGTACAATGTCCCTCAGAGCAAGTCAAACGAAGTCATCCAGATATTGTATACGTCTCTTTTAAGGTTACTTCCTTTACTGACAATAGTTGTAGATTGTTTAATGGACAGTGCATATGACTATTTGTTTGTAGATGGATCAATTGCTTATAATGATTGCCTAGAGATAACGGCTAAGTGTTTGGTTCTAATTCGATTATGCTCTTTTCTTCTATGTTCAAAAGTTGTACTCTTATGTGTTGGGATTTCAATATTGTAATATATTAATTGAAGAATACAAAAACAAAAATAAAATATCTATACACAAAGATATATGATATTTTAATATGATTCATCAACCAACAATACTTATTTTCATGGATGATGAATAATATTCTATTATACAATAGAGAATATTATAGAATATAAAAATAAATACAATTATTGTGCCTTAAAACATTCCATGTTTTCTCATTCTTTATGGCTATGTTTGGTTTCCGAAAAATGCGAGAGAAAGAAAATTGGGAGGAAAAATGGAAGGAAATAAAAAACTAAGGAAAGAAATATAAATTTTTTCACTTGTTTGGTTATCTATGGAAAATTCAAGGGAAAAAAAAAAAGAATTCATTTTCTTTTATTTGGTTAACCACGAAAAAAAAGTCAAGGAAAAATGAAAGGAAAATAAAACCAACAATTTGTCTTAGATGATTATCAATATAAACTAGGGTTTCTTATAAATTTATCATTATTACAAGTGTTGATCCATTTTTCACTTCATATAATACCTCATTGACTTCAAGATACATGAGATTTTAATATGATTCATCGACTAACAATGCTTATTTTCATGGATGATAAATAATATTTTATTATACAACAGAGAATATTATAGAAGATAGAAACAAATATAATTATTGTGTTTCAAAACATCTCATGTTTCCCTATAATTTATGTCTCTATCCTAAACCACGAGCCTTTTTGTTCCATTGGGTATCTTCTACTTTTTTGCACATTTATGCCCTGAACTACAAGCCCTCTTACTTATCATTTATTTTTCGTTCTTCTTTACATCTTAATCTAAGTCATGATAAGAAAAATGGTTCGCTTGAAAATCAATCTCAACCTCTATCAAATCCTTCGTGATAGGGTCTCTATATTTCAATAATATGTACATTTAATCTCCTTTATTTGTTTTGGTAACCAACCATGTATAGTTCCCTTTTTTGAGGGGTTAATTTGGTAAGCCTAGGTTGTATATTGTATATGTATTTCTTACCTTAAACAATAGAACGACTATCTTTGACTCTTAAAGCCTATGTGGACTTTATCATATCTCTCTTATAACTTTTTTCTCTAATGTTAATTCTGTCTTTATTTTGAATCTATTCAATCATTTCAAAACCATATCCAAATATCCCCATCAAATCTAAAATTACTTTGGTCTCGCAATAGTGAGTAGAAAAAGGATAAATAAAGACTATTCTCATTCAATAAATAGAACAAATTAAAAACCCTTTCTTTTCTTTTTCTTTTTACCATTTCTTATTATTTTTAGACATTAAAATGAAATTTTACAGTTCTTAATTTAAATTTCATTGTGAGCTCGTGTGACTCTTTTTATTTATCAGTGGAATGCCCTTTTGTGACACAAACCATATCCAACCACGTAGTGTGTGCTGGTCTGTTTTCATCTTCAAACATCTAATTCCTTCCTCGGCCCCGTCACCACATATTTACCTCAATAGCCTCCAAAATATCCACGACTATCCACTTGGAAATGTGATTTCGTTTTTCCTTTTTTTTTTTGCTCATCATGGTGGTCCAATTATGTCCATGGTCATGGTGCTTGTGATCCTATATAGACATATTCTTGGGCGCAGCGAAGTCGATTACCATGAGCCCAAGGTAATCGTTGATATTAGGAATGTTTCGTCCCTCCCGATATTGACTCCTCCCGTCATTGCAGTTTTGAGAATCGATTCTCACTGTAAAAAGCATTTGAAAGTAGCTCCTTCGAAAAGGCTCGTTATCAGGCCCAAAATAACCATCCCAACTCAAAGTAATCACAAGATTTTGATGGAACGATTTCTTGTCCTGCTTCCATCAAAGGCAAGTTAGCAACTTCCTTCCAGTACATAAACCAAAGGGGTTCAATTATTCAAACAGGTTCCATTCATTCAAGTTACACAATCCTCTGACTTTCAACTGTTTAATTAAAGAAACTAATGAAGCTTACTATTAATTGAATATATGAAGCGATTAGATTAAGATAATTTTGGTATGCTTAAAATTATAAATAAATTGCATTAAAACATGGATTTTACTCTCTTACTATTACTAATACAATCAATTTTAAGGTGACAATGCCTTTTTTTTTTTTTGGTTAATTTCATTGATCTTTCTTGAAGTTTGAGTTCTCATTTATATTTTCATTTATTGCTCCTTTAATTCAAAATAAGGAAAGTATGTCAAACTAATGAAAATGGAGTTTAATAAAATATGGAGATATTTGATTAAAATAGTCAAAATAAGAATAATTATCTTTTGGAACAAAAACATCCTCCATCAAATTATATTAAAATATTTTTTATTAAATAACGTAAGAAATATTTTCATCCAGTTTAGATTATATTGACAATATTAAACACAAAGTTTTTTTTTTTTTTGCTTTTTCAAAGTAAGAAATATTTTGAACTTTTAGACTTAGATATTTTTAAAATATAGAACGAGGTACTAGAAACATGAGAAAAGCTCGGAGGGATGACAAGGCCACAAAAATGTCACACCAAAAAAATAAGCAAGATTAATCTATTTATTTATTTATTTTGTATATGTATTTCTTACCTTAAACAATAGAAGGACTATCTTTGACTCTTAAAGCCTATGTGGACTTTATCATATCTCTCTTATAACTTTTTTCTCTAATGTTAATTCTATTTTTATTTTAAATCTATTCAATCATTTTAAAACCATATCCAAATATCCCCATCAAATCTAAAATTACTTTGGTCTCGCAATAGTGAGTAGAAAAAGGATAAATAAAGACTATTCTCATTCAATAAATAGAACAAATTAAAAACCCTTTCTTTTCTTTTTCTTTTTACCATTTCTTATTATTTTTAGACATTAAAATGAAATTTTACAGTTCTTAATTTAAATTTCATTGTGAGCTCGTGTGACTCTTTTTATTCATCAGTGGAATGCCCTTTTGTGACACAAATCATATCCAACCACGTAGTGTGTGCTGGTCTGTTTTCATCTTCAAACATCTAATTCCTTCCTCGGCCCCATCACCACATATTTACCTCAATAGCCTCCAAAACATCCACGACTATCCACGACTGGTGTGAAGAAATGGAGAGAAGGGGGGTCGAGAGAGAGAGAGAGAGAGAGAGAGAGAGAGAGAGAGAGGGAGAGGGAGGGAGGGAGGGATGTTAGAGAGAGAATAAAAAAGATAAGAGAGAGGGAGAGGTGTCAGTCCGGTGTCTGCCGGAGTGGTGCGATGGCGGCGGCTGGTCGAAATGTGAAAAAGAAATATGCTTGAAATAAATGTTAGAGAAGGGCCTGCAGCAAATTTTGGGTCTACACTCGTCTTACGTGGAGTTTGCTTTTTGTTTCAAATCGGAATAAACTTGAACTTGAACTTAAACTTAAATAAAGATTAATATCATCAAGTATTTAAACTGTTTATTTTTCTACTGATGTAATATGGAAAACAGTGTTCTCCATAGGGGTTTGTTGGACGTCAAGATCACAGGGTTTTTAGGTCTGGCAGAGGATACTGATTTTTTCCCTCTCTTGGTGCCTTGTATAGTCAAGGGTCCATATGTCTATCATCTTCAGTTGCAATCTAGCTAGAATTGGAAATCATCAGTGCTTCAGCAATCAGCAATACCCTTTTCTACAGTCCACACCCATGTTAAAACTCAAGCCCTTAGAAAAATCATTAGTCCGTTTCTGCATATATATGTACAATGTCCCTCAGAGCAAGTCAAACGAAGTCATCCAAATATTGTACATGTCTCTTTTAAGGTTACTTCCTTTACTGACAATAGTTGTAGATTGTTTAGTGGACAGTGCATATGACTTTTGTTTCTAGATGGATCAATTACTTATAATGATTGCCTAGAGATAACGGTCAAGTGTTTGGTTCTAATTCGATTATGCTCTTTTCTTCAATGTTCAAAATACTTAATTCAAAGGTGCATAGATAAAGATACACAGAATGTTGTTTCTTTTTCCACCCTCGTGTCCTAAATGGGACTTTCTTTGGATTGTGGATATGGGAGTATGCTCTTAGAGCATTCACCACTGTGGGATCCTTTTTTATTGTACATATCATGAGTGCATCATTTAGGGAGTAGGATTGAGGCATGCCTTGATTTAATTAGCTCTTATGTTATCTGTTGAGTTGTTTTTCTAGTATTGCTATCATCAACGAAAGAGTGCTCTTGAACTACATTTTTGTTTTTCTAGGATTTGCATATATACTGTTCATACCATAAAACATATTTTTTTAATATTAATTTTTTCTAACATTGGTATTAGACCCAAGTTGTACTCTTATGTGTTGGGATTTCAATACTGTAATATATTAATTGAAGAATATAAAAAATAAAAATAAAATATTTATATACAAAGATATATGAGATTTTAATATGATTCATTAACCAACAATGCTTATTTTCATGGATGATAGATAATATTCTATTATACAATAGAAAATATTATAAAAGATAGAAACAAATACAATTATTACGTCTCAAAACATCTCATATTTTCCCACTATTTATGTTTTTATCCTAAACCATGAGCCTTTTTGTTCCACTATGTATCTCCTACTTTTCTTCACATTTATGCCTTGAACTACAAGCCCTCTTACTTATCATTTATTTTTCGTTGTTCTTTACATCTTTATCTGAGTCATGATAAGAAAAATTGTTCGCTTGAAAATCAATCTCAATCTTTATCGAATCCTTTGTTATCAAGTCTCTATATTTCAATAATACATACATTTAATCTCTTTTATTTGTTTTGGTAACCAACCATGTATAGTTTCCTTTTTTGAGGGGTTAATTTGATAAGTCTGTAACGATAACTAGGTTATATACTGTGTATATATATTTCTTACCTTGAACAATAAAACGATTATCAAAGCCTATGTCAACTTTATCATATATCTCTTATAACTTTTTTCTCTTCTATTAATTCTGTCTTTATTTTGAATCTATTCAATCATTTCAAAACCATATCCAAATATCCCCATCAAATCTAGAATTACTTTGGTCTGGCAATAGTGAGTAGAAAAAGGATAAATAAAGGCTATTCTTATTCAATAAATAGAACAAATTAAAAACCCTTTCTTTTCTTTTTCTTTTTACCATTTCTTATTATTTTTAGACATTAAAATGAAATTTTACCGTTCTTAATTTAAATTTCATTGTGAGCTTGTGTGACTCTTTTTATTCATCAGTGGAATGCCCTTTTGTGACACAAACCATATCCAACCACGTAGCGTGTGTTGGTCTGTTTTCATCTTCAAACATCTAATTCCTTCCTTGGCCCCCTGTCACCACATATTTACCTCAATAGCCTCCAAAATATCCACAACTGTCCACTTGGAAATGTGATTGGTTTTTCCTTTTTTTTTTTTTTTGCTCATCATGGTGGTCCAATTATGTCCATGGTCATGGTGCTTGTGGTCCTATATAGAGATATTCTTAGGCGCAACGACGTCGATTACCATGAGCCCAAGGTAATCGCTGATATTAGGAATGTTTCGTCCCTCCCGATACTGACTCCTCCCATCATTGCAGTTTTGAGAATCGATTCTCACTGTAAAAGGCATTTGAAAGCAGCTCCTTGGAAAAGGCTCGTTATGAGGCCCAAAATAACCATCCCAACTCAAAGTGATCACAAGATTTTGATGGAACGATTTCTTGTCCTGCTTCCATCAAAGGCAAGTTGGCAACTTCCTTCTAGTACATAAACCAAAGGGGTTCAATTATTCAAACAGGTTCCATTCATTCAAGTTTCACAATCCTCTGACTTTCAGCTGTTTAATTAAAGAAACTAATGAAGCTTACTATTAATTGAATATATGAAGCGATTAGATTAAGATAATTTTGGTATGCTTAAAATTATAAATAAATTGCATTAAAACATGGATTTTACTCTCTTACTACTACTAATACAATCAATTTTAAGGTGATAATGGCTTTTTTTTTTTTGTTAATTTCATTGACATTTCTTGAAGTTTGAGTTATCATTTATATTTTCATTTATTTCTCCTCTAATTCAAAATAAGGGAGGTATGTCAAACTAATGAAAATGGAGTTTAATAAAATATGGAGATATTTGATTAAAATAGTCAAAATAAGAATAATTATCTTTTTGGACAAAAATATCCTCCATCAAATTATATTAAAATATTTTTTATTAAATAAGAAATATTTTCATCCAGTTTAGATTATATTGACAATATTAAACACGAAGTTGTTTTTTTTTTTTTGGCTTTTTCAAAGTATTTGAACTTTTTGACTTAGATATTTTTAAAATATAGAACGATAGAAACATGAGAAAAGGTCGGAGGGATGAAATGCCCCCAAAAATGTCACACCAAAAAAATAAGCAAGATTAATTAATTAATTTATTTATTTTTCTTTAAGGGTCTTCTGGTTGATTTGCTAATTATGGGGGGTGGAAATAGCGGCAGAAAGGGTGATGATGGTGCCATTGCAATTGCGATTACTGGTTTATGCCTCTTCTGAAAGAGCAGTGAAGATAATCATTGGTGAGAGTGATGGGGACTGACGGCGGCGGAGCTCTCAAACAGCGGTGGCGGCCGTGGCATTATGCTGCTTGAAGATTGGTGTTGATTCTTGATGTTTCAAACTCGTAGCCTTTAATAATGCTATTACACCATCAATCATTTAATCCAAAATGTTTAATACTTAAGGTTGTGATAAATATTACATCTCAGGCCCAAGCCCACTAAAGATGGTTTTTGCATCAATGAGCCCTGATTTCTAAGCTTTCCACAAAATGTTTTAGATTAGTTTTGCCTGAAGCACCATACTCCATAGATTCCACTGCCAATCCTTTCCATTTTTTAGCATTTCTTCTCATCGCATCCCCTTTCTCTCCACCTTCCATCACCATCTCCAAACATTTTTTGATCTCTCATTAGGTGATCTTAAACATTTATGATTATGAAATTTATGGTCATTATAATTTTTTCAATTGAATTTGATATATGTCATTTGCAGTTAAGGGTATGTTGGTTGATCATGATATAGGCATATGGAAGACTCAAGAATTGGAGAGAGATTGATAGCATGTCTTCAAATCAAATGATAAAAGAACAAATAAAGAGTTGAAAGAAATTGTGGATTACAAATTTTAGGGTTCAAAACAACGGGAATTGTAGATGTACAATAATTGGGTGAGCTAAAAAATAGACCTAAACCAACACAACCAATCCAATTACCGAAGTTTCATTCCTCCTAAAAGTAAATGTCCAAGAAAAAATTCCCTAATTCTTGCTTGTTCATTGATTTTTTTTCTTTTATTTTCTAGCTATCATTGAAAACAGGATATGTTTGTATTCTTTTTCTTTCACCTTTCGTAAAAAAAATCCTCCTATTGTCAACTTTTAAAAAAAAAAAAATTAAGATTATATATATATTTTAATAAAAAATGATAATACAAAGAAACAGAACAAGATAAAGATGGAGGATGTTTAAAGGACCAAAGGAAAAGTTTCTCATTTATCTTCTCTCGAGGGTCTCTAAAGGTACCAAATAAAAATTATCTCATTTATCTTCTCTCTGTTTTTAAAAATTTTAAATTATATAAATATCCTTGAAGTTAAGGTAGGAATGTTACATGCATAGAGTTTGTACTCCATTTATTTATTTTCCCCCAGAAGTTTAGTAAAACCTCTCACAATATTTTAAACAAATGAACTAGGCTTTGACTTGGTTTAATTGAACATTGTTTATGCGGGAGTTTTCTATAAAATTTTGATGAAAATTTTTAATAAAAGAGATTATTTGATATTTGAGCATTGATTAGGGTAATATTGTTTTAAAAATATTTAGGGACTAAATTGACATGCCAGTAAAAATATAAAAAATGATTTTTACAATATGCTCTAAATTAAATAAATGAATTTGAAACTCCTCCCTATCCTTTTTCCTTTAACTTCCAAAACCATATGTAACTGCTTTCATTTATCTCCTTATCCTTTTTAATAAATGAATGATTAGAATAAAAAACCAGACCAATATATATAAGCCCAAAAGAAACAAAGCCCAAACCCAACAAATAAAACAAACTAGGCCCAAAATCAAATATACAAAGCCCAAACCCAAAACAAATATGATAGCCCAAGGCTACAAATACATCTAAGAGCAATTCAAAATAATATCCAAGAACCCCAATACCCATAAACATGAATCAATTAGGGAGAATTGTGTTTTAGGCCCAGTGGGGCCCAAAAATTAACATTTGGTCCATCAATCATGCATATTTAAGCCAAAGACCCAAATAAAGAATGAAAATTAAGATGAAGGATATTGTCTTTCATTAATTCCTAAAATACCCTTATCCCTTATGTGAGTGTGAATTTCAATTTTTTTTATGTTTTTTTTTTTTTGCTTTTCCATTCCCTATTAAGTATTACTCATTTCTAACTTTTTTTTTTCTTTTTATTCCAATATATATTTCTATTTTATGTCAAATAAAAAATAATAATGTTTTTTTATTTTTCATTTTTAAAGATATTGAATCTTTTTGCTCTTATTAAAAACAATGATAAAAATTTTGGGATTTTTCATCCAAATATTTTTTATTTTTTTGTATTTATCTTTTAGTTTATTTTTTATTTTTTATTTTAAATTTATATTACCCTTTCATTTATATTTTTCTCTTATTTTTAATTATTTTTTATATTTTCTACATTAACCATATTTTAAAAAAAATTTAAAATTGACTATCACTTCACTTTATTATATATATATATATATATATATATATATATATATATATATATATATATATACTTTTTAGCTTTTTAATTTTTAATGTTTTTATTTTAAAATTTTTAAAAAGATAAATTTATTGAAAAAAATAACTAAGATATGAAGTTCTAATATTATATTAATAATTCTTCTTATCTAGATAGACTAATGCAAAGTATTTTGACTCACAACAAGAAAATTGTCAATACAATTTTTAAGTTAAGCTTTAAAAATTAAATTTTAAATAAAATATATTATATAAAATTTTATCTAAAAATTATTGAAAGTGGTATTTAATTTTTTTTTTTTTTGACTTTCAAACTTATCTAATTTTTTTACTTGAAAGGTAATAGAACATGTTTACAAAAAAAAAAAAAAAAAAATTATTTTTTCATTTTTTAAATAAATGAGTATAAATATATTAAAAGAATTAAAGATAATCTTAGTAAAAAAATTGATAAATATGATTATAATTTTAAATATAGATTAATTTGGATAAAATTTCACAAAAAAAAAATAGTGAAAAGAAAGAACATTGCTAAAACTACAAAAACAAAATATGCAATTACAAAATTTTGATGATGAAATTTCAAAATTAAATTTGAAACAATTCTTGAGTAAGAGAATTTGAGTGGGGAAAAAATCTTTAAGTGGAAAAAAATAGGAAAGTTTCTCACTTGAAATCCTTAACAAAAAGTAGTCTTGTATACCCTTATACAATTAGTAAATTTGCCTTGTACAATTAGTGTAATACCCTTGTACAATAACTCAAATTTCATAGATCATTTCATGAATATCTGACAATAGGTCGGTTAACCATGTTTGCATTGGTTTGGTTTTAAAAAAGAAGAAAAATTGTTGTAGAATTTTGTTTTACAATCATCATAAGTGAGGTACCTATTCAAATAATCATATACAAGTTAGATAAAGCGCATGAGATGAATGTATGCTTAACCAATGTGTGTAAGGAATGTCATTTATCATCGGTTAGGGGAAATAAACAAACAAGTTTTTCAAAACCACTTAAAATCTTTTACAAATAATAGTCTTGTACACCCTTGTACAGTTAGTATATTTTCCATGTACACTTAGTGTAAATACCTTGTACAGTGACTCAAATTCCATATACCTGCTACTCAATGTATAACCATAGGTAGATTAACCATGTTTTCATTGGTTTGTTTCAAAAAATAGTGGAAGATGGAAAAACAAAATTTTCTTTCAAACATCATTAGTGGGATAAGTATTTGAATAATCATGCGCGAGTTAAATAAAATACATAAGATGAATGTGTAATAGAGGAATGTGTACCTTAAGAGTGTGCAATCCTTAGATGACAAGACAAAAAAAAAAAGTTGTCCAAAATTGATTAAAATCTTTCAATTCTTTGAACTATGCCCTCAAAATATTCAAAAATTTTCCATTCCAAAATATTTTAAAAAGTGTAAATAGGGTAATTTGCCCAATTAAATTCTTCAAAATATTCAAAATTTCTCCGTTCCAAAATTACCTAATTGCTCTCCACACCAATCCTAAATATTTTTTAATAAAGATTTAAATATTTAAAATAATTAAAATAAATACTTTCTTATTAAAGCAATTTTTTCAAAGTAATAAGATAAAAATCATGAAATCTTCAAAACTATAATTACAACAAATATTTTTAATTTTAAAACTAATTTCATAATTTAAATTAATGATTTAAAAAAATAAAAATGTTATAAATAATTTTTTTTATTTTTAATTCCATTTAAATGTGATTTTTTTTAATCTCTATTTATAACAAAGAAATTATGTTTATAAAAGAAAAATAGTAAAAATGTATATTTCATTTAGTTTACTTATAATGAACAATTCAAACATTATTGATTTTAATTTTATTTCATATGTGTTAATTTTTGTAGGGAATGTCTTAATAAAATAGTTTGGTAAAAAAAAGAAAAAAAAACTATCAATAATCGTCTTAATATCAAATTCAAGTTGTTTAAAAATCATACAAAACCTATCAGAAGCCTTGTACACTTAGCACATTTCTCTTGTACAATTAGTGTAATACCCTTATACAATGTCACAAATTTCATATTTGTCATAACTTATATGTTCATGTAGGTGTATTAATCATATTTTCAATTGTTTGGTTAAGAAAATGGTAGATGACTTAGGATCAAATTTTTTCCCAAATATCATTATTGGAGAAAATATTAGAATTTTCATATGAGAGTTAAATAAAATATATGACATAGGCATACAATTCTTGGGTGACAAAGAAAAATAAAAAAGTGGTTTAGAATAAATTTTTCTTTTTCTTATTTTAATAAATTTTCAATTAATTCAAATCATTAAAAAAAATCCTTCATAAACTAATTTGTAGCATTTCATATAACTTATTACTATAAAAGTCATGTTCAAAAAGTTATTAAAATAAGGAAGGAAGAAGATTAAAAAAAAAAAATTGAACTTTTTATTTTATAATAGTAAAAAAAAAACTTTAAAATACTTTTTAATATAAAAAAATTAAAATAGTGAATATATTTATTTTAAATGGTATTTTAATCATTAAATTATTTATTTTTAAAATGTAAATAATAAAAATAAATGTAAAAGATAATTTTTATGTATTTAAATTAATATTTTTTTAGAAAGTATTTTCCAAAATAGTCTTTGAATCATTAATATAATTTTTTTATATTTATAATTTTAAAATAAAAAATAATGTTAAATTTTCAATTATTTACAAGAGTTCTTTTTATAAAAAAAATGGTTAAATAAAAATAGTGGCAAGTAGTAGAATAAAGACAAAAATGAGTCAAGTGGGTATTTTTGTCAATTACTATCCCATATCCTTATTATCAATTATGGGTGGTTGGAGGACCAAATGTTAATTTTTGGGCCCAGTTGGGCCCAAAACACAATTCTCCCTAAATAAATCTAAATCAAAGCCTACTATGGACTAGCCTTTTTCACTCGATGAATCCTTACTCAAAAATGGCGAGACTTACTATTTAGTGAGAAACTGATTTTTATCATATATATATATATATAATTGTAGTTGTCACTTATTTTTGTTTATTTATCGAAAGAAAAACAAAATAAAAAATAAAACTCTAAAAATAACTTCTTATTTGGAAAAACATATTTTTGAAAACCAAGTCCAAGTTTGAGGGTCAGGTTACCTATTGGGAAGTCACCATAAGGTAGCATCCTTCTAATCCCTAAAATAGGTCTCTACTAATCAAATTGAGATTACTATGACAATTGGTCAATTAATCATGAATACTAAGAAGCTAAGCCTATATCAAAGCAAAGTATAGCAAAAGGCTACTCAAACAAGGCATGCATATCAAAGAATCGAATAAATGAGAAGGAAATGAAAAATGAACCAAGTGTTTTCATAAAACAATTGGGTTAGCTCACAAATAATAATAAATAAGGAACCATAAGCTAGGCCTCATAATGAATGTAACATATGCATATCTCAACTCATGAAGTAAAGAAATGATAAGGTATGAACAAGAGGAAATAAGATACAATAAAATATGCTGAAAAATTCAAACGTGACTAACAAGTTTACACTCACAAAGATTAGTCTAAATAAAATACCAAATGAGAAATTTTGATCCCAAGAAAGGTTTAACTAATCCATATAATATGTCTATAATGTAAATCAAGAATAATAATAAAAAAAAAACACTTATAAATATTTGCAAGAGGATTGAATTATCAAAATCATGCAAAATGTCATTAGTAGAGCATAACCGGGATATTTTCAAAATAAATCTTAAATAAATATCTAGAGGTGTTATTTCATCAAAATAAAAAATGGACAATATCTTAAATGTCTATATCACAATATAAAAATCCAAATTATTTAATTATGTGTCAAGTAATACCATATTAAATCACACTAAAGATACTTCAGAGAACATTCAACATATGATCATAATAGAGATATTTACATAATAAATCCTAAAAAATATATATAAAAATGGAATTTCATCATAAAAAAATTTGAATAATATTTCCTGTGTCTAGATTACAACCCAAAAGGCCAAATTAATTAATTATGCATCATTCAATACTAACTTTCATTTTACTTTTACTTTTACTACCAAATGCATAAGCTAAATACCATCCCAAATAAAAGTAAAGAAATAAAACACACTCAAATTGCAATGGATCGAAGTCATAGAAGGTATGATTATAAAAGAAGATGGAAAACAACTCTTAAGAGGAATGGTGATAAGCTTTTTAAAAGCATGTATCATGGGGGAAAAATGAAATATTGAATTAATAAAATTTGATTCAAAGTGAAGATAACTAGAAAATATGTCAAATTCCTAATTGATACATATTATATTTTTAAAGAATATTATATAAAATATTTCCTTAAGTTGATATGTTATTATAATATTAGATTTTTTTTATAAAATAAAGAAAATTATTATAAATATTTTAATAAATATTATAGGTCATCAAATGAGAAAGTTACAAGATGAAGACCAATATAATATATTTTATGACCAATAATTATATCTAATTTCTATCTTTTATAGTATTTTTTTAAAGTATAGATAAAATATTCTATTTCATTTGTAGATTGACACGATTGGTCTAATTAGGTAAAAACCCTATGTAACTTTGCACATAGATTGTTTGTTTAATTTCGTATTTCGATATTAATATGTTTGTATTAAAACTTTACTGATATAGTACCGGTCATCAGTGCAACCACCATTTCTCTCATGACAAAAATAGTGAGGAAAAAGACTTGGGATATGTGTTTGTAAATGAACTCCTTTGCATGGTGGAGTGCATAGAAAGGTTGAGGCATACAATAAATGTAGATGTGGAGAGCATCATGGCGAGGAGTAATGGGCACAACAAATACTTTAAATGTTGTCATGTGGATTTCTTTGACATAAACTATTTTAATGACACAACAATTATAAGTGAATGTTTATAAATTTTACTTTTTGATTGATTTAATTATATGTGGGTATAATTTTAAATACCTATTATTAATTAAAAGGGTAGTTCCAACTACCTACTACTCTCTATTTTGGCATAGTACAATGGATTTAATGCTATTTTGTACAAGTATTAATCTATAAAACTAAAGCCAAGACAACATAAAAAATATTTTGTAAAAAAAGTTTCAATCAAAGTGGTAGATGTTTGTGTCTTAAAGCCCAACCAACTTTGTTGTCAGAGTTAAAAGTCCTGTCAATTTTGTTGTTGGAGTTAAAAGCCCTACCAACTTTGTTGTTGGAGTTAAAAGCCCAATCAACTTTGTTGTCTGAGTTAAAATGAGTAGTTGGAAGTAGATCATAACTAACATAATTACTTATGTCGAGTAAGGATGAAAATATTGGTAATCACATATATAATAATATTTTAATTTTACAGATGTATTGAAAATATATCGGTGACACAAAATATTGGTGGACCTAAAATTGATTAGAATTTATAGAAATATATATATAAAAAAAAAATCTTAGAAATGAAACTAGAAATATGATAGACATTTTAAAGTTGTTTTGTTGAAAAAATTGATATTTGTATAATATAATTTATCATATTTGATAATTACATTGTATACGTCAATAAAAAAATATAAATTTTATAAGTATATATTTATTATTAAATTATATCAAATATTATTGGATAATAATATTGTGATATTTGATTATAATATGTCTAATTTTAAAATATATTTAATATTAAAATTATAATCCATTTAATTCAATTGTATTAAATGATATAAAATAAATGATGATATATGTATAATTTTTTTGAATGAATATAAAAACAAATAAAATTTAGTTTTTAAGGTATAAATTAGCCAAAAATTTCATTATATGCATATATTTATTATTCAATTATAAAGATGACATTCCAAATTATTTTATTTTATTTATAATTAATGAATCAGTTTTTTGAATTTCAAATTATTCTTAAAAATTACAAGATGTATTAAAGAAATATATATATATATATATATATATATATATATTCAAGTTTTAAATTATTTTTTAACATTATTAAACTTATTAATAAGGTCTTACTTCGTTTGAAATTCATTTTCTCTAATACAAAAATCAGAAGAATAATTTTCTATTTTACTTTGTTTTAAAAAATTGTTTTTAAAGAATAACAACCAAATAGTGATATAAATTTTTTTAAAACAATTTTTTTAAAAAATCACACGCCCATATAGGTTTTTATTATTTGGAAAAAATCAAGGATATTTTTAAAATGAATATAAAAAATTATTTCAAACTATGTACAATGTGACATTTTTTTTAAATAAATATAAAAATAAAAAATTATTTTAAACCATAAGTATGGATATCATTGAAAATTTATTTATTTTTTCATTTTTATTCCCATTTTTACTTAAAATTCAAATGGAAACAAATTATCTTTTTTATCTTACATTTCTATATGCATTCAAATAAAATAATTAAAATTATCAAATTTATTCCTATTTAAAAAAATAAAAATAAAAATGAAATATTTATTCTCATATTCGTATCAAACTTGCTCTAATATATAAAATAACTGGCAAGGGGATAGAAGAAGCTGCCGAGGATACAACTAAAGGTGAGAATTGGGAGTCCAAAGGAATGTGGCAGTACAGCATACAGGCCCGTCATGAATGCTACCACCATTGCTTCCATCCCAAACATGGTGAGATAAGAGGCACATAAAAACAAGAGTAGCCATATCGTCCTACTAAGTTCAACTACCAGTGCCATAAGAAAATAAAAGAATACAGCAGATACCGAGAGCATCAGGGCTATGGTATCCGACACAACAAATGTTTGAAAGATGCTTTCTTTGTTAAGATTGCCATCCCATCTGTGTCGCTGTAACCACCGGGCCAGGTGAAGCCTGCCGCAAAGGCTACTGTGCCCCATGAAAATTTATTCCGAGAAGAAATAAAATTGTCAGAAAAGTTCAACTTTCTTTTGTTCCTTTCCATCTTATCCACCGTTTTGTCCAATATGAATTCTACATCATTAACTCCGAAAGAAGCAAGCAGGTGGAGGGGTGTGTCTCCTTGAGCATCTTTCTCATTTACAAGTCCTCTCACTCTTAATCCATCCTTTATTAATAACTCACTACCAAAACGAGAAGCGTGCTTCTTCATCATGGCGAAGTGAAAAACATTATTGCCATTTTCATCAACCTGCTCACAACAATCTGGAGCGTGTGACAGCAGCTACTTTACTATGTCCATACAGCCATAGTAACTTGCAATGTGAAGGGCTGTTCTGTTGCTATTTTTTATTCCAAGGTAGATTACAGACTTGTCTTGTGATGATCCGTCTAGTAATTGCTTGGTAATTGCGGCATCACGTATGTATGCAGCACAATGAAGCGGAGACCAGCCATTTTCATCCACTTCTTTGATTAGCATTGGCTTCCATTCTAGTATCTTCTTTGTCATTGCTGATCAAATAAATAAATGTAGAAAGAGAGGTCAAGGAATGTTAAAGAAAATTAATTATAAAATGAATAACCTAATGCATTACTATAGACCCTTATATGCGCTACCTTGGTGACGGCAGAGTACAGCGGCATGCAAAACTGTTCTACCCTCGATGCCTTTGTGATCTGATGAAGGGCTGGTGTTTATGATTATTTTCACCAAGTCCCCATATCCTTTCTCGGCAGCCATGTAAAGAGGAGTGTAGCCTATACTGTTAGCACCATAGATGAAGTGAGGGTCTGCCTCAATCAAAAACTTGACCACTTTTGAGTGATGATACCGCACCGCCTCATGCAAGGCTGTGTCTTTCCCCTTATTGGTCATCCTCAGCATCGCTTTGTCTGTTCCGACCCCACTTTCGATCTCTAAGTGAAGTGCTTTTGCATCAAGGAGAGCTTCCACAACCGCCCTATGGCCTTCTCTCGCAGCAAGGTGAAGTGGAGTGGAGTGTCGCCTTTCAGATTGAGCTGCTGCAGTAGAGGTGAACATGAATGAAATTCAAGGATCCACTCTACGCATGCCAGCTGACCGAACTGGGCTGCAATGTGGAGGACAGTGTTCCTTTTTGGGGTTAGTTGGGGTTGAAGATGAGCAAATTCCGAGTACTTCCCTTTGAGGAAACTGATTCACCTCTATACAAAGTCTTGTACAAATCAGCATCCATGTGGGGGATCTCAGTTTGGCTAACAGCTGCAATCTGGTTCGGCATCTCAGTTTGCCTTGAAAAGGTTACCGAGTTAAGGTTCTTCGATTCTGTAATTTGATTGGAGCTGGACTGATCCATTATTGGTGTTGGAGGAACAAAGTAATAATCAACTCTTCACAGTCTATCTATCCATCTATCTATATATATATATATATTTATATTTATATTTTGTGAGCAATTCCCTTCAAGCTTTGACCTTAATTGAAAGATATTTTATGCCCTATCCCTTCAAGCTTTTGCCCTTAATTGAGAGATATTTTATGTAGAGCATATGTGGTAAGGGCTTTTGTAAGTTGTTTGCCCGCATATATTTTTCTCTTTCTTTCTTATGAGGTTTTTCTGTCTTTTCTGACAGCTCCCGTTTTTATTTACTTGGTGAGATTTTTATGAAAGGGTTGTGAAGCCACTGCAAAACGGGTAGACTACTTTAGGCAACAGCAATAGAAGATGCTCGTGGAAAATGATGAAGAAAAGCTTATCCCTAGGAACTTAATTTTGAAAAATAATGTATATTTTTGGTGGTTTAAGCAGGTAATAATAAATCCTCTCAAGAAAGACATTATAATATTTAATGAATTTGAAATAATATATCATTTTGGATTATTATAAATATTTATGGTTATGGAATTTATAATCATTATAATTCTTTCAATGGAATTTGACATATGTCATTTATGGCTAAGAGTGTGTTAGTTGATCATAATATAGGTGGATGAAAGACTCAAGAATTGGAGATTGATAGCTACTACCTTGTTGAATCGTGGACATCAATTTATAAAGGCCTTGCATGAAATGAATAATAGGTTATAAACACGAGAAATTAATTAATTAAGGTTATTGGTGGTTTAAGCAAGTAATAATAGATACTCTTAATAGATACCATAATATATCATGAGTTTAAGATAATATCTCTCATTAAGTGATCTTAAACATTTATGATTATGAAATTTATGGTCATTATAATTTTTTCAATTGAATTTGATATATGTCATTTGCGGTTAAGGGTATGTTGGTTGGTCATGATATAGGCATATGGAAGACTCAAGAATTGGAGAGAGATTGATAGCATGTCTTCAAATCAAATGATAAAAGAAAAAACTAAAGATTTGAAAGAAATTGTGGATTACAAAGTTATCGATTTTTTAATTTGTAAAAAGTTATAATTTACAAAAAAAGAAAAGAAAAAATTCTATTATGAAAGGGTCCATATATATAAAATATTTATAAAATATAATTTCGATATATTCTAAAAAATTTTAAAATGATTGACCTTTGGGTCATTTAAAATTTGTGTGCCTATTCATAGAAGTATTTAATGAAATATTGCTTAATTTATTGAAATCTAAATTGTATCATTAATGTGGACACATGTACAATAGCCATTAATTATAATAAAATGACATAACTAAATAAAATATAAGATGATGATTTTAAAGACTTAGGCATGGTATCTGATAAGAGTTAATACTTGATACATAATTATTATACGTGACTTTAAGTAAACTTATGTTTAAACCATCAATTTAAAACTTATTATAAAGTTATATTATCAAATTAACACATTTACCTTCATCAATACTAAAAATGGGATTAAGAAACACAAAAATAAAGAGACATATTAATGTTATTTTAGGTTGAATTATATATACTTATTTATTATTTAGTTATTTAAAAATAAATTTATTACTTCACATTAATAATAATAAATACTTCATTAAGTCATCTTTATTTTTTTAATTATTATTTTTAAATGGTAAATTAATTTACTTTTATATTTTAAAATCTATAAAATTAATTATTATATTTCTTTTTATTTTATTCATTTAAGATAAAAAAAAATAGTTAAAATTAATAATTTGAAAAAGGAATAGCAATGTAATAAATTTCCAAACATCAAAATTAATTAACATAATAAAAAATTTCCATTTTGAGTAATAGCTCATGAGAAAATTTTATATTACAATTTCTTAAGAATTAAGAGAAACTATAATTAAAAACAAAGTCCATTCAAACTAAATAAATCAAAATTTTAAATTTATTTTTAAGACAACAATTATCAAAGTTTTGAAAATAAAAATAAATTGAATTAAATAATATAGAAAGAAAAAATAAATAAATAACTAAACAAATAGATGTAATGTATGATATTAATGGGTAATTAATTATTCATGGGTGGCACCCATTTTAGGGCTTACATCATATGCATCTTCTTAAGGATTATATTTCAAGTCATGCTTTCAGATAGAGTGATATTTAAAATGGATTATTAAGAGTCCATTTGGCTGTGATTTTAAAATTTTTATCATTCAAATGGTAAAAAAGTTAAAAACATTTTCTATAATCACTATCATACATATTAGCTCAAGGGTTCTCCTATTTAGGTTTTGATGATAACAAAATATAGTTAAATTACTAATTGGTTTGAATTGTAAAGAATCTCATGTATTAATTTAGAAATTCATCAAATGACCTAATGGATACAAAATCAAGACATTTGGAAAACCTTTAATCATAGGAAATAAATGTAAGATGAATACATGAGTGCGTTTTACACATGATTTCATGCATATTTGGAAAACTCAATTTATTCTTTAAAGTTACAATTTCATTAAAACCCGAGTTTTCTCAAATGTACCTTAGGCAAAACATTTCAAAATTGGCATATTAATTTACCTAAAGACCTTGCCTAAGTGTTAGAAGAGAAAATAACAGAAAAATATAGGTTTTCGAAGCCAAAATGTTGAATCGGTCAAGGCACTGGGCCAAATGGCTCAATTGACTAGGGTATCAATTGACTGGTTCCCCTTGCCCAGTTGAGATCCAGTCGAGGAGTGTTACAAACACTCTCTCTCTCCTAGTAGCCTTTCCTTCCTGGTCGAGGTATCATTTTTCCCGATCGACCTCTGATCGAGGTCTAGTCGAAATTCGATCGAAGAAACGGTAACCTGCCACATCATTAAATGCTCCAATGGCTAGTGATCCGGTTGACCCCCGCTCGATCGGTTGAGGCTGCTTTTTATTTTTCTTGGCTCCTGAGGTTAAAAACCTATAAATAGAGAGCTCCACTTTATTTATGAGTAAGAGAACATCTGCATTTATTTGTCTACCCACTTGTTCTTGCCTTCAAAGCTCTTATTTCTTTCTTGGTGCATTAAATCTTCACTTGCATATCCTTTAGTGCACCTTTGTGATTCATCCTAGCTCTGATTTGTATTTGAGCTATCATTGAACTAGGTTGAGGGATTCTTTCTTGTAAAATTGACTGTTAAAACCTTCAAGTGAGTTGAATCTTGAAGAGATTGTGTAAGAGCCCATTAAAGCTGGAATCTAAGTGTAAAGGAGATTAGAAGTTTGGTTGAAGTTGTAAGTTAGTGGAACCCTCACTTGGTTAGGAGTTTGAGGAGAATGGACGTAGGCAAGAAAGTGTCGAACCACTATAAAATCTGAGTTTAATTTCTCTAACTCTATCTCTTTATATTTGCTTCTATTGTGCTTGAATTTGTTGTGCTAAAAAAGAATTTAAAAAACCCAATTCACCTCCCCTCTTGGGTGTTTTTCTTATTTAAGTTTAGCTTTTATTTTCTTAATTGGTATTAGATCTAGGCCTCTTGTTTAAGACTTAATCGTCTAAAAGGAAATGGTTATTCCGTCAAACTCATCTCACATTGAAAGTTTTGCAAAAAATAAAGCTCCATTTTTTACGGGAACTGACTATCCCTATTGGAAAACTAAAATGACTTAATATTTACAATCAACCGATTTAGATGTATGGGACGTCATTGAAGATGGCCCAACTTTTCTTTCAAAACTAGTTGATGGAGTTATGGTTCAAAAACCCAAGCAAGAATGGAATAAGCTTGATAGAAGAAACTTTCGATTAAATGCTAAGGTCGTTTTCACTTTACAATGCTAAAGAATCGAATGGATAAAAATGAATATAATAGAATATGTCAATGCAAATCGGCTAAAGAAATTTGGAGATTGCTGGAAATAACTCATGAAGGAACAAATCAAGTGAAAAAGTCAAAAATCAATTTACTTGTTCATAGTTATGAATTTTTTTTATGAAAGAAAATGAAACTATTGTTGAGATGATCACTAGGTTCACTAACATTGTCAATGGTCTTGAAATATTGGGAAAGACCTACAAGGAATCCGAAAAGGTGATGAAGATCTTAAGGTCACTCCCATCAAAGTGGCATACAAAGGTCACCGCAATTCAAGAAGCCAAAGACTTGACCAAGCTACCTATGGAGGAGCTCATAGGGTCATTAATGACATATGAGATCAATTTGGCAAAGAAGCTACAAGAAGGTGAAGACAAAAAGAAAAAAAGCATAGCTCTCAAAGCTACAACTGAGGAAGAAGAAGAAGTTGAAGAAGAAAAACAAAGTGAAGAACATGATGATTTAGCCCTCATAACAAGAAATCTCAACAAATACATGAAGGGTGAAAGGTTTAGAGGAAGAAAGTTCACCTCTAAAAGAGACCTTTCTAAAAAGGAATCTTCATCTCATGGTGACAAGGAGAAATGAGAAGAGAAAAGAGATTTGGTGTGTTTCAAATGTAAGAAACCGGAACACATTAAATAAGATTGTTCTCTCTACAAAAGTGAAGCCAAAAGGAGAATGAAGAAGGCAATGATGGCCACTTGGAGTGAAAGTGAAGAATCCTCCAAAGAATAAAAGGAGAAAAAAGTGGCAAACATGTGCTTCATGGCAATAGATGAACTTGATGAGGTAAACTCTAACTTTAGTGATGAAGATATGCATGATGTTTTTGAATAATTGTATGAGGATTTTGAAAAACTTAGTTTGAAAAATATTTCTCTTAAAACAAAAATTCAACAACTTGAAAAAGAACTTGGAGAAATAAAAGAAAAATTTTCAAATGTTGAAATTTATAAAACTCATCTTGAAAAAAAAAATGAGATTTTGAGAAAGAAAAATAAATGGTTGACCTCCTCTCTTTCAATATTTTCTTGTAGACAAAAATATTTTGAAATGATTCTAGCTAGCCAAAAATGTGTTTTTGACAAACAATGGGTAGGATTCAAATCTTCAAAAAATCAAAAGTATTTTAAAAACTATTTTGTAAAAGAATCCACAAGTGCAAGTCCTTCCACTACTTGCGACTTTTGTGGAAGAGGAGGGCACATTAGTAGTACATGTCCTTTAAGAAATGGTTCTCAAAATTATTCAAATGCAAAAGCTAAAAAGGTTTGGAATGAAAAATCCAAGGCCACTAATCCTCAAGGACCCAAAAAGACATGGGTACCTAAATCAACTTGAGTTTTATATTGTAGGGTTCAAAGAATGATAAGTGGTTCTTAGATAATGAATGCTCAAGACACATGACCGGAGATGAATCCAAGTTTGATTTCCTTACAAAGAAAAATGGAGGATATGTTAACTTTGGAGACAATGCAAAGGGAAGAATCATTGGTTAAGGCAACATTGGTAATAACACATCCTCTCTTATTGAAAGTGTTTTATTAGTAGATGGTTTAAAACATAACCTTTTAAGCATTAGTCAACTTTGTGACAAAGGTTTTAAAGTGATTTTTGAAACATCTTATTGCATCATCAAGGATATTCAAAATGATAAAACCATCTTCATGGGCCATAGATGTGATAATGTTTACGCTATAAATATTTCAAAATATGATGGCCATGATAGATGCTTTTAAAACATGCATGATCAAAGTTGGTTGTGGCATAGGAGGTTTGGACATGCTAACATGGACCTCGTTTCCCAACTCAACAAAGATGAACTTGTTAGAGGCCTTTCCAAAATAAATTTTCAAAAAGACACAGTTTGTGAAGCTTGTCAAATGGGAAAGCAAATAAAAAACTCTTTCAAAAACAAAAACTTCATTTCCACATCTAGGCCACTTGAGTTGTTGCATATGAATTTATTTGGTCCCTCTAGGACACCAAGTCTTGGAGGAAAGTCTTATGCATATGTTATTGTGGATGACTTCTCGAGATACACATGGGTCTTATTTTTAGGTAAAAAGAATGAAGCCTTTTATGAATTTTCAAAGTTTTGCAATAAGGTTCAAAATGAAAAAGGTTTTACAATTACTTGTATAAGAAGTGATCATGGGAGAGAATTTGAAAATATTGATTTTGAATAGTATTGTAATGAGCATGGAATTAACCACAATTTTTCGACTCTTAGAACTCCTCAACAAAATGGGGTAGTTAAAAGAAAAAATAGAACTCTTCAAGAAATGGCTAGAACCATGCTAAATGAAAACAATTTGCCAAATGTTTTTGGGTCGAAGTGGTTAACACTTTTTGTTATGTTTTAAATCGGATGTTGGAATTAACCACAATTTTTCGGCTCCTAGAACTCCTCAACAAAATGGGGTAGTTGAAAGAAAAAATAGAACTCTTCAAGAAATGGATAGAACCATGCTAAATGAAAACAATTTACCAAAATATTTTTGGATCGAAACGATTAACACTTTTTGTTATGTATTAAATAGAATATTATTGAGGCCCATTCTTAAGAAAACTCCCTATGAGCTTTGGAAAAACAAGAAACCCAACATTAGCTATTTCAAAGTCTTTGGGTACAAATGTTTTATATTAAACACCAAAGACAATCTTGGAAAATTTGATGCAAAATCGGATGTTGGAATTTTCCTTGGTTACTCAACTTAAAGTAAAGCTTTTAGAGTTTTTAACAAAAGAACCATGGTTGTAGAGGAGTTCATCCATGTTATTTTTTATGAATCTAACAATTCTCTCCAAGAAAGAGAGAGTTTTGATGATATTTAGGTTTGGAGACCTCCATGGGAAGATTGCAAATTGAAAATAGAAGGCAAGAAGAAGTAATTGGAGAGGATCCCAAGAAAGAAGAATCACCATTGGCACTACCCCCTCCGTAACAAGTGAAAGGTGAATCAATCCAAGACCTTCCTAAAGATTGGAAGTTTGTCATCAATCACCCATAAGATCAAATTATAGGTAATCCATCTAGTGGGGTAAGAACTAGATCATCTCTTAGAAACATTTGCAATAATCTTGCTTTTATCTCTCAAATTGAGCCTAAAAATATAAATGATACTTTAGATGATGAAAATTGGATGATTGTTATGCAAGAAGGGTTAAATCAATTTGAAAGAAGTGAAGTATGAGAATTAGTACCAAGACCTTCAAATCAAACTGTTATTGGAACTAAATGGGTCTTTAGAAATAAAATGAATGAAAATGACATAATTGTTAGAAATAAAGCAAGATTGGTAGCCCAAGGTTTTAATCAAGAAGAAGGGATAGATTATGAAGAAACCTTTGCCCCCGTAGCTAGGTTGGAAGCCATTAGAATGTTACTTGCCTTTGCATGTTTTAAAGAATTTGTTTTATATCAAATGGATGTGAAAAGTGCTTTTTAAAATGGCTTTATAAATGAAGAAGTATATGTTGAACAATCACCCGATTTTCAAAGTTTTAACTTTCCTAACCATGTTTTTAAACTTAAGAAGACACTTTATGGTTTGAAACAGACACCTAGAGCATGGTATGAAAGATTGAGTAAATTTCTTTTGAAAAAATGTTTTTAAATGGGAAAAATTAACACAACTCTTTTCATAAAAACCAAAGAAAATGAAATGCTCTTAGTTCAAATATATGTTAATGATATTATTTTTGGTACTACTAATGTCTCTCTTTGTGAAGAATTTTCTAAGTGCATGCATAGTGAGTTTGAAATGAGCATGATGGGAGAACTCAACTTCTTCCTTGGACTTCAAATCAAGTAACTAAAGAAAGGAACCTTCATCAATCAAGCAAAGTATATAAGAGATCTTCTCAAAAGGTTCAACATGGAAGAAGCCAAAATAATGAAGACTCCAATGAGTTCATCCATCAAGCTTGATAAGAATGAAAAAGGTAAATCCATTGACTCTACCATGTATAAAGGCATGATAGGTTCTTTGCTATATTTGACCGCTAGTAGACCCGACATTATGTATAGTGTTTGCTTATGTCCTATATTTCAATCTTGTCCTAAAGAATCTCACTTAAGTGCCCTAAAAAGAATTCTCAGATATTTGAAAGGAACAATGGACATAGGCTTATGGTATCCTAAGAGTGATAACTTTGAATTAATTGGTTTTTCGGATGCCCATTTTTTCGATTATTACTTTTTGATTGATCTAATTATGTGTGGATATAATTTTAAATGCCTATTATTAATTAAAAGGTAGTTCCAACTACCTACTATTCTCTATTTTGACATAGTACAATGGATTCAATGCCATTTTGTATGAGTATTAATCTATGAAATTAAAGTGAAGGCGTAAAAGATAATTTTAAGATTTTTTTCTTAGCATAAAGGAAAGTTCTCTGTCCAAATACGATTTGGATTTTCTCTTTCTTTCTGACATAGATAAGAGCAGTCTATAAAAGTGTCAAAATTAGACTAATCTGTTCTTAGTTTAGGGATAATATCTGAACCCACACTACATATTTTCTACAACAATAGTGGCTCGCATCAAGGCCTGGCAGAGGATGAAATTTGTAGATGGGTTAGGCAGGGGGCCCAATGTGATTGGGTCGTATTTAGGGCGGGCCAGGCCTGATCTAAGTGTGAATGCTATTATATGGATTTTGAAAGGCCAAGGCTGAGCCCAGCCCCCAAATGTGCAGGCTTGGTAGATCAACCTGGTTAAGCAAAAGCAAGATGAGTTTGGAATCCGACGGGGAAAAGGGCAGCAATGGTAGGGCCCACTTTCCTTTGAAACCTTGTTCAGTCGTCCGTCCCCACTCCTTTGATTGCGTACGACAAACCACCCATGGGCTTGCGTTTTTATTTTTATTTATTAGTTCATTTTTTTTATATCTTTAATTTGTTTCTTAATTAATTCAAATGTTTTAATAAAGTTTACAAGATCCACTAATGGAACATCATGACACACTTTCATGTAAATTAATAATTTCACTCCCATAAAGAAAATGAGATCTTGCCCATTGCAAATAAATCAATTAGCATAAATATATCATTATTAATTAATTTTTTATATTATTAATTACATTTAAAATAGAAAAAATACATCATCTATTTCTAAGTATAATGCATTACTATTTGATATCATAAATTTTATCTTCATAAAATCCAATAATTAATATTTACCAATTTATGACATTTTGATCATATAATTTATCAATTATTGAAATCAAACATATTTAAAAATATTTACAAAGTAATCCTTTGTTTGAAAAAATTTAAAATGATGTATAAAATTTTCAAAATGAAACATTTTTATTTTTTATAAAGTGTGAATGTAAAAATTATTTATATATTTATAATATCAATTAGTTAAATAAAATACTCAACTTTAAAAAACAAAACCAATTATTATTATCTTCTATTGAATTTTTTTATTTTTATCATTTTTTCATTAATCGAGAGGAGTTACAAAAAAAATTCAATTAAAAAAACCCAACTTTTAAACATGTTTTTATTTTATTTTTTTTCTTAACTTAACCAAATATATTTTTTAGGTTTTTAAGAACAAAATTGTTTCTTAAAATTCAGTTTTTAAACGTAATTTTATTTTTAAAAATATAAAAAACTATTCTTAAAAACTATTTTCCAAAACAATTTTTTCTAATTAGGTTTTTGCAATAGTGATGAAGGACAACGCAGTTGAAGGATCCCTTTGACTTGGGCCGCAACATGGATTACTGTGTTCTTTTTTGGGGTTAGTTGGACTTGAATATCATATTGCTCTAAGTACATGGGTGTCACCTGTTAAGATATGGACTCACATATCTAACAATAGTTCGTGATTATGCTATTCACCCTTATATGTGTATTTGTTTTTTGTTCGTTCTAAGTATGGGCCATCTCATGTGTAGAGCCCAATACTATATGTGTCTCAAATGATGGACCTAAGACACATATGGCCCAATCTTAGTTTACCCGAAATGGTCTCTAAGGCAGGAGGGTATATAAAGGGTAAGTGTCAAGTCTTAAAGAACACATCTTTTGAAATAAAAAAAATGACAGTACCCATTCTCTCAAGCTCCCATCGTTAGAGAGAAAACTAGAAAGAGGTGGTGCCCACCATAGCCTTAGAAGATCCATACCGTCTTCAAATGCACAATGGACTCAGGTTAGTTTGGATTGTAGCATTCCGCAAAACATTTCAGGCATAATTTCTTTGTATGATTTAACATGAGATTCCTGGTAGAGTACAATTGAATCATTAAGAAATGACATATTAGGGCAATAACAATTGTACTGGTTTTGTTTTTCTATTCAAATGGACTCAGACGTCATACCAGGCGTCATTTGTAGCGCCATTGGAAGTGTGTTTCATGCACTTCAGGCGCATTTTGAGGCACCCGCCCAGACGCCGTCCCAGGCGGCGTTCAGACACCGTTCAGGGTGCCACTTTGGCGCAGTTCAGGGTGCCACTTTGGCGCAGTTCAGGGCGTTGCTCTAGGCGACGTTTTTAGGACACCATTTCAGGCGCTCTAGACCATATCTCCAAGTCACGACATTGCGCCGATTTTTTTGGGGTTGCCGGGTACGCCGTTGTTGCTGGCGTTCCAGGTGCCGTTTCAGCGCCGTGGGTGACGTTGTTTCTTAACGACGCTGTTACAGCGTCTTTCCTGTGTAGGCGTTGGCTGCAACTGCAAAGAGAGGCGCATTGGAGCGCCATTGGAGGCACGTTGGAGTGCCATTGGAGGTGCGTTGGCCTTGCGCCGCTGCTGCAGGCGTCACTAGAGGACTGTTGTCGGTGCTGTGGCTGCAAACGAACCAAGGTCGTTTGGGGCTGCAGCAAACCCTAAAAAAAAAAAAAAAGGAAGGAAAAACCACCAATAGGGCTCGAACCCACGACCACAAGATTGAAAACCTTGTGCTCGACCAACTAGGCTATGGGACTCTTATGTTCATTTATGAATTTTGTACTATAATAAAATTAAGGTTTTGATGAATTGTTGTACTCTTTTACTAGAATTTATTATTTCTTGTTACGTTTATGTTTAACATTTCAAAATGAATAGGTTATCTATATATTTGTTACCAAAGTGACTTATATTATATAATTTTATTCATTTTGAAGTACAAGACATGTTATTATTGTATAAAATAATCGACCCAAAGGAAGATTATTTTTTATATGATAATAAATAAAGAAGTCATAAATATGTGACATATAATGTTTATCCTGCATTCGATATGTTAGTCCAAAGACAGACATATTGTTTTCAATTTTATTGTCAATATTTATGAATTAATTTTGAATAATAATACCAATTACAAGTTAATATTTATTGTCCAAAAACAGAATATTAATGTTTGTGCTAGGTATCTTGTATAATGTTATTTTTCATGTATGTATGATGCTTATGTGATTGATTGTGAGCTTTATTATTATGAATTCAACATATTCTATATTTGCAAATGTCAATAACATTCCTGTGCTTAATGGCACAAACTTCAAGAAATGGAAGGAGCATGTTATAATTGTGATCGGGTGCATGGATTTAGACTTTGCATTAAGAGAGGATCGCCCTTCAGATCTTACTAGTGCTAGCACTGCTGAGCAAAGGTCTACTATGGAAAAATGGGAACAATCCAATCGCATGAGTCTAATGATAATGAAGCACTCAATTCCATAAGCTATAAGGGGTGCAATACCTGAGGAAACCCAAGCCAAGGCATTCTTAGACCAAATAGTAAACTGATTCGCTGCAAACGAAAAGGTTGAGACAAGCACTATTCTTAGTAAGCTTGTCTCTATGCAGTACAAAGGGAAAGAGAATATAAGGGAGTACATTATGGAAATGTCTAATCTTGTGACGACACTCAAGGCCCTAAAGTTAGAGTTGTCAGAAGACATACTCGTGCACTTGGTCTTGATCTCTCTACCTACACAATTCAGTCCATTCAAAATCAGTTACAACACACAAAAGGAAAAAATGGATTTTGAATGAGCTTATTGCTCAATGTGTACAAGAGGAGGAGAGATTGAAACAAGAAAAGATAGAAAGTGCTCACTTGGCTTCCACATCTCAGGGATTTGGTACTAGTAAGAAAAGAAATAAGAACAATAAAGGAAAACAAACTACAGTTTCTGGGACATCAAAGCAAAATGAGCAAAAAAAACAAGATAAGGAGATCACTTGTTTCTTTTACAAGAAGGCTGGTCATATGAAGACATGTACAAAATACGCTACTTGGCATGAAAAGAAAGGTACACTTCTCAACTTTGTTTGTTCAAAAATAAATTTAAGCATAGTGCCTACTGACACTTGGGGGATAGATACGGGTGCAACTACTCACATAAGTGTCACTATGCAGGGTTGCCTAAGGAGCCGAATGCCAACTGACTATGAAAGATACATCTATGTGGGAAATGGCAACAAGGCTGCAGTCAAGGCTATTGGTATTTTCAAATTACAGTTAGACTCTGGATGTATTTTGGATTTGGAAGAGACTTTTGTAGTACCGTCATTTAGACAGAATTTAATTTCTGTTTCATGTTTGGACAAATTTGGATATTGTTATTCATTTAGAAATGGAATGTTTAGTCTTTATCTAAATTCAAATATTATTGGTACAGGTAGTCTAACAGACAAACTATATAAATTGAACATAAAGGCCACTAATGGAAATGAAACCTTGCATTCAAGTAATTATGGCATTAAGCGAAAATTAACGAATGAGAATTCATCAATGTTATGGCACAGGCGTTTGGGTCATATTTCAAATCAACGAATTCAAAAGCTTGTGTTAGAAGGAATTCTTAATCCACTTGATTTCTCAGACTTTCAAGTCTGTATAGAGTGCATTAAGGGAAAACAAACAAATATGAGGAAAAAGAATGCCAATAGGTGTAGTGACATCTTGGAATTGATACATACAAACATTTGTGGTCCATTTCCTACCCCTTCTTGGAATGGACAACAATATTTTATCACTTTCATTGACGATTACTCGCGCTATGGCTATCTTTATTTGATTCATGAGAAGTCTCAGTCATTGGATGTGTTCAAGAATTTCAAAGCTAAAGTTGAGAACCAACTAAGCAAGAAAATAAAAGTCGTTAGATCTGACCATGGAGAACATTATGGTAGATATGACGGATCCGGAGAACAACGTCCAGGGCCATTCACCAAATATTTGATAGAGTGTGGTATCGTTCCTCAGTACACCATGTTAGGGACTCCAAGCCAAAATGGTGTAGCAGAGAGGCCAAACCGTACTCTTAAGGATATGGTAAGAAGTATGATCAGTCATTCCACCTTTCCAGAATCACTTTGAGGAGAAGCCATCAAAATTGCAATTTACATTTTGAATAGAGTACCAAGCAAAGCAGTAGCCAAAACCCCATATGAGTTATGGACTAGCAAGAAACCTAGTATTAGGAACTTGCATGTCTGGGGTTGTCCAACTGAAGCTAGGTCTTACAAGCCAAATGAAAAGAAATTGGACTCCAAAACAGTGAGCTGCTACTTTGTAGGGTATTCTGAAAGGTCGAGAGGTTACAAATTTTATGACCCCTCAACTAGATCCTTCTTTGAAACGGGCAATGCTAAGTTCATTGAGGATGTTGAGTTAAGTGGGAGAGAGCCATTAAGAAAGGTGATCTTTGAAGATGAATATGTTAATATTCCTATTATTACGACTAGACAAGGTCATATTATGTTTGATGACACTATTGAAAATGTACAGTCGATAACAGGGATTCAAGACACCTGAGATTCCTCCTACTCAAGTTATGGAACTGATTCAAGTTCATCAAGAGGTAACTCAACAACCTCAAGAACCTCAAGTACAAGTTCCACTGAGGAGATCCACTAGAGAAAGGAAAAGTACAATTTTAGATGATTATGCTGTATATCTCCAAGAACATGAGTTTGACATGGGTCTAGAAGACGATCCAATTTCAGTTAGTCAAGTCAAACAAAGTTCTGACTCTGAAAAGTGGATAGAAGCCATGAAGGATGAGATGAAATCAATGAAAGACAATGGTGTTTGGGACCTAGTAGAGTTGCCTGAGGGTGTAAAATCGATTGGTTGTAAATGGATTTTTAAGACCAAGTGGGATTCAAAAGGCAACATTGTTAGGTATAAGGCACGCCTAGTTGCAAAAGTTTTCACTCAAAAGGAAGACATTGATTATAAGGAGACCTTTTCACCAGTTTCATCAAAGGACTCCTTTAGAATCATCATGACACTTGTAGCTCATTATGATTTAGAGCTTCATCAAATGGACGTTAAAACTGTGTTTCTTAATGGTAACATTAATGAGACAATATACATGGTGCAACCGAAGAACTTTGAGTCTAATAATTCAAAGCAACTTGTATGCAAATTAAAAAAGTCCATATATGGTTTAAAGCAAGCATCCCGACAATGGTACCGAAATTTTGATCAGGTGATTACTTCATTTGGTTTTAAAGAGAACACCATTGATCAATGCATATACCTCAAGTTCAGTGGGAGCAAATTCATTATCTTGGTTTTATATGTTGATGATATTCTACTTGCAAGCAGTGATGTGGGACTTTTGCATGAAACCAAGCGATTTTTGTCTAGTAAATTTGACATGAAGGATCTTGGTAATGCATCTTTGGTGCTAGGTATACAGATCCATAGGGATCGTTCAAGAGGTATACTTGGGTTATCACAAAAGGCTTACATCGATAAGGTGTTGAGTAGATTTGGCATGAGCAATTGTGCACCAGAAGACACGTCTGTAGCAAAAGGTGATAAATTCAGTTTACACCAATGTCCAAAAAATGAACTTGAGAAGAAGGATAAGGTGTTGAGTAGATTTGGCATGAGCAATTGTGCACCAGAAGACACGTCTGTAGCAAAAGGCGATAAATTCAGTTTGCACCAATGTCCAAAAAATGAACTTGAGAAGAAGGATATGGAAAGATTTCCCTATGCCTTGGCAGTAGGAAGTCTCATGTATGCACAAGTTTGTACGCGTCCGGATATTGCGTACATTGTTGGAATGTTAGGTAGATATTTAAGTAACCCAGGTATGGATCATTGGAAAAAAGCAAAACGGGTTATGCGGTATTTACAAAGAACTAAAGATTACATGCTCACATACCGTAGATCAAGTCACTTAGAGATCGTGGGATATTCATACTCCAATTTCGCAGGATGTCTTGATAGTAGGAAATCCACTTCAGGCTACATCTTCATGTTAACTGGAGGAGCAGTTTCATGGAAAAGTGTTAAACAAACACTTATTGCTTCTTCCACCATGGAGACAGAATTCATAGCCTGCTACGAAGCATCAAACCATGGGATATGGCTGCAGAATTTTATCACTCAGTTATGAATCGTTGAGGGGATTGAGAAACCATTGAGAATCAACTGTGATAATAAGGCCGCAGAATTATATTCTAAGAACAACCAAAGTTTGTCAAAGTCCAAACACATTGACATCAAGTTCTTGGTTGTGAAAGAAAGAGTTCAGAGTCTTCAAGTATCGATTGAACACATAAGCACAAACTCCATGATTGCGGATCCGCTCACTAAGGGTTTGCCACCCAAAGTATATCATGAGCACGTTGCACATATGGGTGTTGTACACATTGATGATGTGCCAGAATAGTGGGAGTTTGTGTTTATTTTCTTGATGTGATATTATGTTGTGTTATCTGTACAGATCTTGATTTTAAAGACTATTGTATTTGAATTCTCTGAATTGAAATGATGACTTTCAGAAGCAGTTTAGTATCAAGTATTGAAAGTGGTATTTGACTATTTTTAGTCATAAAGTAGGACCAATAGGAAATAGATATATTAAAGATCATATTCTATGTAATTTCCATGCTACACATCCATACTTGATCCATGTTGCTAATTTTGTATATGTTGTGATTGATGATGGGTCTAGTTATAATTATAATTAACGAAGGCCGTTTTAATCCTATGTTAGCATAATTAATAGACCGGATTGCTAAGGATATTAAGATAGAATAGCAAGATGAGCTCAATAAAGTACTATCATGAACATTGTTTTGTAATATATGTGGTCCAAGTGGGAGATTGTTAAGATATGGACTCACATATCTAACAATAGTTCGTGATTATGCTATTCACCCTTATATGTGTATTTGTTTTCTGTTCATTCTAAGTATGGGTCATCTCATGTGTAGAGCCCGATACCATATGTGTCTCAAATGATGGGCTTGAGACACATATGACCCAATCTTAGTTTACCTGGAATGGTCCCTAAGGCAGGAGGGTATATAAAGGGTAAGTGTCAATTCTTAAAGAACACATCTTTTGAAATAAAAAAAATGACAGTACCCGTTCTCTCAAGCTCCCATCGTCAGAGAGAAAACTAGAAAGAGGTGGTGCCCTCCATAGCCTTAGAAGATCCATACTGTCTTCAAACGCACAATGGACTCAGGTTAGTTTGGATTGTAGCATTCCACAAAACCTTTCAAGCATAATTTCTTTGTATGATTTAACATGAGATTCCTGGTAGAGTTTCTTTTGTGTTAATAATGGTTAGGAATTACATCATCGTCTGCTGTAGCCACGTACACTGTAGGATTCATGAATGTGATGTGGGTCAGGCTACCATCTTCAACTGCAGCCTAGTTGGTGATTTTCCTAGCATCTTCAGCTCCAACCCGATTGGACTCTCTGCTCAAGTTAAGGATGGAAGTAGTGGGATCAACCATTGTTGTTTGATTAGCAGTATCTATTCTATATTTTGCACCAAGGATGGGAAACAAGTTGATCAATTGTTTAATGGAATGGGTGGCTCTTAGCTCAACCTTGGGAGAAGTTGATACTTCTTATAGCCTGCAGGCCAAAATGTTGGACTGATGACAATTTCCCATCTCATTGGATGGATCCATATGCATAAACAGTGCAAAGAAATATTTGGTCACATTTTCAATTTTTAACAATCCCTTGTATGATCAAAGAAGTTCATTGAATTTTACCCAAGAAAATATAAGCATTATTCTAATTATGTATTTTATTTTCATAAATATTAAATATATTTGGTAGCTTCATTGTTCTTAAAAATTATAAATAGAAAATTATTTTTTCTAATTGTGTTAAAAATAATAAATACAATATTAATTTTTATAATTATTATATGTTATATTTTTTATGATTTCTTCAGTGGATTTCAGTGACTTTTAATGTCGATAAGCAAGACATACATGATGTTGGTTTAGTTGTAAAAAAACAAGATGTGGTGAGTTTTGCGTGTTAATTTTGTAAACTGAAATGTGGAAACAGTTGGTTTCTTTCCATTTATGTTTTAATTTTTCTTAATTCATGTTTGTGTTCTTATTCTTTTTTTTTTTTTCAATTTTTAATTTAAATATAGGTATGGAATCATAAATGCCCATCTCTTAAAAGTAATCTACAATAAAATGTACATCAAATAAATTTAAGTGATGATTAAGAATAAGGGCATGAAACTTAGGAAAGGGCTAAAATATAAGTTGTAATTGCTTTTGAAAATAATTTTTTAAAACAGTTTTGAAAATTGTTATCCAATGCCTAATAGAATAAAAATTTGTTTGAAAACTTGAAATATTTTTAATCTATTTTTAATGTTTTTAAAAATAATTTTTTATTTGTAATCATTCTACTTATTTATATAATTATTTTTAAAACATTCATAAGAAAATAAGTGAAAACAATTAAAATATGTTATTTAAAAATACCATATTTTAAATTTTTAAAAACATAAAACATAGAACAATTTTCTAGTAGTCAAATATATTTTCTTTTTTTTTTCTTTTTTTTTTCCTTTTTTTTTTTTTAAAAAAAAACCTATTCTCAAAAACAATTATCAAATAAGACCATATATTTTTTTTTACCTTCATTATCTAATAACATTGCAATTGTTTTATAAATTATGTTTTATCCTAAGTTTAGCAAATAAAAAAATCTATATGTGTTTCTAAAATGATTTACAATATTAAGTAAAAATAATATAATATTTTTTGAAATTATAAAATTAGTTAAAATTTTATTTCATTTTTAATATATTCATATTTAAATATTATACATATTTCATTTAATAAAGTTTAAAATATTAATATATTTATATTTATAATTGATAATATCAAAGATAAAAAATAAATATTATTAATTTTTAATTTATCTATACATATATTTTTTAAAATTATTGTTTTTAATTTTAATATATTTATAATGTTACTGGTTCCATCGCGATTTGAACATCAATTCAATCATTAAATTGTCAATTATAATTTTTTTGGTTCAATAACAGGTTTGATGCTAAAAACATTGTGAGAAACCTTTAGGGAGTTGTCATTTCGCATAACCAGCTAACTAGAACCATCCCTGTTGACCTGGGCTTGTTGATGCCAAACTTAGTTAAGCTTGATTTTTTGATCAACTGGCTCATTGGATCACTTCTGAATTCCCTCATTTATATTCTGCATGAAAAGCTTGACCCATCTAGACATAGTGATGACAGGAACCCCCCACAATTAGCATGAATTCACATTTAAATATTACACATATTTCATTTAATAAAGTTTAAAATATTAATATATTTATATTTATAATTGATAATATCAAAGATAAAAAATAAATATTATTAATTTTTAATTTATCTATATATATATATATTTTTTAAAATTATTATTTTTAATTTTAATATATTTATAATGTTACTGGTTCCATCGCGATTTGAACATCAATTCAATCATTAAACTGTCAATTATAACTTTTTTGGTTCAATAACAAGGTTTGATGCTAAAAACATTGTGAGAAACCTTTAGGGACTTGTCCTTTCGCATAACCAGCTAACTAAAACCATCCATGTCGATCTGGGCTTGTTGATGCCAAACTTAGTTAAGCTTGATTTTTTGATCAACTGGCTCATTGGATCACTTCTGAATTCCCTCATATATTCTGCATGAAAAGCTTGACCCATCTAGACATAGTGATGACAGCTATTGAACCCCCCACAATTAGCATGAATTCTTTCTTGGGTCTCATTTTTCTTGATTTTAGCCTCTTTGTTGCTTCTAAATGCCAACAACTGACCTCTGTTTATGACTTTTTATGAAATATAACTTCCCCTTCTATTTTATATCTTTAGAACAACAGTCACAGGCAGCTTCTTCACTCTCAAAACTTGTTGCCTTGGCATACCTCAATTTCTCTAATAACAATTTTGAAATATGCCATGCTATATTTGTGACATAGTAGGCCTTGCCTTTATCAATTTCTCTGGCAACAGATTCACTGGCTATGCACCAGAGATTTGCATGAAAGACCGACAGTGCTCACACTCCTACCTTTATATCTTCTTGGCAGGGCTACATAGTTGTGAGGGCTCTGACGCAAGCAGCCAAGCCTCTGTTTGAGCTATTGTACCACTTTCATATTCCTAGTTCTGCTCATTTTCCTTCTCACACGGAGGATGCAGAGGCAAAAAACTGTAGTTGTTGACAAGGGAAAGGGCAAGCTGGTGAAAGTAGTTGAGTCAGAATCCGTTGATGAGCTGCTGGGCAAGAAGATAAAAGGGACAACTAGCACTAACTTTGCAACATTTGAGTGCTCTTTGCTGCGGATGAAACCTTTAGATATCTTATCAGTGACTGACAACATCAGCAAGACTTATATTATTGGTGACGGTGGGCTTGGTACAATGTAATTATAAAGCCTTACTACCAGAGGGATGAACAATTGCTGTCAGAAGGCTCAACAGAAGACGTTTGCCTAGTGACTGGGAATTCTTACCTGAAATGGGGACAGTTGGAAAGGTTAAGCGTGAAAACCTAGTTCAACTTCTTGGTTGCTGCATCCTTCAGGATGAGAGATTTTTAGCATACGAGTGTATGGAGAATGGAAGTCTTGACGTGTGGTTGAGGAATAGAGCAGTTGCAGTTGAGGCCCTGGACTGGCCCACCAGTTTCAAGATCTGTTTGGGATCTTCCAGGGGGGCTCGCCTTTCTGCGTCATGATTTTTTTCTTCACATTATTCACAGAGACATCAACCCTAGTAATATTTTTTTAACAATAAATTTGAGCCATGGGTGGCAATCTGGTTGGCTGGGTGGAATGGATGGTTGCAAATGGGAGGGAAGATGATGTGCTGAATCCGTACTTTTCAACTATTAAAAAGTGGAAGAATCAAATGTTAGGTGAGCTTTCAATTGCATGATTGTGCACATTTGATGACTCATGGAAGCGGCGTGCCATGCTTGAGGTGGTGAAGCTGTTAATGGAGATTAAGCTGGTAGCTCACTGAAACTGTATGTGACTGCAAGTCCAAAAATTCTACAATAGCATATGTTTTCGACTTATGATTGAGAAACACATGTAAATAAGTGACTAGAGTAGAAGGATAGAAATGTGCTATGATATTCAATATTATCTTTTGAACTCTGCAGACCAGTTGGGATACGCATTTTCCTCAAATGGGACTGCAACTTTTCTCTTATGTTAACAAGATGCTAAGTTTGAGAATTGGCTGTGCGTTTTTAGTTTTCGTGTTTGGAAACCACAAGCATCCATTGCAACCAGAGACCAGTTCCAATTAAAGCATTAATATCTACAGCAACAAAGTTAGATTTAATCCAAGGGAGACAAATGAAGATTATGTTGTAATACTCAAGAAACTTCTCTTCATTTTTATTTGCCTGGGAAGGAGTTGACCTTAGCTCCAAGCCTTTAGGATGTTGGAGACATTAGGTGAAGGGGAGATGAAATTAAGTGGAAGGGTGTCCACATGTCCAGAGGAGTATTGTTGTTATATTATTACATGCCTTTAATGCCCTAGCACTATAGAGGTTGGATATCGCCGTCCTTGGAATGAGGTTGAAGGCCTCAACATGCCTTTTGATGGGATAAATACAAACAATGTACAACAAGATTTTATCCTCTCTTGTGAGAACCTAATAAGAATCAATCAAATAAAGCAACAAGAATTCACCCAATCAATAAATACATGAACACCAACAATGTTTAGCATGGAAAACCTTCTTCAATGTGAGAAGTAAAAACCACGGGACCCTTAGGCCACTTAAAAACTCCACTAATATAATCAATGGGTTACATAATTCTCTCTAGATAAAACTAGAGGCATACATCAACCATATCTTAAGACAAATTAATCTTGGCAATTTCAACAACTTTGCATAAAGACAATGGAGAAATCTCACCAAACACAGCCACTGTTCTTGGATTGAAATATAATTGTTCCAAACTCCAAATCCAATCTCCACCGTTCAGAATGAATATTAATGAGTTCTGAACGTGCTCACCAAAAATCAGTTTAATCGAACCATGGATTAAACAAAGGCTCTGTTCTCATACTGAAAGACGACCGTTTGGAACTCTAAATCTGATCTCCACCGTTTAGATTGAAGATTAATGAGTCACGAACCTCTCTTCCAAATTTCAGGTTGATCGACCCACAGAAGAAGCGGGATTAGACCTTTGATGAAATCTGTACAGTGAAGAAAAACTGAGTTTTTCTCTCTAACTTCAAAAATAGTGGTTCTCCATTTCTCTCTCTTTTCTCCTTCTACCTTCGATGGCTACAAAAAAATTAGAAGAAGAATAAGAAGAAGAAGGGGGATTCTTCTTCTAATCATTTTATATAAAGGCCTAAGAGGCCTTAAATTTTGGGCTCTTAATTTGGGCCTTCCACATGAAGAAAAACCCAACAAATCTCCCAATTTTCGATTATGTGGAGAGATTCACCATCCCGACGATTGAACAACAAACTTCAAGCTTCTCTCTTAGTAAAGACTTCGTTAACATATCTGAGCCATTATGATCGGTATGTATCTTCTCAAGTTCAAACAAGTTGTCATTGAGAACATCTCTCATCCAATGATACCTCACATCAATGTGCTTCGATCTTGCATGAAAGGTAGAATTCTTACTAAGGTGAATGACGCTTTGATTATCACAGTATACCACATAGTGTTGCTGCTTAAACCCGAGCTCATGTATGAAACGCTTCATCCACAACAATTCTTTATATGTTTCTACTACTACAATGTACTTTGCCTTTGTTATGGAAAGTAAAACACATTTTTGTAGTCTTGATTGTCAAGACACAGCACCTCCTGAGAATGTTATCAAATAGCCTGAAGTAGACCTTCTATTATATACATCCCCTGCCATGTTTGAATCAGTGTAGCCAACAAGTACTGATTTACCACTTCCAAAAGTGAGTTTCAACTTGGAAGTGCCTCACAAATATCTCATAATCCACTTGACTGCCTCCCAATGTAGTCTTCTTGGATTAGATAGAAAGCGTCTAACAACACCAACTACATAAGCTATGTCTAGTCTAGTACATACCATGACATACATCAAACTTCCTACTACTGAGGCATACAGAACTTTTATCATGTCTTCCTTCTCCTTATCTGTAGAAGGGTTATGCCTATTGTTTAGCTTAAAGTGACTAGCTAGAGGAGAACTAACAACTTTAGCTTTGCTCATGTTAAATCTTTCAAGGACCTTTTCAATATATTGCTCCTGTGACATATACAACTTCTTGGATGCTCTATCTCGCTCAATTCTAATACCAAGAATTTTCTTTGCTGGCCCAAAATCCTTCATGGAAAAGGATTTGCTTAACTACTTCTTCAACTTATCAATTTCTGAAACATTTCTGCCAACAATCAAGATATCATCAACATAGAGCAACAATATAACAAAATCATCATCAGAGAACTTCTGCACAAATACATAATGGTCAGAAGTAGTTTTTCGGTAGCCTTGCTCTCCCATAATTGATTCAAACTTCTTACACCACACTGCCTCGGTGCCTAGTTCAAGCCATAAAGACTTTTCTTCAACTTACACACATAACCCTCTTTTCCTTTTATTGTGAAACCCTCTGGTTGTTCCATATAAATTTCTTTGTCTAAATCACCATGGAGAAATGTAGTCTTAACATCCATCTACTCAATCTCCAAATCAAGACTAGCTACCAAACCCAAAACTATACGAATAAACGACATCTTAACAACAGGAGAAAAAATCTCATCAAAATCACTACCTTTCTTTTGATTGAACCCTTTGACAACCAATCTATCTTTGTAACGTGGTTGTGAAGTGTAGTCTTCTTACTTCACTCTGTAAACCCCCTGTTCTTTAAAGTTTTTTTTTTTTTTTTTCCCTTTGGCAACTTGACAAGCTCAAAAGATTGATTCTCATGTAATGACTTCATCTCATCTTGCATAACATCAACCCACTTCATCTTATTTTCATCTCCCATGGCTTCCTCATAACTTTCAGGTTCTCTCCCGTCAGTTAGTAATACATAATCATCAACAGAATACCGTGTGGAAGGATGTCGGTCTCTAGTAGACCTTCTGAGTGGAATATCTGGTAGAGCCTCTGCTACTGGTGACTGCTCATGAACATCATCTTCCATCTTAACCTGTGTGGGAGTTTCAACATCACTAATGTCATGTTGGTCATCATGTGCTTCATCTTCAACCTGTGTAGGAAGATGTGTCAAAGGAATTGGATCTAAGTCAATCAGATTATCACTATACTGAAACTCTGTTGCATCAATCTTCTCAATGTCCTGTATAGTATGATCTTCCATAAACATAGCATCTCGACTTCTTACAAGCTTTTTCTGCACTGGATCATAAAACCTATAACCAAGCTCATCCTGACCACAACCAATGAATACACAAGGTCTTGTCTTAGCATCAAGCTTAGACCTCTCATATTTCATAATGTGCACAAAAGCCTTGCATCCAAAGACACACAAGTGATCATAAGAGATTTCATTATCTGACCAAATTATATCCAGAACATCCAATTCTAAAGGAACACATGGTGTAAGATTAAAAACATGTACAACAGTATTCAAAGCCTCACCCCAAAAGGATCTTGAAAATATGACTGCGAAAGTAAACATCTCACCATTTCAACCAGTGTCCTATTCATTCTCTTAGGTAATCCATTCAACTGAGGAGTCTTAAGAGGTGTCTTTTGATGTTGAATACCATGTTGTCTACAATACTCATCAAAAGGACCATAATACTCACCCCCATTATCAGTTTGGATGCATTTCAATTTTTCACCAGATTGTCTCTCAACAAGAGCATGAAACTGCTTAAACACCTTTAACACTTGGTCTTTTGTTTTCAAGGTATACACCCAAATCTTTCTTGAATGATCATCTATAAAAGTCACAAAATATAAAGATCCATCAAGTGTTTTTGTTTTCATAGGACCACACACATCAAAATACACTAAATCAAGCATACCTAGCTTCCTTATATGGCAATGTGTTTTGAATGCAACTCTGGTCTGCTTTCCTGCTAAGCAATGAGCACACCTTTAATTTTCAAAGATCCCTTCTTCATATCAGAAAGAAGATTTTTCTTAACCAAAATCATCAAGCCCTTCTCACTCATGTGATCGAGTTTGTTGTGCCAAAGCTCAATTGTGCCATCATCATTCACTGCATTGATACTGGAATCAATTACCCTTGCCTGCATCAAATACAATGAGGAATACTTCTTTCTTTTTGCTACCACCATAGAACCTCTAGTCAGCTTCCATTGACTATCAAGAAAGGTGTTGTATAACCCTTCATCATCAAGTTTACCTATGGAGATTAAATTCATGCGAATATCCGGAATGTGTTTGACATTCTTCAAAATCAACATAGTACCATTACTAGTCTCCAAACGCACATCTCTCATACCGATGGCTTTAGCTAAGTCATCATTACCCATCCTAACACTTCCAAAATCATCGGATGTGTAGGATGTAAAGAAATCTTTCCGAGGTATAGCATGATTGAGGCACCGTTATTAATCACCCAACTGGTCTCTTAGCAAGCAAAATTAACAACATCACTTTCATAAACAATAAGGAAATTTGAAGTGGTAGTGGCAACTCGATCATCTTCACCACCATTGTCATTCTTCTTGTCATTCACTTTCCCTTGTTTCATATCTCTCTTCAATTGGCGACAATACTTATATGCCCTTTCAAATGGCAATAGTGACACTTAACATTAGCAAACTTATTAGTCTTGCTTTTGCTTTTATCTCTGTTCTTCGGACCTCAACTCTTACTCCTCCCTCTCTTTTCAGTAACTAGGACATCTGACCGTGAAGAAGAACCCTGTGACTTTTTTCTCACCTCTTCATTCAAAACACAACTCTTAACCAAATCCATATTCATAGTACCATTTGGGGCTGAGTTAGACAAAGAAGTTCTAAATGTCTCCTACGAGTCCGACAATGTACCAAGAAGCCACAACCCTTGCACCTCTTCCTCAAACTTGATATTCATTCCAACCAACTGATTAATAATACCTTGGAATGTATTTAAGTGATCTGTCATAGGAGTTCCATCTTGATACTTCAAGCTAATCATCTTCTTGATCAGAAACAATTTATTGTTACTAGTTTTTTTAGCATATAACTGTTTGAGCTTGTTCCATAGACTCTGTGCATGTTTCTCCTCACTAACATAATTGAGAACATTATCATCTATCCATTGTCTGATATAACCACAAACTTGCAAATGAAGTAAATTCCATTCTGCATCAGTTTTATTTTCTGGCTTTTCAGAAGCAAACACAGACAAATAATAATCCTTCACATACAATAAGTCTTCCATATTTCCTTTCCAAACATGATAATTAGAGTCATTCAGAGTAATCATTCTACTTGTATTGCTTTCCATTGTTCTACACAAAGCACAAATTATCTTGAACCAATGCTTTGATACCACTTTGATGAGATAAACACAAACAATGCACAACCAGATTTTATCCCCTCTTGTGAGAACCTAATAGGAATCAATCAAATAGAGCAACAAGAATTCACCCAATCAACAAGTATATGAATACCAACAATTTTTAGCGTGACAAACCTTCTCCAATGTGAGAAGTAAAAACCACGGGACCCTTAAGCCACATAAAAACTCCATTAATATAATCAATGAGTTACACAATTCTCTCTAGATAAAATTAGAGGCATACATCAACCATATCTCAAGACAAATTAATCTTGGCAATTTTAACAACTTTGCATAAAGACAATGGAGAAATCTCACCAAACACAGCCATTGTTCTCAGACTGAAATATAACTATTCCAAACTCCAAATCCAATCTCAACCGTTCAGAATGAAGATCAATGAGTTTTGAGCGTGGTCATAAAAAATCAGCTCAATCGAACCATGGATTAACCTTAATCAGAGCTCATGATCAAAACTATCCGGATATAAAACTCACCAAAATAGAGGCTTTGTTCTCGGACTGAAAGACGACCGTCCGGAACTCCAAATCCGATCTCCACCATTCAGATTGAAGATCAATAAGTTATGAACCTCTCCTCCAAATTTCAGGTCGATCGACCCACAGAATAAGTGAGATCGGACTTTTGATGAAATCTGGACAGTGAAGAAAAACTGAGTTTTTCTCTCTAACTTCAAAAATAGTGGTTCTCCCTTTCTCTTTCTTTTCTCATTCTACTCTCTCTTTCTTCTACCTCCGGTGGCTGCAAAAAAATTAAAAGAAGAAATATATGAACACCAAGTATATGAACACCAACAATTTTTAGCGTGACAAACCTTCTCCAATGTGAGAAATAAAAACCACGGGACCTTTAGGCCACTTAAAAACTCCATTAACATAATCAATGAGTTACACAATTCTCTCTAGATAAAATTAGAGGCATACATCAACCATATCTCAAGACAAATTAATCTTGGCAATTTTAACAACTTTGCATAAAGACAATGGAGAAATCTCACCAAACACAGCCATTGTTCTCAGACTGAAATATAACTATTCCAAACTCCAAATCCAATCTCAACCGTTTAGAATGAAGATCAATGAGTTTTGAGCGTGGTCATAAAAAATCAGCTCAATCGAACCATGGATTAACCTTAATCAGAGCTCATGATCAAAACTATCCGGATATAAAACTCACCAAAATAGAGGCTTTGTTCTCGGACTGAAAGACGACCGTCCGAAACTCCAAATCCGATCTCCACCATTCAGATTGAAGATCAATAAGTTACGAACCTCTCCTCCAAATTTCAAGTCGATCGACCCACAGAAGAAGTGAGATCGGACTTTTGATGAAATCTGGACAATGAAGAAAAACTGAGTTTTTCTCTCTAACTTCAAAAATAGTGGTTCTCCCTTTCTCTTTCTTTTCTCATTCTACTCTCTCTTTCTTCTACCTCCGGTGGTTGCAAAAAAATTAAAAGAAGAAATATATGAACACCAAGTATATGAACACCAACAATTTTTAGCGCGGCAAACCTTCTCCAATGTGAGAAATAAAAACCACGGGACCTTTAGGCCACTTAAAAACTCCATTAACATAATCAATGAGTTACACAATTCTCTCTAGATAAAATTGGAGGCATACATCAACTATATCTCAAGACAAATCAATCTTGGCAATTTCAACAACTTTGCATAAAGACAATGGAGAAATCTCACCAAACATGGTCATTGTTCTCAAACTGAAATATAACTATTCCAAACTCCAAATCCAATTTCCACCGTTCAGAATGAAGATCAATGAGTTCTGAACGTGGTCATAAAAAATCAGCTCAATCGAACCATAGATTAACCTTAATCAGAGCTCATGATCAAAACTGTCCGGATATAAAACTCACCAAAATAGAGGCTTTGTTCTCGGACTGAAAGACGACCGTCCGGAACTCCAAATCCGATCTCCACCATTCAGATTGAAGATCAATAAGTTACGAACCTCTCCTCCCAATTTCAGGTCGATCGACCCACAGAAGAAGTGAGATCAGACTTTTGATGAAATTTGGACAGTGAAGAAAAACTGAGTTTTTCTCTCTAACTTCAAAAATAGTGGTTCTCCCTTTCTCTTTCTTTTCTCATTCTACTCTCTCTTTCTTCTACCTCCGGTGGCTGCAAAAAAATTAAAAGAAGAAATATATGAACACCAAGTATATGAACACCAACAATTTTTAGCGTGGTAAACCTTCTCCAATGTGAGAAATAAAAACCACGGGACCTTTAGGCCACTTAAAAACTCCATTAACATAATCAATGAGTTACACAATTCTCTCTAGATAAAATTGGAGGCATACATCAACCATATCTCAAGACAAATTAATCTTGGCAATTTCAACAACTTTGCATAAAAACAATGGAGAAATCTCACCAAACATGGTCATTGTTCTCGAACTGAAATATAACTATTCCAAACTTCAAATCCAATTTCCACCGTTCAGAATGAAGATCAATGAGTTATGAACGTGGTCATAAAAAATCAGCTCAATCGAACCATAGATTAACCTTAATCAGAGCTCATGATCAAAACTGTCCGGATATAAAACTCACCAAAATAGAGGCTTTGTTCTCAGACTGAAAGACGACCGTCCGGAACTCCAAATCCGATCTCCACCATTAGATTGAAGATCAATAAGTTACGAACCTCTCCTCCAAATTTCAGGTCGATTGACCCACAGAAGAAGTGAGTTCGGACTTTTGATGAAATCTGGACAGTGAAGAAAAACTGAGTTTTTCTCTCTAACTTCAAAAATAGTGGTTTTCCCTTTCTCTTTCTTTTCTCATTCTACTCTCTTTTTCTTCTACCTCCGGTGGCTACAAAAAAATTAAAAGAAGAAAAAAAAGAAGAGGGATTCTTCTTTTAACCCTTTTATATAAAGGCCTAAGAGACCTTAAATTTTTTGCTCTTAATTTGGGCTTTCTACATCAGGAAAAACCCAACACCTTTGCACTGTTAGATGCCATTTTTTTTAATAGGCAAATAAGAATTTATTAGAAGTGCCAAGAAAGAAAGGAGGTGGGGGGTGGGGGGAGGGGATGTGGTGGGCTTCACTTGTAAAAGGTTGATGCTCCTTTTGGCAATTTCAATGTTATTTTCTTTTCTTTCAGACGAGTAAGGGAAAAACTGCAAAAAACTTTTACATTCAAGTTTGCAGGGCTTAGTCCTATTTTTCTTATGTGGTTGTAATTTGTTCATCTGATTTTTCTACTACCTTATTTTTTTTTTTTTTTGATGGTTTTTGCTATTTGAGTCGCTTGGTTAACTTCTTGAGCCTTTTTAAAAAAGGATGAGGAGGGAATGTTGTTCATATATAGTTTTACCTTCACATCTATTATGTTCTTTTGATATCATAGGAATGGCCAAATCCTACACTTTAGAAAAACCTCACGGGAGCCGACACAACTTACACTCGTTGCTTCCCAAACCAAAGCAGTTCTACCACCAGTCAAATTGACAAAAAGAGCTGGCAACCAACACCTTGTAATATAAGTCTATTTATGTGTGTATATATATATATATATATACCACCGATGAATATTATTAGTGGGTATTTCCAAATCTTTAGGGATTGCACAGAATTAAGCAAACCTTTCAAGCACAACACATAATGTTCTATTCCTAATCACTCCCCTTTAGGGTGTGTTTGGTACTCTGAAAATGAGGAGTGCGAATCAACATCTTATTTCTTTTCTCTTTCATTTCCATATTTGGATAATCTATAAATGATGATGAGAATGAAATCAAAAGTGATTTCAATGGAAATAAAATATCACTTATAAATGGGATTTCAATTCATTTAAACTATGAGGTATTTTGATTCTTTAGTGCAAGTTCTTCTTAAAAATACTTTTCAAAAATTAAAAAACTAAGACTTTTTTAGATAAGTTATTTTTAAAAATAATTTTTTATTTTAATTTTGTAAAAAGCACAAATTATAAATTCAATTTATATAATGCAAACTAAATTTAATTCGTGATTTATTAAAAATAAAAAAGAAATTTTAATTAAAAATAAATAGTTTTTAATAAAATATGAATATTAACAGTGTAATAAAATTATAAATTATATTTTTAATAAATATTATAAAAAATGTAGATATTAACATTCATTGATTTATTTTTTTGAAAATAAATAATAATAATTCAAAATTAGTAACTTCTAATGCCATTTAAAAAACTTCATGGGTAGAGTAATGTTGTTCTATGGCATCAAGCTTTCTGCTCTCGAAAGCTACAAAGTGCACCAGTACCCCACCTAAAGTTCTGTTAGAAGCATTCGTCTACACCTCAAAAGGAAGCTTCAGGTGCAGGAGTCTCAACACTAGCCCCATTGTAATCATGTTTTTCAAGCATTGGACAGCTTTCTTGCAATCCGACTCCCAATAAAGAAAATTAGGTAAACCAAGGAAGGAATATGGATATTGAGATCTTATAAAAACAAAATTAATTTATTTTGTTAAAAATAAAGAAAAATTATTCAAAATTAATAATTTCTAATAATATTCTATTTTGAATGAATATAAAAACAAATAAAATTTAGTTTTTTAAAATATAAATAAACCAAAATTTTTATTATATGCATACATTTATTACTCAATTACAAAGATAACATTCTGAATTATTTTATTTAATTTATAATTAATTAATTTGTTTTCTGAATTTCAAATTATTATTAAAAATTACAAGATTTGTTAAAGAATCTAAAACATTAATTGCGTTTGTTATTTTTTATAGTCATTATATATATATATATATATATATATATATATATATATATATATATATATATATATATATTAAGTTTTAAATTATTTTTTAAAATCATTAAACTTATTAATAAATTAATACTGTAACGACCCGCACCCAACCGTGTAGATATTGTCCGCTTTGGGCCCAAGGGGACCCTCACGGCTTTAAAACGCGTCTACTTGGTTAAGAGGAGTCTCTACATATATAGCGTCAGGAACATTCTCCCCTATCCGATGTGGGACATCACAAACACCCCCCCATGCAGACACAACGTCCTCGTTGTGTCTCATGGGATTGCGGGGTCAAACAGACAAACACTCCTTACGGAGCCAAACAAACCCCCACATCAGGGTCGGGGATCGGCTCTGATACCATTTGTAACGACCCGCACCCAACCGTGTAGATATTGTCCGCTTTGGGCCCAAGGGGGCCCTCACGGCTTTAAAACGCGTCTACTTGGTTAAGAGGAGTCTCTACATATATAGCGCCAGGAACATTCTCCCCTATCCGATGTGGGTGATTAAAGAAGACATAAGAGTTATGCTGATCAGTGTAGGAGAGATTTGGAGTTTGAGGTGGGTGATCATGTGTTCTTGAAAGTTTCACCTATGAAGTCTGTGATGAGATTTGGGAGAAAAGGAAAACTTAGTCCTCGTTTTGTGGGTCCGTTTGAAATATTAGAAAGAGTAGTCACTTTGGCATATAAAGTAGCCTTGCCCCCAAGCCTATCTAAGGTTCATAATGTTTTCCATGTTTCAACCTTGAGGAAGTATATTTATGATCCCTCTCATGTTGTGGAGTTGGAGCCTATTCAAATTTCTGAGGACTTGAACTATGAAGAGGTACCCGTTCAAATTGTGGATGTGATGGATAAGGTACTGCGACATGCTGTTGTCAAATTGGTAAAGGTTCAATGGAGCAACCATAGTGTTCGTGAAGCCACTCGGGAGTTAGAAGAAGAGATGAGAGAAAAGCATCCTCAATTATTTCAAGACTCAGGTATGTCAAGTTTAGAGGACTAAACTTTTGTTAAGGAGGGGAGGATGTAATGCCCAAGCATTTTCTTTTAAGGGTAATTTAGGAAATTGTTATTAATAATTAAATTAGTTAATTAATTAATTTAAATAAAAAAAAAAAGAAGAGGGGTAAAAGAGTAATTTTACGAATAAATACCCTATGTATAAATTAGAAATTTTATTTTTTCCCTTCTTTTCTAAATAGAGTTCCTGTTCGCAGAATTTCAGAGAACGTAAGGTTGGAGTCAGATTTCAGGGTTGAAGAATAGATCTCTATAGGTAAAATTCTAACCCCTAGTTTAATATTTTAGATTCATTGATTAATTTCAAACACATTAGATATATTTTTTGGAAAACCCTAAATCTAGATTAGGGTTAGATTATTTTTTTAATTCGTTTTAATATCAAATAGTGAAAATTTAATATTTTGATTTTAGTATTGGAAGTTGGGAGATCTTACGTTTTATTAGAAAAAAAAAAAAATTCCTTGGAATATTTCGATTTTAGGTTAGGGTTAATTAAAAAAAAAAAAAAAAAGGAGAACGCGTGTGCACAGCATTGGAAGGAAGGAAAATAAAAAAAAATAAAAAAAAATTTGGGCGTGTGCCCGGATGGAAGCATACTTATATTATATATATATATAATGATTCATTATTATGATGATGGCAATGGAAAAAAAAAAAATTGCTTTGTTTTACTTGTTTGGTGTGTACCCCCAGACAAGTAAGAGATTTAGCAAAATATATAATAATATATTTTTGTAATAATGATTTAGCCTCAAATTAGATAATTATTAAAATAATGATATTTAATTTTAGATTAATAAATAAGATAATAGTAATAATGGTATTTTTGTAATGAATAGAAAAAGAGATTTAGCAATATGTATATATATATATATATATATAGAATTTTATAATGAAATAAAGTTATAATTTAATTAAATTAGTAATATGTTATTAGAAACAAATTGGGAATTTATTAGTTTTATTTAAATAAGGAATAGATTAGTTAAATTATAAATAAATAGTAATAATTGTTTCTCTTATGTTATATCAGGTGAAGAGTAGATTATTATTTTTCAGAATTATTCTTCTCCCAAGCTTTCAAGGACTTCCTTTGAGGTAAGGGAAGTTAATGTAATATTTATAAAATTAAATTATTTTATATGTTATTTTGAATTGTGGAAAATAAAATGATATTTTGTTACCATGCATAGATCAAATTGTTTTGCACTAAATGTTATGTTGAAATATTTTGTTTTATTTATGACACAAAATATGGAGATGTTATGTTGTGTAAATTTGAATACTTGAACAAAAAACATCACTCTGGTTTATTTGGCCCTTGTCAACGGGATATAATAGTTGACTATTCGGCCCTGTCAACGGGATATAATAGTTGACCTTTATATTTCATGGTGGGAATGTAATTGATTTGGACCCCAGCCTCTAGGGTTTGGTTAGAGGTTACTAGTACTAATAGTGTTTGGTTCCGTCCACCAGGAACAATTTGAGGCTAGCCACCCATTTGAAAAGTCCCACCTAACTGGGCATTTGATATTTGATAATCAGAGTAATGAAAAAAATTGAATGGATTTGATTGAGTCTGATGTGAAAGTGTTTGAATTTGATATGAAATTGGTTGGTTGAATTTTGAATATATTGGCATTTTTGAAACTCTAATATTTGATGAAAAAAAAATAAAATTGATATCTCCTATTTGAAATGAAAATATTTGATCCATGAACTGCATTAATATTTCTTATTGGGCTGTGAGCTCATTCCCAATTGTTGAAAATTTTTCAGGTACTCTTAGTTCGGGTGAGGAGTGATGGCTAGGCTGAGGAATGGTCATCATTAGGATTTGACTTAGGATTTTATGTTGGATTTTGTTTAACTATTAGTTATGTTATTTTGGATCATTTGGTATTTGGAAGTTATTTGGAAATTGAATTTTGAGGATTTTAGATTTTGTTTCCGCTACTCTGAGCAGGTATTTGGTAATTGGTAACATCCAGTTACAATATGACTGTTTGGGTCAGATTATACTTTAAGCCTTCGGGTTTGAGGTGTGAAATGACCATCACGCCCTTGGAGTGGGTCTTGGGGCGTGACAGAGTGGTATCAAAGCCGATCCCCGACCCCGGTGTGGGGGTTTGTTTGGCTTTGTCTGTTTGGCCCCGCAATCCCATGGGACACAACGAGGACGTTGTGTCTGCATGGGGGGGGGGGGGTATTTGTGATGTTCCACATCGGATAGAGGAGCAAGTTCCTGGCGCTATATATGTAGAGGCTCCTCTTAACCAAGTAGACGCGTTTTAAAGCCGTGAGGGCCCCCTTGGGCCCAAAACGGACAATATCTACATGATTGGGTGCGGGTCGTTACAAATGGTATCAGAGCCGATCCCCGACCCCGGTGTGGGGGTTTGTTTGGCTCCGTAAGGAGTGTTTGTCTGTTTGACCCCGCAATCCCATAGGACACAACGAGGACGTTGTGTCTGCATGGGGGGTGTTTGTAATGTCCCACATCGGATAGGGGAGAAAGTTCCTGACGCTATATATGTAGAGACTCTTCTTAACCAAGTAGACGCGTTTTAAAGCCGTGAGGGCCCCCTTGGGCCCAAAGCGGACAATATCTACACGGTTGGGTGCGGGTCGTTACAAATGGTATCAGAGCCGATCCCCGACCCCGGTGTGGGGGTTTGTTTGGCTTTGTCTGTTTGGCCCACAATCCCATGGGACACAACGAGGACGTTGTGTCTGCATGGGGGGGTATTTGTGATGTTCCACATCGGATAGAGGAGCAAGTTCCTGGCGCTATATATGTAGAGGCTCCTCTTAACCAAGTAGACGCGTTTTAAAGCTGTGAGGGCCCCCTTGGGCCCAAAGCGGACAATATCTACATGGTTGGGTGTGGGTCGTTACAAATACAAAGTCTAACTTCATTTTAAATTCATTTTCTGTAATAAAAACAAATTAAAAGAACATTTCTCTATTTTGATTTATTTTTAAAAATTATTTTTCAAGAATAACAACTAAATAATGGTATAAATTTTTAAAAACAATTTTGTTTTCAAATCACATGCCTAAATAGGTTTTTATTATTTAGCAAAAAAAAAAAAAAAAACTCTCAAGGATTTTCTTTAAAATGAAAATAAAAAATTATTTCAAATTTTGTTCAATGTGAGATTTTTTTTAAAATAAATATAAAAATAAAAAATTATTTTAAACCATGAGAAAGAATATCATTGAAAATTTTGTTTAATTTTTCATTTGTATTCCCATTTTTACTTAGAATTGAAATGGAACTAAATTATCATTTTTATCTTATATTTCTATATGGATCCAAATAAAAGAATTAAGATTATCAAATTTATTTTTATTTAAGAGAAAATAAGAATGAAGACACAATATTTATTCTCATATTTTTAGTTTCCACCGCCCAAGACGCATGCTCTCACGTCCAACATGTGAAGCATAGAGATAGAAGAGGCTGCTGAAGATGCAATGAAAAGTGAGAATTGGCAATCCAAAGGAATGTGGCAGCACAGCATACAGCCCCGTCGTGAATGCTACCACCATTGCTCCCATCCCAAGCAGGGTGAGATAAGAGGCATACGAAAACAAGTGTAGCCACGTTCTCATATTGAGGTCATAAAACAGTGCATGTTGGAATGCCATACTAAAAAATATGAATACGGCACTTACCGAGAACGTCAGGGCTATGGTATCCGACACAACAAATGCTTTGAAAGATGCTTTCTTTGTTAAGATTGCCATCCCATCTGTGTCTCTGTAACCACCAGGCAAGGTGAAGCCTGCCGCAAAGGTTACTGTTGCCGTAAGTGTTGCCACTATCAAATGGGTTTCACTTGCCTTTTTCGCGGAAGAGATGATTTTATCCTCCTCCTTATCATCATCATCTATTTTGCCACCATATTTGCTGTCATCCTTTCTGATGACGTGCTGCAAACTGGAAGGTCTAAAAGGCAGTCTTAAATATTTCTTAAATCCTTCAAATCGGTCATCTACTTGTGCCTGCTGCAAACTGGAAGGTCTAAAAGGCCGTCTAAGATATTCCTTAATTCTCTCACGTAGGTGATATAACTGCGGAGATTCTAATGCAAGGAGCTGAAATTTGATCAAAGTAAAATTCCTATTAGAGCAAAACAGAAAATTACATGTATATAATGCATGAGAAGATCAAATAAATGGATGATTGACAAATGGGATAAAGTAATAGAAAATTTAGTTAAAAAGCCTTACCGTGCCCCATGAAAATTTATTCCGAGAAGAAAAACGGTTGTCAGAAAAGTTTAACTTTTCTTTGTTCCGTTCCATCTTATCCACCGTTTTGTCCAATATGAAATCTACATCATTAACTCCGAAAGAAGCAAGCAGGTGGAGGGGTGTGTCTCCTTGAGCATCTTTCTCATTTACAAGTCCTCTCACTCTTAATCCATCCTTTATTAATAACTCACTACCAAAATGAGAAGGGTGCTTCTTCATCATGGCAAAGTGAAAAACATTATTGCCATTCTCATCAACCTGCTCACAACAATCTGGAGCGTGTGACAGCAGCAACTCTACTATGTCCATACAGCCATTGTAACTTGCAATGTGAAGGGCTGTTCTGTTGCTATCTTTTATTCCAAGGTAGATTACAGACTTGTCTTGTGATGATCCGTCTAGTAATTGCTTGGTAATTGCGGCATCAAGCATGTATGCAGCACAATGAAGCGGAGACCAGCCATTTTCATCCACTTCTTTGATTAGCTTTGGCTTCCATCCTAGTATCTTCTTTGTCATTGCTGATCAAATAAATAAAAGAAGAAATAGAGAGCTCAAGGAATATTAAAGAAAATTAATTATAAAATGAATAACCTAATGCATTAATATAGGCCCTTATATGCACTACCTTGGTGACGGCAGAGTACAGCAGCATGCAAAGCTGTTCTACCCTCGATGCCTCTGTGATTTGGTGAAGGGCGGGTGAGGTCTATGATTATTTCCACCAAGTCCCCATATCCTCTCTCGGCAGCCATGTAAAGAGGAGTGTAGCCTGTACTGTTAGCACCATAGATGAAGTGAGGGTCTGCCTCAATCAATAACTTCACCACTTTTGAGTGATGATACCGCACCGCCTCATGCAAGGCTGTGTCTTTCTCCTTATTGGTCATCCTCAACATCGCCTCGTCTGTTCCAACCCCACTTTCGATCTCTTGGTGAAGTGTTTTTGCGGCGTCAAGGAGAGCTTTCACAACCCCCCTATGGCCTTCTCTCGCAGCAAGGTGAAGTGGAGTGTCGCCTTTCAGATTGGGCTGCTGCAGTAGAGGTGAACATGAATGAAAGTGAAGGATCCACTCTACGCATGCCAGCTGACCGAACTGGGCTGCAATGTGGAGGACAGTGTTCCTTTTTGGGGTTAGTTGGGGTTGAAGATGAGCAAATTCCGAGTACTTCCCCTTGAGGAAACTGATATCACCTCTATACAAAGCCTTGTACAAATCAGCATCCATGTGGGGGATCTCAGTTTGGCTAACAGCTGCAATCTGGTTCGGCATCTCAGTTTGGCTTGAAAAGGTTTCCGAGTTAAGGTTCTGCGATTCTGTGATTTGATTGGAGCTGGACTGATCCATTTTTGGTGTTGGAGGAACAAAGTAATAATCAACTCTTCACATTCTATCTATCCATCTATCTATATATATATATATATTTATATTTTGTGAGCAATTCCCTTCAAGCTTTTGTCCTTAATTGAAAGATATTTTATGTAGAGCATATGTAAGTTGTTTGCCCGTATATATTTTTTTTGTTTTTGTATAAAATATTTCTTTTTTATTATTTTTAATAATTATACAATTTTTTAAAATAATTATAAAAAAGTAATAAAAAAAAAGTGATAACAACATAAAATAATTAAAAGTTATCGGTTGAAACACTTTATTATGTTTTTAAGGATAAAAAATTGTTTTTCACTTTTTTGTTATTACACATGTTTTTCTTTTCTTTTTTTTAATTTTTTATGAAAAAAAAATAAGTTATGAAACAAGACTTTAACTTCCACATCATGTTCTCCTCAACCGTCATTATTAATTAACTTATAAATTAATTTTGCTTATTAATTCCATAAGATCAAAATTTATTTTAAAATTTTAATATTAAAATTGAATGGAATATGATCATTTAGTATCTCAAAAATTTGTCACTGACAAACTACAAGTAATTTTTATCTTATCAACTTATGAACTCATACCAATAGAGAGTTAGAGCTATTTTGCATATACCAACAGATAAAAAAAAGCTAAATAGTCAAATTTGTACATCTAGTCATTAATTAAAATTATTTTTGTTTTTGTATAAAATATTTCTTTTTTATTATTTTTAATAATTATATGATTTTTTAAAATAATTATAAAAAAGTAATAAAAAAAAAGTGATAACAACATAAAATAATTAAAAGTTATCGGTTGAAACACTTTATTATGTTTTTAAGGATAAAAAATTGTTTTTCACTTTTTTGTTATTACACATTTTTTTCTATTTTTTTTAATTTTTTATGAAAAAAAAAAATAGTTATGAAACAAGACTTTAACTTCCACATCATGTTCTCCTCAACCGGCATTATTAATCAACTTATAAATTAATTTTGCTTATTAATTCCATAAGATCAAAATTTATTTTAAAATTTTAATATTATAATTGAATGGAATATGATTATTTAGTATCTCAAAAATTTGTCACTGACAAACTACAGGTAATTTTTATCTTATCAACTTATGAACTCAGACCAATAGAAAGTTAGAGCTATTTTCCATATACCAACAAATAAAAAAAGCTAAATAGTCAAATTTGAATAACACAATTTTTCTCACTTATCGATGGGTATGCTGGAATACTAAAATATTTCATACAATTCATATTAACCATTTTTCATCGCTTGTAGCCACAACTTACCACATAAAAGAATGTATAAAAATTATGGTAACTATAATGAAAAGAAGAACACTACTATTTATTATTTATTAATATTAAATAACATTAATTATTATAAATATTTTATTTAGTACTCATACTTTTAGGTTTAATTTGAAGATGATAATTATCAGGTTAGTTTTTCAATTCTAGGTTTTATTGAAATTTTCTATTATCCATAATATGTTATATGAAATATAAGTATTAATGAATGGTATGTGACCATGTGACAACGTCAGAGTATATAATGTTTCTTCTTTGTTTTAGTCTGCCACTCAATGGATTCGTCTATAGTGTGTTCTTTGTTTGGTCTGCCACTCCATGATTCCCGTAAATTGCGGAAGAAAAGCGAATCATTGCATGTGCAAGTATTTTACCGAATGGTTTGTGATAATATACATCACGTGAATTGTGAAAGAAAAGTGTCTTTTCTCCCTTCGATTGCATTCACTGAACAGCATATGACCACTCAGAGCAAAAGCAAGATGAGTTTGGAATCCGACGGGGAAAAGGGCAGCAATGGTAGGGCCCACTTCCCTTTGAAACCTTGTTCAGTCGTCCGTCCCCACCCCTTTGATTGCGTAGGACAAACCCCCACCATAACACCATGTGGGTTGCCCCCTCTTTCGACATCATTCCATGAAAACAATGCCGTTCTATGAACGGAGCGGAGGATTGCTTGCACATGGCACTTATTTGATTTTTTGATTTGAACAGCCAAAGGTATTGCTAACATTATTAAAAATAGTACTTATTTGCTAAAAGGTATGTAAAATCTGAATTATTTTTAGATAAATGTATTCAATTTGAAAATTTTAAATTTGGCACGCCATGCACCTCCAAATACACAAGCTGACAAAAGATATGAAAGGTTGTCGGTTGTTTAATATATAACTTGTCTCTTGTTTTTAACTTGGATGTCAGTAGGAATAGTCCATTATTATCTTTATTCGGTGAAAACATGGCACGCCATGCACCTCCAAATACACAAGCTGACAAGAGATATGAAAGATTGTCGGTTTTTTAATATATAAAAAGTTATAATTTACAAAATTTATGAAAGGGTCCACATATATAGAATATTTATAAAATATGATTTCGATATATTCTAAAAAATTGTAAAATGATTGACCTTTGGGTCATTTAAAATTTGTGTGCCTATTCATAGAAGTATTTAATGAAATATTTAATTATTATAAAATGACATAATTAAATAAAATATAAGATGATGATCTTAAAGACTTAAGCTTGGTATCTAATAAGAGTTAATACTTGATACATAATTATTATACGTGACTTTAAGTTAACTTATGTTTAAACCATCAATTTAAAACTTATTATAAAGTTATATTGTTAAATTAACACATTTACCTTCATCAATACTTAAAAAATGGGGGAGAGAAACACAAAAAGTAAAGAGACATATTAATGTTATTTTAGGTTGAATTATATATACTTATTTATTATTTAGTTATTAAGAAATAAATTTATTACTTCACATTAATAATAATAAATTCTTCATTAAGTCATCTTTATTAATGTTTGAGTGTTGTTAAGTATGAACTTATATTTTTTTAATTATTATTTTTAAATGGTAAATTAATTTACTTTTATATTTTAAAATCTATAAAATTAATTATTATATTTCTTTTTATTTTATGCATTTAAGATAAAAATAGTTAAAATTAATGATTTGAAAAAGGAATAGCAATGTAATATATTTCCAAACATCAAAATTTATTAACATAATAAAAAATTTCTATTTCAAGTAATAGCTCATGAGAAAATTTTATATTAAAATTCTTAAGAAATAAGAGAAAATATAACTTAAAAAAAAATCCATTTGAACTAAAATAAATCATTTTTTTATTTATTTTTAAGACAACAGTTATCAAAACTTTAAAAATAATAAAAATAAATTTAAAAATAAATTGAAGTAAATAATATAGAAATAAAATAAATAAATAAATGAATAGATGTGATGTATGATATTAATGGGTAATTAATTATTCATGGCACCCATTTCAGGGCTTACAACATAGGTATCTTCTTAAGGATTATTTTTCAAGTCATCCTTTCAAATAGAGCGATATTTAAAATGAATGTCCGTTTAGTTATGATTTTAAAAAATGTTTCTAATTTTTCTAATAATTCAAAAAAATTTATCATTTAAGTAATAAAAAGATTAGAAACTTTTTCTATGGTTACTATCAAGATTAATATCAAACACATTCTAAAAGAAATGGTATTAAAATGAGTTAATATTTATTATTTACTTATAATAATATAATAATGGATTTTAAATTCAAGAACAGCAATAAAGAGGGGACCTGTGAGTATCCTGTTTAATGTTGAATATTTTATTAATTAATTAATCTCTTTAGTCGTATCAACAATAAAAAGCATGTTAAAATAATGGAATAAGTTTTTCTATCCTGTCAATTTATATATAACTTTGAAGAACTCATCTTAGAACTAGAAAATGATTATTTTAACAAAATGGTACAGACAAAATTGTGGGCCTACCCTCAAGATTCCTTTCATATTTCAAACTTGTAAAACTTGTTTATGGAGGAGTTGGTGGTGGTGGGAATACTTTAAAATTTTTATTCATTTTTTTTTTTGGCACTAGGGTGGACAAATTTAAGCAAGTGTTTAAATCTTGGTGATGACAAGATGGATGAATGCATTTTTGAAAAATTATTTGATTAAAAAAGAATGAAATGATTTCAAATTTGTATTATTGGTGTAATACCAACCAAACTTGTGTTCGTCTACCATTTTTGGAGTCAGATGGACATCTTCCCTACACAAAAGGATGTCTGGATAAGGTGATTCGGACATGCCCATCCGAAACTTAAGTCAAAAAATAATAAGGACGAGTCTAGTTATTTCGAATGACTTTGTACATGCGTTCCTTTTTCATGCTTCTTGAGGGGTTTTTATAAAGCAAATGACACCATTGTTATAGCGCTGATGGATGTCAGATGGAATGGACAGACCACGCCGATTGAGATTTTTGAACAAATTAACCAACACAGTCGGAGATTTTAGGTATTGAGCATATGGATAATCACACCCAGTGTTTGAGTAAGACAACATTTACGTCTAAAAGTCAATGAATACTAATTGCTACACGCAATTAGCGACATTGAAAAATGTAAATGCAGAGTCAACTACATGGTCCGAGACTCTTACTCGACAGCCAGCAAATGACATCAGTCAACGAATTTTGTTTGGTATGATTGCCCAATTCGTATAGAAATGATGGCGTTAACTCTCTTGCTAAGGCTCGATTTCTGCCTTGATAACAATCATCATCATAAAAAAGACATGAATGCACCATCAATGCTATAGCAATGGTGCCATCTGCTTTATAAAAACCCCTTAAGAAGCATAAAAAATGTACACGTGTATAGAGTCATTCAAAATAATTAAACATATTCTTATTATTTTTTGACTTAAGCTTCGAGGGATGTGCCTGAACCACCTATTCAGACATCCTTTTGTGCAGGGAAGAAGCCCGTTTGACTCTAGAGAAGTTAGACGAACACAAGTCTAGTTGGTACTACATCAATATGTATATCTAATTTCTTGTCTTTATAACCTAATAATCCTCTTTAACCTTTTCATTATTTATATATATATATATAATATTTTTTTCTAAACGGATAGTTAAAAAAATATAGAAAGTTAAATTTATAAATTGAGAATTATTTCATCCTTTAATCAAATGACTTTTTTTCAATTACTTATTTCTATTGTAAAGGGTTGGAATCATTTGTAATGTTTATATTAAAATTTGTGTGCCTATTTCATAGAAGTATTTAATGAAATATTTAATTATTGTAAAATGATCGACATAATTAAATAAAATATAAGATGATGATTTTAAAGACTTAAGCTTGGTATCTAATAAGGGTTAATACTTGATACATAATTATTATATGTGACTTTAAGTTAAATTATGCTTAAACCATCAATTTAAAACTTATTATAAAGTTATATTATTGAATTAACATATTTACCTTCATCAATACTAAAAAATGGGGGAGAGAAACACAAAAATAAAGAGACATATTAATGTTATTTTAGATTGAATTATATATACTTATTTATTATTTAGTTATTTAAAAATAAATTTATTACTTCACATTAATAATAATAAATACTTCATTAAGTCATCTTTATTAATGTTTGAGTGTTGTTAAGTACGAACTTATATTTTTTTAATTATTATTTTTAAATGGTAAATTAATTTACTTTTATATTTTAAAATCTAAAAAATTAATTATTATATTTCTTTTTTAAAAATAGATAAAATTAATAATTTGAAAAAGGAATAGCAATGTAATATATTTCCAAACATCAAAATTTATTAACATAATAAAAAAATTTCTATTTTGAGTAATAGCTCATGAGAAAATTTTATATTAAAATTTCTTAAGAAATAAGAGAAAATATAACTAAAAACAAAATCCATTTCTAACTAAAATAAATCAATTTTTTTATATTTATTTTTAAGACAATAATTATCAAAGTTATAAATGTGATGAATGATATTAATGGATGATTAATTATTCATAGGTCGCACCCATTTCAGGGCTTACATCATATGCATCTTCTTAAGGATTATATTTCGAGTCATTTCAAACATAGTGATATTTAAAATGGATGATTAAGAGCTCGTTTAACTATTTTTTAAAAAATTTTATCATTCAAGTGGCAAAAAATTAAAAATGTTTTATATAACCGCTGTCAAACGCATTTTAAAACAAATGGTATTAAAATAATATTTATTATTTACTTATAATAGTATAATAATGGATTTCAAATTCAAGAACAGTGTTCAAGAGGGAACACGTGAGTATCCTATTTAATGTTGAATATTTTATTAATTAATTAATCTCTTTAGTTGTATCAACAATAAGAAGCATATTAAAATAATGGAATAAGCTTTTTATCCTATCAAATTATATATAACTTTGAAGAACTCATCTTAAAACTACAAAATGATTGTTTTAACAAAATGGTACAGACAAAATTGTGGGCCTACCCTCAAGATTCCTTTCATATTTTCAACTTGTAAAACTTGTTTATTGAGGAGTTGGTGGTGGTGGTGGGACAAATTTGGAATCATTTGTAATGTTTGTATTCTAAAAAAAAAGGGAAATGATTGGCTATTAAGTCATTTAAAATTTATGTGGCTATTCATCAAAGTATTTAATTTGATATTACTTACTCTTTTTTTATTTAAGTTTTATCATTACTTTTGAATGTTCAATTGAGTCAAGTATTTATAATAATCTTATTTTATGTTAAATTATATGTACTTATCTTTTTTATTGATTAATATAAAAAAATATTTCTTTTCTCAATAAAGATAAATATTTCATTAACTTATCTGGACCAACATCTCTCTCGTGCGTTTCCAATAGGACTGGTGCGTTGCCAACCGGCAAAATATTTCTTTTTTATTTTTCATCTACAAAACTTTATACAAAAGATATCATATCATGTACGAGGAAAAAAATAAAAAGAGAAAAGAGAAAATTATGATATAATTATATACACATCTCTTAATATGATATATTTGTTTGACTTAATGACATAGTGCTTTAATAATTTAAACCATGTCAAGTCCACATTTATTTTAGATTTAAAAGGGTATTTGAATATTTTTCAAATTATTAAGTTATAATACATTATTCAATTAAAAATTAATTATCAGTATTAGTTAAAAGATGATCATGTTATAAAATAATATATTTAGACAATATTTATGTATTGTCCATAAAATAGATAAAATATTCAAATAATTGTCTATAACCTTTAAGATATATATATATATATATATATATATATATATATATATATATATATATATATATATATATATATATATATATATATATATGTTGGATAAAAAATAATAATAATATTTTTTAAGGTGTTTAAAAAATAGTTATTATACATTTTGTAAGTTTTTTAAAAAAAAGTTTATGAGGTGTTTAAAGAATATTTACTTTAAAAATATAGTAATAATAATTTTTAACCATTGATTTCTAATATTCAATTTATTAGGCATTGTTTTTTGGAAGAAAAATAATTGATAGAAATATAAAGGAATTAATTTACATGTCCCACTAATTAATATGTGAGAGAAAGGTAAGGTGAATGATGAGAGAGAGGGAAAAAGAGAATGAGAGAGAGTAGGAAGTTAGTTATTTTCTTTTTCTATTTTATAGTTAAGGGTATTTTAAAAATTTTTGAAAAGTAATGTCCTTTAACTCAATTTTCACTCATCCATTTTGAGATTAAATACAAGGGATATGAGGACTTTGGGCCAATTTTCAAGTCAAGCGGGTATAAAACTCAATTCTCCCATTAAAGAAAGCGACACTAGTATAAAACGATAAAAAAGAGGAAAGTGACTTAGGACCACAGCTTTGTGGGGGCATTCGCACCCTCTGTTCCCTTTGCTGTAGTAATATAAGACGCAGAGGCGGTGGATTATGGTGTTGTGAAAGATTTGAGAGAGGTGGAGACGGCTGTAGAGCTTAAGCACACCCATGGATCCATCCACTTCCACTTCCACCCATGCTTTAGAATTACAGAGCCTTAACTCAGTTTCTAGTGCGAACCAGGAGGATGTCACATACATGCCTCCTAAAATTTACAGGGCTGCAGCACAAGGCTCCACCGATATTATCCGCAGGACAATGCCCAGAGTTGTCCAATATTTAACACCCAATAAGAACACTATCCTCCACATTGCAGCCCAATTCGGTCAACCGAAGTGCGTTGAATTCATCATTCGACATTACAGTGGGGATTCATCCCCACTGCAGTGGCCCATCTGAAAGGGGACTCCCCCCTCCACCTTGCAGCGAGAGAAGGGCATCTAGAGGTCGTGAAGGCTATTATTCATGCTGCGAAAACAGTTTCCGAAAGAGATATTGAGAGTGGGATTGGAGTGGACAAGGCCATGCTGAGGATGACCAACAATGAGCATGACACAGCCTTGCATGAGGCAGTCCGGTATCATCATCTGGAGGTCGTGAAGTGGTTGAACGAGGAAGATCCCGAGTTTACATATGGTGCTAACTTTTCTGGTGGGACTCCTCTATACATGGCTGCTGAGAGAGGGTTTACAGACTTGGTGAAAATAATCATAGAGAACACTAATCGCAATCGACTGGCTCACACTGGCCCCATGGGTAGAACAGCTTTGCACGCAGCTGTGATTTGCCGTGACCCAAGTAGGCATATTCTTTTCCTGAATCTACCATATTTCCTATGTGGTTTGTTTATTAATATTACTGGTATAACATATATAGTGTTGAATAGCAAGTTTTAACCTGGCTAAACTATGGGGTTACAATATCTTCATAACTTCTAATCTTTCTCAAAAAATATTTTGATATATTTGTTTTGAGTATATATATATATGCTTGGTGGTTGATTGTTTCAGCTGTTTAAATGTTATATTCCAAATAGTTCAGTTACTTTTTAACCTGACATGCATGATTAAATATGGGAAAATGGGGAAGACTAAAGGAAACTTGTTTCTTAATTTCTTATACTCTTCTAATTTGTTTCTTTCTTTTCATTTTATGTATGTGTTGATCAGTAATGGTAAAAGAAATTCTGAAATGGAAGCCAGATCTAACAAAAGAAGTGGATGAAAACGGGTGGTCTCCACTCCACTGCGCTGCATACTTGGGTTATGTTCCAATAGCGAGACAATTGCTTCATAAATCTGATAGGTCTGTAGTCTACCTAAGGGTAAAAAATGATGACAACAAGACAGCTCTTCATATTGCGGCCACCCGTGGAAACAGGATCACAGCAAAACTGCTGGTGTCATACTATCCAGATTGTTGTGAGCAAGTGGATATTAATGGCAATAATGCTCTTCACTTATTCATGATGCAAAAAAGATTTTTCATCAGAAGCTTGTTGAATATTCGCTGGATGAATGTGGGAGCACTTATAAATGAGAAGAATGTTGAAGGACAAACACCTCTCCATCTGCTTGCCCATTCCCAGGCGAGATCTGATTGCACTTTCATAAGAGACAAGAAAGTAGATAAGATGGCACTTAATAGCCAAAACTTGACTGCTGTGGACGTAATTTTACTGGCTGAGGATTTATTTGGACAAAAGGTAAGCCTGTCTGTCTAACTTTATTAATTTCCCAAATAGCAAGGAATTGGTGGACTAGTAATATACTATAATGATATTTAGAATGGTAAATTGATTAGATAATTAATTAATCCAAGCAAAAAATGGTGGCATACATCATATGATTTACTCTATTAATTGAAGCCAAGCTACTGTATACTCTGTTTTCTTTGATTAAATTTCAGGATCTTATCATACGAAGACTGAAACGTGCCAAAGCTAGAATCGGGCCTTTGTTGTGGCAGAAGGCTATGAACAAAGACGAGGATAAGAGCCAAAGCAAACGTAATAAAGGTTTAGACACCTCTTTCTTAAAGAAAGCAAGTGATAGCCATTTGCTGGTGGCCGCACTTGTCGCCACTGTATCCTTCGCAGCAGGTTTCACGCTACCCGGCGGTTATAAGGATAGTGACGGCATGGCCAAGTTAAGCAACAAGCCTGGTTTTAAAGCATTTGTTGTGTCAGATTCCCTGGCCTTGGTGCTCTCTGTGACTGCTGTATTGTGTCATTTCTATAATGCATTGGAGAAGAAAAAGGTCCACGTCACATATTTTCTAAGGTGGGCCTATTGGTTCACCAAATTGGGTGTAGGAGCAATGGTGGTAGCATTCTTTACCGGCTTGTACAGCGTACTGCCCCGTCACTCAGGGATTGCCATTTTTGTTTTGATCATCTGCATCTGCTGTTCAGTTTTGAGCATAACCTCTGGTAGGCCGAGAGTAAGAAAATATTTTTAGTTAATTTTGATTTTTTTTTAAAATTAGAATTTATTAGGTTGAGTGAGATTTTGTTTATATATATATTATTTGGAGTAAAAGATCATGTAGTAGTTAAATAAGATTAATAAAAGTTAATAATTTTCTCTTGATTTTCCTCTAGTTGGTTGTCTCTTTTTATGTAATTCAATCCTTTCACTCCTATGAATTCGTATCAGAAAATTTAAGGGCTGAAACAAAAGGGTACACCAATACCCTCTGGCGAAATGCCTACAAACAACCTTAATATATAACACCAATACCCTCTGGCGAAATGCCTACAAACAACCTTAATATATAACACCTTGCAGCGAGAGAAGGGCTCGTAGAGATCATGAAGGCTCTTAGCGGTGCTGGAAAAGAACTTCTCATAGATATTGAAAGTGGCACATCAATATATCCCGATGTGGTTAACCAATCAATTATCAAAGCAACAAGGGGTTTAACCAAAAAAAACAAAAGGCACAAACAATCTCACATGCTAATGACTATGGAGGAAAAATAATCTCGCATATTCTTTTCCTCAATCTACAATATTCCTATATGATTGACTTATTAACATTAGAAGTATAACATATAGAGTGTTGAATAACAATTTTTAACCTAGCTAAACAATGGGGTTAACCAAGTCAAAAGAATAATAATAAATGACATCTTTGCTATTCTCTTTTGAAGCCCTTCTCTCCGGATCGAATCTACCGTTCCTTTGAATTAAACTTTTGATCTTTCACAAAAACTATTTTGATATATTTGTTTGAGTATATATGCTTGATGGTTGATTGTTTCAGTTGTTTGGATGAATTGTTTGAATAGTTTAAATGTTGTATTCCAAGTAGTTAATCTAGTTCCTTTTAAGCTGGCATGCATGATCAAATATGACCGTTGAAAATAGGGAGAAAAATAAAAACAAGAAAATTAAAAACAACTTAGAGAGTGTTTGATTTTTTGGCTTTTTGCTGAAAACGATTTGTTTTAAGAATTTAAGTTGTTTGTTTTTCTACTTTTTTGACTTATTATAAACTTTTTATTGAATAAAAAAGCCTAAATAAAAAAAAAATAACATATTGGTTTTCTTTTTTTCTTTTTAATATTTAATAAAAATAAAATACTATAAAAACAAACAATTCAATATTTAACACTATTAAGTATTAAGGTTCTATTTAGAATTAAGTAAAAAAACAAACACCACCTTAGTTTCTTAATTTCTAAAACTCTTCTATTTTTTTTTTCTTTTCATTTTGTGGATGTGTTGATCAGAAATGGTAAAAGAAATCCTAAAATGGAAGCCAAATCTAACCAAAGAAGTGGATGAAAATGGGTGGTCTCGACTTTACTGTGCTGCATATTTAGGTTATGTTTCAAAAGTGAGGCAATTACTGGATGAATCTGATAGGTTTGTAGTCTACTAAGGGTAAAAAATGATGACAACAATGAATGTGGGAGCACTTACAAATGAGAAGAATGTTGAAGGACGTCAAACACCTCTCCATCTGCTTACCCATTCCCAGCTGAGATTTCCTTCTTTCATAAGGAACAAGAAAGTAGATAAGATGACACTTAACAACCAAAACTTGACTGCTTTAGACGTAATTTCATCGACCGAGGATTTATTTGGACGAAAGGAATGCCTGTTTAACTCTCGGTTAATTTCCCATTTGACTGAAATTGAACTAGCCTTTTTATCACGTTCTGCTACACATTTGCTTTACAACTAAATGCTCTTTATATAGAGCTAATAAGCAACGGGTAAACAGAATATGCAAAAAATTCCACTATCTTCTAAAGACTAGAACAATCTGAAAACCAGGCACTCTAAATAAAAATATTAAGTAAATGCTTCCAACAATATATATTATAAGGTGCGTTGAAGCTGAGCTACTTCAAATGACTTGGAGTATGTAAGAGTAAAATTATTAATATTGTATCGTCTATATATTTTCTCTAAAATGATTTGACTGATTAAACTTCATTTTTGTATTGTATGACACCTGAAACGGGCCAAAGCCATGAGTTTTGGGGGAAAATAGCTTTTTTATAGAAAAAAAAAATATAGGGTGTGGTCTATTTGTAAAACTTATATTCAAATTAACCCATTTATTGTCACATAAGAGTCATGTCATAATTTTTTTTTTTTTCCAAAATTTAAGTTAAAACCTCAATTGCTAATCGAGGTTTCAATTAAATTTTTTTTTTCTTACTTCAAAATTTAATTAAAAAATATTAAATTATAAATTATTGTTGAAATTAAAAATATATACTTTAATAATAAAAATTTTATATATTTAAATTTAAAGATCTAGTATTATTTCAATAAAGATAAATTGATAAATATAATAATAAATGAATATTTTAATTATCAATAAATTAATAATATTAAAATAACAAAGTTATATAACATATAAATAAGATATAAAATTTTATAATTTATTAATTTAATTTAATTTATTTTTAAGATATAAAATTATATGATTTATTAATTTAAGTGATATCACATGTAGTATCTGCTACAATTAGGAAGAGACTTTTTTTTCTCACTATATAAATGTTTAGTATGTATTTTTTGTGACTTTGATAGAACTACTAAAAATTACATTTTATAGAAAACTTTTTTTAATTAATTTCATTAACTAATTTTGAAATATATTTTCAATGCATATATGTTATGTGTACAAATAATAGTCTTTATATATATATATATATATATATATATATATATATATATATATATATATATATATAATTATAAACATATGCTTTAAAATAATAAAAAATCAATATATGGAAACTTAAGAGTATATTATTATTTCAATAAAGATAAATTTGTCAAAATACAAATAAATTAATATCTTAAAAATACAACAAATTAAATATCTTAAATTAATAAATCATATAATATTATATTTTATTTATATGTCATATAACTTTATTATTTTAAAATTATTAATTTATTGATAAATAAAATATTTGATTTATTATTATATTTATCAATTTATCTTTATTGAAGTAATATTAGATCTTTATGTTTAAATATATAAATTTTTATTATTAAAGTATATATTTTTAATTTCAATAATAATTTATAATTTAATATTTTAAAGTAGAAAAAAAAATTAATTGAACCCTCAATTGATAATTGAAGGTTCAGTTTAAAAATGAAGTATTAGTTGTCAATTGCGACTTTAGTTCAAAAATAAAGGCTCAATTGATAATTGAGGTTTCAACTTAAATTTGAAAAAAAAATTATATATATATTGTGACATATCTTCTATGTGATAATGAGGTTATACCTTGTAATTTTTATTTTTATTTTTTATAAGGGGGTTATTTTGCCCCAAAACTCGAAAGCTAGAGTCAGGCCTTTGTTGTGGCAGAAGACTATGAGCAAAGACAAGGACCAGAAGACAACGTATCTTTCTTAAAGAAAGCAAGTGATAGCCATGTGCTAGTGGCTGCACTCGTAGCCACCTATCCTTCGCTGCAGGTTTTACACTGCTCGGCGGGTATATCATGATAGTGACGACACGACCATTTTAAGCAAAAAGCCAGCTTTTCAATCGTTTGTTGTGTCAGATTCCATGGCCTGGTGCGAGTTTAAGTTCAAAATAATCCATTGGTAGAAAAAAATGGCAAGAATAGTACCCATCTCAAAATATTTATCAAATTAATCTTTTTGCATCCACATAAGCATCTACATGGATTTTTTTTTTAAGTGTGTAAAACCACTGTTGAGGCCTCGCGTCCCTGGTGATCCACGTAGTTGCCAAATGGATGGACGCACGATCTCAACCAATGTAGATTCTTGATTCAATCGTACCTGCAAAAGGCGTCCGAACAAGGTGTCCGGACGCACCCTCCGATGGTTTTGTTAGCCATGGTAAGAGAGATAAATCAGTTGGCCTTTTTCTAGGTATCGCCAGCTTACCTTCCTCTTTGTGTGAAGGTTCATATATATAGTATCAGAAGTTTTGTTTCCCTCTTTAATGGTAGGGAGATATTTTGGCTTGTCATGATGACACTAGGTGGTGGTAGGGCCATCATCACCCTACGGGCAGCTGACAGAGATCGTGGGAGGCACTGCGACTGTCAAAGATCGTGGGAAGTGATCGTGGGAAGTGACTTGCCGTCACTTCATTCTTATCCTTTCACTCTGTAGGTGGCGAAACGTGGGCCATGGCAGGCTGTTGTGATGACGTGCAAGACTTGCTTACTTCAGTCAATGATTCGGACAAACATGTCCGGATAGTATATGTCGGTCGTCCGGATGCGATGTGGCGGTCGTCCGGATGTTATGCTTGTGAGTGTCATGTGCCTCTCCTTGAGGGAGTCCGGATAGGAGAAGCGTGCCACGTGTCATTAGGGGGAGGGGTCCCTACAATGCCCCCCTTTTTTAACTTGCCGATTTTGCCCGAGTAAAATGGGCGGGTTAAAAAATAATTGTTTTTTGAAACTGAGGTTACTTTTTCGCGTTCATTGGGTCACGTGGCGAGCGGGGGCGAAGAGAGAGAATAGCATTTATGATAAGCCGCCGTCTCTGGGTATTCCCAAGCAGCGTGTTATTTCAAATGATGGCGTAGCTGAGCATTTGGGATACCGAGGGGCTGTCTCCCTATAAATAGTAGTCTGAGCCCTCACTTTGCATTTTTCTGTCTGTGTTTTTCTCTTGTTTAGCTTTTTTTCTTCTACCTTCTGTGTAACTCCGTTTTTGAGTGAAGCTCTAGGGTTTTCTGTCGGCAATATTCGCGTCGTGACGGTGACTACATTGCGGTTTTCAACCCTATTTTTCCCGTTTTCACTCGGTACGTTCGCTTTTCTTGTCTTTTCCTTGCTGTGTTTTGTTTTGTTGGTTGTTTGCAAGTTGCTTGCGACTGGGTGTTGATATTGGTTTCTAGGGCTTTTTCGGGGGGTTTTTGACTGTTTTTCTGGGTGTGTTTAGGATTTTTGTTGCCCCTCTGTATTTTTTGTGGGTTGGCGGTTTTTCTTTGGGGTAGAGTCAAGGGTTTGGGATGGGTATGCTGGTGATGTGAGGTTTTTCTGAGAGTTTCTGTCGTTTAGGGTTGTGGGGTCGGTTTGCTGTGTTTTGACTGTTGGTACTTCTTCCATGCAGATTTTTCTTCAGGCTTAGGCTAAAAAATGTCTGCAAACAAGGAAGCTACCTCATCTGGCCCGTCCGGAGATGCTCATGCTGAGAAATCTGTTGATAAGTTGAATGTGGGGGAGTTTCGCGAACTCTTCTGTATCCCAAATGGTGTGCTCGTGGAACTTATGGACGGAGAGGTCGTGTCAACTGAGAAGTCGGAGGACCATGCCATCGTGTTCACCAAGGAGCAGTTCAATGTTGGGCTCCGGTTCCCTCTCCCGTCGCTGTTCAAGAAATTCCTTCACTTTACTCAGATTCCTCTAGCTTGCATCCACCCCAATATGGTCCGGGTGCTGATGGGATGCAACACTCTAAGCATGTTGTTCAACATAGACCTCTCGCTGCTAGAGGTGCTTTTCGTCTACTCCCTTAAGAAGGGTAAAAATGACATTTTTAGCATGGTTGCCCACCTGCCCTCTCTTCAACTAGTGACTGAGCTGCCGTATTTGACGAAGGGAGGAGCGAAGGGACATGTGTTGGTTCGGGGTGCCTGGGCGGGGCTACTGGAGCATTCGGAGAGGTCATTTTCCCCGAACCATTCGTTGGTGCTTCCGGGTAAGTCAGCTTGCGGGGTTTGTCCGGCATTTGTCTTGTTGTTTTTCTTGCTGGGGTTTATCAGATGGCTTAATATCTTTGGTTGCTGATAATGCAAGTCCGGACAGGAGGGGCCGCGTAGTCGAGTGGGTAGAAAAAGCGTCGTTCGCTCGACTGAACAAGTTATTTGAGATTATTGTCGCTGAGAGGCATTATGAGACGCTGCTCACTGCGCGGAACTTGTTGGCTGTTGTCCGGGAGTCCCAAGCGTACGTCATCAATATTCTCCCAAGGAAGCTGCCAAATAAGGTAGTGCCTGAGGAGCATTACGTTCTGAAATACCTCAATTTCTGTAAGGAGGTGCAAAAGGTCGACGCTCAGAAACTCCAAGCACTCCTTGACGATCGGGAGGGGAGGAGGAAAGAGGGAACTTTACGGAAGGCTCCTGGTAAAAAACGCTCCGCACCCTCTCTTCCTGCTGGCGCCCCAACGAAAAAGAAGAACAAGAAGAAGCTGGTTCTTAATAAGGGAAAAGAAATAAAACTTTCAACTCCTCCGAAGGAGTTTGTAATTCCCCCTTCAACTTATGTGAAGGAAGTAACAATAAGAGAGCCGGAACACCCCGTCCCGCCCTCTATTTCAAGCGGCTCCGGACGTCTTACGGGTCTAAACCACTCAAGGCCTTCATTGTTAGCGGCTGGGCGTCTGGCCCTTCTGGCTGAGGAGACAACTTCAATAAATCAGCCCGGCTCTCCCCATCCGGATGCAGATGCAGCTGGGGCTTCTTGTGCTGCCGCATCGCCTCTTTCGGCACCCCCAATAGAAAAAATGGGGGCAGAAAGTCAAGGTTTACCTCCTTGCGGGCCAAGCCCCCTTGCCCTTGTACCGGTGAAGGGGCCAGCTACAAAGAGGTCGCATTCGGCGCGTGACTTAAAGTGTGACCTCATCGGGCGGCTTCAGGATCGTTTTCTGGAAACCATCGAAGTCAGCTGCTCGTCCGCCTAGGAGGATCATCCGGAGGGTAGTGAGACGGAGATGGCAGAAGAGAACCCAACTGCCCCGATGCTGGTCCCGGATGAGGGTTCACCAGGAGAGACCTAGCCGACCGAAAATGAGGGGGCCCCAGACCAGGAGGAGGAGTCACTTTCTAATGCTTTATCAGGGGAGAGTCCCATTGATGATGCGGCTTGCATCTCTGCTAGCTCTTTCAGCTACGCGGAGTTGGAAGAGAAGCTGAAACGGATTCCACCTGGCTCAGATGTTGCTATGCCTTCAGCAAAAATGTTCGAAGCAGTGGAAATGGTATAGTTTGCTTTCTTGATTTTTTTTCTCGCGATACTGAAGTGTTTGTGGCATGGTTTGTAACTTTGTTCTTTTTGTTTGTGTGTTTTTCTGCAGCTGGTGAGCGGTCTTCGCGACATGGCCCAACAACATGACCTGTTTTCTAACCTACTGCGGACCGCTGATTATATGAAGGCCTTCGCCTCTCAACGCAAAAACAGTGAAGAGGAGCTGCGCTTGAGACTGGAGCAGGCCGAAGCCAGTTTATCCGCTGCTCGAGAGGACAGCGAGGCTCTCCGGGTAGAGCTTGCTGAGGCAAAGAGCCGAGAGGAATCTGTGGACGCCCACCTGCATGAGGCGGAAGACGAGATGGCCCTTCTGAGGGGGGAGGTGAGGCAACTCCGGACGGAAGTATCGATCGAGAAAAAGCAGAGAGAGGATTTGCAGCTGCGTTTATCAGCTCAAAAAGAAGAGCTGGAGGTTGAGTTTGCTGCAGAAAGGGAGGAACTTGAAGCGGAGTACCAGAAGCAAGTAGATGAAATGTACTTCTTCGGCTATCGCTGCTGTATGAAGAAACATGGTATCAAGCGGGACGTCCCTTCAATTCCCCCGGGTGAGGAGGAGAAGCTGCGCGGCAAGCCTGCTCAATGAGAGCTTTTCTTTTTGTAATTTTTTTTACTGCTATCTTCTCTCTGTATTTTGTAGTCCGGAGAACTCTTTGTATATAATTTTTGCAAGTATTCAATAAAACATACTTTTTCCCAGATTGCACTTCTATTTCTTTCATTGGTAGTACTGCTTTAAATTGGACACATTCCATGGTCTGAGTAATGGGGTTCCGTCTAGCTTTTGTAGATGATAAGCTCCACTCCCACTTGCCTTAGATACTATATAGGGGCCTTCTCAGTTGGCTTGAAATTTTCCTACTCCTATCTCAGTAGTATTTTCAAAAACTTTTCTAAGGACCAGCGTACCATTTTTAAAGCTTCTAGGCCTTACTTTGTGATTGTAATGAGCTGATGCCCTTTGTTGATAGTCTACCATCCAGATGGATGCGGTTTCCCTTACTTCGTCTGCCCAGTCCAAGTTTTGTCCTAATTCCGCATTTGCATCATCCTGTTTTCCTGCCTCAGTCCGAATAGTGGGTAGCCCTATTTCAGTAGGAATGATTGCGTCCATACCGTATGCGAGGGCGAAGGGAGTGTTTCCTGTCAGACGTCCGGGTGTGGTTCGATAAGCCCATAGAACGCTGGGTAACTCCTCCACCCATTTTCCTTTGGCTTGCTCGAGCCTTTTCTTTAGGGCAGTGATTAGAATCTTGTTTGTGGCCTCTGCTTGCCCGTTACTTTGAGGATAACGCGGTGTGGAGTATGAATTCCGGATGTTTAGTTCTGAACAGAAATTCCGGAATGCGATGCTATCAAACTGTGGACCGTTGTCGGCTACAATGGTTTGGGGATTCCGAAGCGGCAAATGATGTTTTTCCATACGAATTTGGTGACATCTTTGTCTTTGATGCTAGCATACGCTTCAGCTTCCACCCATTTACTGAAGTAATCCGTGGCAACAAGTAGGAATTTCTTCTGGGTGGGTGCGGTTGGGAGGGGTCCCACTATGTCCATGCCCCACTGTGCGAAGGGTCAGGGGCCTAAAATTGGTTTCAGTGTTTCCAACGGCACATGTGGTATGGGGGCATGCCTTTGACATTTGTCGCATTTTTTGACATAGTCTGCCGCGTCCTTTTTCATTGTGGGCCAATAATATCCTTGCGAATGGGCCCTGTGCACTAGAGATTGTCCTCTAGAATGATTTCCACATACTCCCTCGTGCAATTCAGCTAATACATATAGGGTCTCTGAATGATTTAGGCACCGGAGATAGGGGTCTGTGAAGGACCGCTTGTATAAGTGCCCCCCAATCAAGGTGAAACGGGCGGCTTGCACTCGGATCTTATGTGCCTGTTTGGGATCCTCGGGCAGAGTGCCTGTCCGGAGGTACCCTATAATGTCGTTCGTCCACTCTTGGCCGTCTACTTGTTTTGCCGCAATGGTGTTGCAAGTGGACGCTTCCACGACGGAAGGGTTGGTTTGCACATGTATAGGCAACAATATGGCTTCTTTGATGGGGAGGGAGGCAGCTATGCCTGCCAAGGCGTCGGCGCGCCCATTTTCAGTTCGTCTGATTTTTTCGATCGTCCACTCGGTGAATCGTTGTAAGGTGTCCCTTACTTTAGTTAGATATTGCGTCATGCGCGCATCTTTAGCTTCGTATTCCCTCTAAACATGCCTTACTATGAGTTGCGAATCACTATAGACCCGGAGCTTGGAGACGGATAGAGCCAGAGCAAGGTCCAATCCGGATAAGATGGCCTCATACTCCGCTTCATTGTTGGAGGCGGGGAATCTGAGCCGGATGGCTTGCTTCAGATGTTCCCTTGTCGGGGACTATAGCAGAAGCCCGACTCCGGACCCTGATGATCGTGAGGCTCCATCGACTCACAAAGTCCACCATTCTTCTTCGCTTGGTTCCTTGCGTTGGATAGGCTTTCGGGCGTATTTCAGCACGAAGTCAGCCATCACTTGGCCTTTCATGGATTATCTAGGTTGGAATTCGATTCCAAATTCGCTTAATTCTATGGCCCATTGAAGCATTCTTCCGGTTAAGTCTGGCTTGTGTAGAATGTTGCGAAGGGGTTGGTCAGTTAGCACGACCACCGGGTGGGCTTGGAAATAGGGGCGGAGCTTCTGGGCAACACTTCGAAGGGCTAAGGCCGTTAGCTCCATTTTTGAATACCTGATTTCTACGTCCGCCAACGCTCTACTGACGTAGTAGATAGGTTTCTGCTCCTTGGGTGAGGGGCAGTGGAATAGAACAGCGCTGATTGTCCACTCCGATACAGCCAGATACATGTACAATTTTTCTTTAGGGATGAGGCTGCTCAGGATGGGCAGCTGCATAAGGCAGTGTTTAATTTTTTCAAAAGCGTTTTGACAGCTGTCCGTCCATCCGTTTGCTCCAGCTTTTCGTATTGCTAAGAAGAAGGGTCGCAGTTCATCAGTGAAGCGTGCTATAAAACGCCCTAGTGCGACAAGCTTGCCTGTGAGGCGTTGTAACTCCTTCTTGCTCCTGAGGGGAGGTGTTTCTATGACTGCCTTGACTTGATCCGGGCAAACCTCTATCCCTCTTTGGCTGACCATAAATCCCAGGAATTTGCTAGCACTTACGCCAAAGGCGCATTTAGAAGGATTCAACTTCATGTCATACTTCCTCAAGAGGTAAAAAAACTTCTTGCAAGTGGAGGACATGTTCCTCTCGGGTTTTGTTTTTAACCATGATATCATCAATATATACTTCTACTGTGTGGCCTATCAGAGGTTTGAAGATCTTTGTCATCAGTCTCTGATAAGTGGCGCCAGCGTTTTTGAGTCCGAACGGCATGACTCTATAGCAATAGAGGTCGTGTGGCGTTATGAATGCTGTTTTTTCTTCGTCAGTCGGGGACATGGGGATTTGGTGATATCCGGAGAAGGCGTCCAAGAAAGAGAGCATCCCTTGCCCAGTAGTGGAATCCACAATTTGATCTATCCGCGGCAAAGGGAAACTGTCTTTTGGGCATGCATTATTGAGGTTGGTGTAGTCGACGCACACCCGCCATTTGCCTTCTTTTTTGGGTACCACCACTACATTTGCCAACCAGTCCGGGTAATCTACTTCTCTGATGAATCCGGCTTCTAGCAATTTGTCAATCTCATTCCGGATAATTTTTTGTCTGTCCGGGTGAAAACGCCTAACCTTCTGTCGGATGGGTCTGGCTGTTGGCAAGACGTTAAGCCTGTGAGAGGTAATAGAGGGATGAATTCCCTTCATATCAGAATGTGCCCATGCGAAGACGTCATGGTTTCGTCTGAGGGCGTTCTACATGTTCTGGGTCTCTTCTGGTGTCATGAGGGAACTGATGTTAGTAAGGTGAATACCTTCTCTCGAAATTTGGATTGTTTGCAAGGGATCCGCTGCCGGGGGATCTTTGTCCGCCAGACCCAATAATTGCTATTGGTCACGTGCATGGCTGGACTCAGGGAGGGATGCATCCTCCTGGCTGGTCCCTGCTTCTCGTGCTATCTGGTAGCATTGGCGAGCGGCTAACTGGCTGCCATATTTGTCAATTTGCCCGTCGTTGGTAAGGAAACTCACCATTTGATGATATGTAGAGGGGATGGCTTTCATGTAGTGTAGCCATGTGCGCCCCAAGATGACATTGAAGGGCGATAAATCTTGTACCACCGAAAATTGTACGTTGAGAGTGACTGGGCCAGCTTGGACCGGCAGTACAATGTCTCCCAAGGAAGTAGTTGACGACCCGTTGAATCCGGACAGGATTCGCCTAGGGTTTTCAAGGCCCGTGAGATTGTGCCCCATGTGGCTAACGACCGATGCTTGCACAAGATCGGTCGAGCTGCCCGGGTCAACTAGAATGCATCTCACGTCAAAATCTCCTATCTCTAGGGATAGGATGAGGGCGTCGCGGTGTGGCTGTAGTGTCCAAGTGGGGTCTATTGGTGGGAAAATGATTGTCCCATCTATGGGGCGAGGGCCCCCTCCAATTAGTCCAGGCCGGATGGAGTTGATACGCTCGCGTACTGATGCAGCCCGCAACAACTTTTGTCTCTTTCGTTTGGAGTCATACTCCTCGTCAGATGGGCCTCCGTTAATATAATTTATAATGGCCTTGGGGGCGGCTGGGGCCCTGGGGGCTCCAGAGTTGTGATTTTGGGAAGTGTCTCTTCCTTCGGCATCTAAGCGGAGGTATTGCTTTAAATGTCTCACCTTGATGAGCCTTTCGACCAAATAATGGAGGCACCTGCATGTCTCTGTTGTGTGACCATATTCCTTATGGAAGGCACATCTTTTGCTATGATCTCTTTTGGATGGGTCCGTTCCGAGGGGTCTAGGCCACCTGAAGTTGGACAAGCCTTGGATCATAGGGAGAAGTTTCTCATATGATATGGAAAGAGGCGTGAGGGGCGGCCTTTCCGGGCGACTTGGCCCTTCCTACCTTCGGTCGGACGGCCTTGGCCAGTCCGGAAGTTTGGCACCTCTTTCCGTGCCACTTCTAGATGCCTGTCCAGCAACCAAGACTTGTTGGGTGGCTGCTCGTACGTCATCTTCGAGCATTGAGTATTTGTTTGCACGTCTGAACAAGTCGTCCATCGTTGTAGGAGGCCTGGACAGATACTTCGCTTGAAGATCTGTAGGACAGCATCCATGCTGTAAGCCTCTACCTGAAGTACGGCTTGACCAAACCGCTTCACGAACTCCCTTAAGGATTCATTATCTTGCATTTTTATGTTTTGCAGAGTGCTGATGTTCTGCGTATGTCGAGCGGAGCATAAGTATTGTCCCACGAAAGCTTCGGACAGGTCCCTGAAATTGTCAACAGAGTTGAGAGGTAGGCGATGAAACCATGAGAGGGCCTGCCCTTATAGGCTGGTAGGGAATACTTTGCACAGCAATGCGTCGTTGCCAATATCGAGCGTCATGAGCTGTCGATAATGCATGATATGGTCGAAGGGGTCGTTGGACCCATCGTATGTGGAAAATTTTGGTACGAGGAATCCCCTTGGGGGCTCGTAATGAATGATATGAGAGCAGAAAGGCGTGGAGAGCATGTCGTCCAGCCTTTTGCTGATGGAGCCAATGGGTGGCTCGTTTGGGAGGTTTCTCCCAACTTGTCGTACCGCTAGGTGCGGGTGAACGTTCCGCACCATGGGGGTGACCATAGGGTCACGGTGCAAGAGCACGTTCTGCACCATGAGGGTGACCATAGGGTCAGGGTGCGCTGCCCAGGTTGTGGCTACTAGTGGCCTTGGTCTCCCAAGCTCTTGTGGACCTAGTCTTGCTCGCATTGAATTTGACAACTGGGATTTTCTATCACGTTGTCTTTTTGCGGAAAAATGAGTAGAGTCCGAGCTTTCCTCACGGGGAGCTCGAGGCATGGGCGTGTGTGGCTCATGTGGCCTCACGTTGTATGTTTCTGGGATAGCTCCCGCTGTCCCAGGATATATTGACTCTGGTTCTGGCCTTGAGTTTACTACCTAGCCTCTTGAATGTTGACGACAGGGAGGCCCCCATGTTGAAGCCTGGATGCGTAGTACCGCGTTTTCTTCTCTTAATCTTTCTGTCTCCTGGAGGAGAGCTTTCAGTTGTCGTTTGCTTGCCAACTGTCTTCTTTCGATGGCTCAGCGCCATTCAGAATTATCTTCCTCTCCCCTACTAGATGAACGGCTTCGGGAAGATGTGGTCATCTTTGCTAGTGACTGAATCAGTGATATTTTCCCACAGACGGCGCCAATGTTGAGGCCTCGCATCCCTGGTGATCCACGTAGTTGCCAAATTGATGGACGCACGATCTCAACCAATGTAGATTCTTGATTCAATCGTACCTACAAAAGGAGTCCGAACAGGGTGTCCGGACGCACCCTCCGATGGTTTTGTTAGCCATGGTAAGAGAGATAAATCAGTTGGCCTTTTTCTAGGTATCGCAAGTTTACCTTCCTCTTTGTGTGAAGGTTCATATATATAGTATCAGAAGCTTTGTTTCCCTCTTTAATGGTAGGGAGATATTTTGGCTTGTCATGATGACACTAGGTGGTAGCAGGGCCATCATCACCCTACGGGCAGCTGACAGAGATCGTGGGAGGCGTTGCGACTGTCAGAGATCGTGGGAAGTGACTTGTCGTCACTTCATTCTTGTCCTTTCACTCTACAGGTGGCAGAACGTGGGCCATGGCAGACTGTTGTGACGTGCAAGACTTGCTTACTTTAGTCAATGATCCGGACAAACATGTCCAGATAGTATATGTCGGTCGTCCGAATGCGATGTGGCGGTCATCCAGATGTTATGCTCGTGAGTGTCGTGTGTCTCTCCTTGAGGGAGTCCGGATAGGAGAAGCGCGCCACGTATACTCTTGGGGAAATCCGGATGAGGGTAATCCGAATGAGAATGCGTGTCACGTGTCATTAGGGGGAGGGGTCCCTACAACCACCGTTGGTGACTGTGGTTTTAAAAGTTTTATAAATATCCTTAAAACCATAGTCTGTAACTGTGGTTTTACAATTTTCCTTAGAACCACAGTTAGTAACTGTGGTTTCAAAATTATTTTTAGTTCATTCATGTTTTAATAGTATTATGATTTTAATATTATTTTTAAAATATTTTTTTTATCATAATAACCATAAACCACCGTTATTAAGGAGTAACCTAAAATCATAATTACTAATATTAATTTTTATATGAAAATATAAAATTTTAAAATAATATAAATAATTTATTTAATTATTTTAAAATTTAAAAATAATATAAAAAAATAATTTTCTTTAATTCATATGTGATAAAATTCATAAAACAAATAAATATTTTATTTACCATAAATATATAAATTTTTATGGGAATGCAGACAAAATTATTTTCTCAAAATTTCAAGGAAAATATGAAAAAATAAAGATAATATATATATAATTTTAAAACAGTCGTAAAGAAAAAATTTATTAAGGATAATTTGTAAAAAAAAAAAAGTAACTTTAAACGAAAATTGTAAGAAATTTTGAAAATATCCTTAAAAATCACTGTCATAGACTGTGGTTTTACAAAAAATTTTAAAACCACAATTACTAACTGTGGGGTTTCACAAATATCTTTAAGGGGAACTCATGTAACCATACATCAACTAAAAAAATATGAGATTTTAAAACTTTGCTTTTTTATTTTTAATTTTAGTGTAAATTATGGATGTACCAAAATTCCTTAACGATGTACCAGATTTTCTTAAAGTTCTTTTGGAGTGAGAAAAATTTCTTACAATTTTCCATTGTTAGTTTTAAATTATTTTTATTTACAAATTATCCTTAATAAATTTTTTCTTTACGACTGTTTTAAAATTATATATATATTATCTTTATCTTTTCATATTTTCCTTAAAATTTTGAGAAAATAATTTCGCCTGCATTTCTATAAAAATTTATATATTTATGGTAAATAAAATATTTATTTTGTTTTATGAATTTTATCACTTATGAATTAAAGAAAATTATTTTTTCATATTATTTTTAAATTTTAAAATAACTAAATAAATTATTTATATTATTTTAAAATTTTATATTTTCATATAAAAATTAATGCCAATAATTATGATTTTAGGTTATTCCTTAATAAAAGTGGTTTTATGGTTATTATAGTAAAAAATATTTTAAAAATAATATTAAAATCATAATATCATTAAAACATAAATGGATTAAAAATAATTTCTGAAACTTGTAAAACCATAGTCACCAACGATGGTTCTAAGGAAAATTGTAAAACCACAGTCACAAACTGTGGTTTTAAGGATATTTTTTAAACTTTTAAAACCATAGTCACCAACGATGGTTTTACACACTTAAAAAAAAATTCATATAGATGCTTACGTGGATGCAGAAAGATTAGTTTGACAAATATTTTGAGATGGGTACTATTCTTGCCATTTTTTTCTACCAATGGACTATATTGGACTTAAACTCGCCTGGTGCTCTCACAAACAGTTGCAAGTCATAGCATTGCTAATTAAGGTGGACGTACTGGCTCACAAAGTTGGCTGTGGGAGCAATGGTGGTAGCATTCTTGACCGGCTCGTACACTGTACTGCCCCATCACGGGCATTGCAACTTTTATGTTGATCATCTGCACCTGTTGTATATCTTTCATCTTATGCACTAATGAAAGCCAAAATGAAAAGAATATTGCCCAAGCAGAATCTTTTTGGAAAGTAAATTTGATTTTTGGAAAGTTCCTCAAAATTAGGATTTATTTTTTTATTTTTTAAAATAAATAGAATATTTTTAAAAAGTATTGTTGAGCTCACTCATTGCAAGTAAACTTGCTTGTCCATTTTCCTCTTTTCCTTTGGATTGGTCGGGAAAAAAAGCTGTATGTTGTCTATTTACTGAGTAAGAATATTTGAAGTATTCACTAAATGAGAATTTATTAAATGAATAATTATAATGATTATTAGTCAAGAATGTGAGACAGCCAAAAAGTGGAGTTATTTTGCGTGGTATAAATAAGGGAGATGGCTTTGAAGATGAGGATCTAACAACCCAACAAGAAAAAAAAAACACACATATATTAATTTGATAGAAAGACCATTCATTTAGGTTCCTTCTCATCATGTTCTCCTTGATTGTCGCTAGTGCTCAACTTCTTAATTAATTTTATTTACTAATTCTGTAATATTAAAACTAATTTTTAAATTTTAATATTAAGATTGAATAGAATATAAATATTTAGTATCTCAAAAAACCTACCACATTGACAACTTGTGATCAAGTCGGACCAATTGAAAGATAAAAGGAACAAACACAAAAGTAAATGGTCAAATTTGTACACCTAACTAACAATTAAATTAAAATAATAATCAATGTCTAACTAAATTAATAAGATAATAAAAAAAGGTGTCAATGAGTCATTAGTAAAATAATAATCAATTTCTTCATCTAGCAGCAATATAATAAATGAATCTAATAAAAGGAAAACAAATAATTAGTCGTGTTTCCACAAAGAATGACAAAGTTTGATATAATTAACTAATATGATTCAAACTCAACACATTTTTTATTGATTTGGATTAAGTATAATTATATTTGGATTAAATTCATATCAACCTCTATAAATTTTGAAATAGCAATTCATCCACATATACTGTTCCACTCATTTGAAAAACTTTGAATTAAGTTCATCACAATAAATATCATTTAAGCCCAACTCTTCAAGAAGTGGAAGGCATAGAAAGCTTTAGCCAAAATTTGTCATATTATCCATGACACCTCCCAAACTCTTCGCATTTCAATGGTGGGACTCACAAGGTTGCTTTCGTCATTCCAACTTGTGACTTGTTTATTGAGAGGTTGGTGGTGGTGGGAATGATTTTAATTTATAAAATATGATTTCCATATATTCTAAAAATTTGTAAAATGATTGACCTTTGTGTCATTTAAAATTTGTGCACCTATTCATCAAATTAAGTATTTAATGAAATATTACTTAATTTATTTAAATATATATTTTATAATTAATTTTGAATGCAATTAGACAATGATTTAAGACTTAAGTAGTATTTAATAAAAATTAATACTTAATACATAATTATTTAACATTTAACCGTCAACTTAAAACTTATTATCAATTATTATTTTAAGAATTAGAAGTATTTATAAAAAATTTATATATATATATATATATATACTATTAAATTAATATATTTATTTTCATTGGTACTAAATAATGAGATTATAAGAGAAAAAAAGAAAGAAATATCTCAAGGTTCCTTTCATTTTTCAACTTGTAAAACTTGTTTATCGAGGAGTTGGTGGTGGTGGGAATGATTTAAAATTTTTACTTAATTTTTTATTTGCCTCTAGGATGGACAAATTTAAACATCATAATTATTTAGACCAAAGCAATTGTTTAAATGTACAGAAAAGACAGTTGTGATATGATTGACCTCTGGATCATTTTAAAATTAATTTATGCACCTATTCGTTAAAGTACGTAAAAGTATCATAAACATTAAAATAAGTTGTTTTTAGGACGTTAGGTCATTTAAAATTAATTTACGCGCCTATTCGTCAAAGTACTTTAAAGTATCATAAACCTTAAAATAAGTTGCTTTTAGGATGGTCGGTCATTTAAAATTAATTTACGCATAAATAAGTTGCTTTTAGGATTGTAGGTCATTTAAAATTAATTTACGCGCAAATAAGTTGCTTTTAGGATTGTAGGTCATTTAAAATTAATTAACGCACCTATTCGTCAAAGTACCTAAAGGTGTCATAAATCTTAAAATAATTTGCTTTTAGGACGGCGGGTGAACCTTAAAATAAGTTGCTTTTAGGATTGTGGGGTCATTTAAAATTAATTTATGCGCCTATTAGTCAAAGTACCTATTGGTATCATAAACCTTAAAATAAGTTGCTTTTGGGATTAAGATAAGGCAAACAACTGACCACATTTGCTCATGCACGAGAACATTATATATATTTGGATGTTAGGTGCATGATGTTATGATAGAAAAGAAAAGATAAGTTAAATCAACATGAAGACCATTCATTATAGAATTCATTGCATCAAAGACATACTTGATTGTAATTTATATTACTTACCCCTCTAGTAATTTTTATCTTATTAGATATAGAGATAAATGTGTAAAGGCTTATATGATCAAAAGAGCTACTATGTCTTATTTATTTGGACCTTATAGAAGTAATCAGTTGTCACATTTTCAATTGGTAAAATGGAGTTTAACAACACCATATGTCTGTTATGTAATTTGATTAAAAAAATTGATCGAAAAAACTTAATTTGTCATAAGAAGTAATAGAAATTTTTCTTAATAACAAATCAACAATCACATTTTTTAAAGAATCTAATATTTTATGAATGAAGTAATTACGTTAACAAAAAAATATCATTTGTATTGTGAAAAAAGAAATACAATTAAAATTTATAAAGTATTATAATCAATTAGAAAGACACTTAAATTTGAAAATTTTAGAAGACAAAAAATGTTACTAATTTGAGTTATAAATTAATCAAGTTTAAGGGGGTAAATTAAAATGTAAAGTTGAATTTGATAAATTTTCAAAAATAGATTTTTATTTTATTTAATATGAATATGTATAAATTAATAGAAGGATGTTTAAGAGTTCAACAAGAGTGAGAGAATAATTTTGGCTAAATTTTCTCCTATTAGTTATCTCCCTTGGTAGAATTATCTTGAAGTACTAGTACTGTATAGTGTCATGCACGACATGGAGACTCTTGGTCCAATAGGCATACAAATGAATCATTGCATTTGAAAAAACGAAACAAATATAAAACGATAAAAAAGAGGAAAGTGACTTGGGACCACAGCCTTGTGGAGGCATTCGCACCTGTTCCCTTTGCTGTTGATATAAGACGCAGAGGCGGTGGATTGTGGTATCGTGAAAGATTTGAGAGAGGTGGAGACGGCTGTAGAGCTTTAGCACACCAATGGATCCATCCACATCCACTTCCACTTCCACTTCTACTTCCAGCCATGCTTTAGAATTACAGAACCTTAACTCAGTTTCTAGTGGGAACCAGGAGGATTTCACATGCATGGCTCCTGAAATTTACAGGGCTGCTGCAGAAGGCGACACCAATATCCTCGAGGGAATGCCTAGCGCTGACCTTCGAGTCCAATTAACACCCAATAAGAACACCGTCCTCCACATTGCAGCGCAGTTGGGTCAACTGAAGTGCGTTGCATGGATCATTCAGCACTACTCAGTGGATTCGTCCCTACTGCAGTGCCCCAATCTGAAAGGGGACTCCCCCCTCCACCTTGCAGCGAGAGAAGGGCATCTAGAGGTCGTGAAGGCTCTTATCCGTGCTGCAGAAACAGTTTCCGAAAGGGATTCTGAGAGTGGGATTGGAGCAGATAAGGCCATCCTGAGGATGACCAACAATGAGAATGACACAGCGTTGCATGAGGCAGTCCGGTATCATCATCCTGAGGTGGTGAAGTTGTTGATCGAGGAAGATCCCGAGTTTACATATGGTGCAAACCTTTCTGGTGGGACTCCTCTATACATGGCTGCTGAGAGAGGGTTTAGAGACTTGGTGAAAATAATCATAGAGAATACTACTCTCATTCCACCGGCTCACACTGGCCCCATGAGGAGAACAGCTTTGCATGCAGCTGTGGTTTGCCATGACCCAAGTACGCATATTCTTTTCATCAATCTACAATATTCCTATGTGATTGACTTATTAACATTACAAGGATAACATATAGAGTGTTGAATAACAATTTTTAACAATGGGGTTAACCAAGTCAAAAGAATAATAATAAATGACATCCTTACCGTTTTCTTTCGAAGCCCTTCTCTCCAGATTGAATCTACCGTTTCTTCAAATTAAACTTTTGATCTTTCACAAAAAATATTTTGATATATTTGTTTATATATGCTTGATGGTTGATTGTTTCAGTTGTTTGGATGAATTGTTTGAATAAAATTTTAAATGTTGATCTAGTTCCTTTTAAGCCGACATGTACGCATGATTAAATGTTGATCTAGTTCCTTTTATTTTATATGTGTTGAACAGAAATGGTAGAAGAAATTCTGAAATGGAAGCCGGATCTAACAACAGAAGCAGATGAAAACGGGTGGTCTCCACTTCACTGCGCTGCATACTTGGATTATGTTTCAATAATGAGGCAATTACTTGATAAATCTGACAAGTCTGTAGTCTACTTAAGGGTAAAAAACGATGACAACAAGACAGCTCTTCATATTGCGGCCACTCGTGGAAACAAGCGCACAGCAAAACTGTTGGTGTCACGCTATCCAGATTGTTGTGAGCAAGTGGATATCAATGGAAATAATGCTCTTCACTTATTCATGATGCAAAGAAGATTTTTCATAAGCTTGTTAAAGATTCCTTGGATGAATGTGGGAGCACTTATAAATGAGAAGAATGCTGAAGGACAAACACCTCTCCATCTGCTTGCCCATTCCCAACTGAGATATCGTCCAGCTTACATAAAGAACAAGAAAGTAGATAAGATGATACTTAACAGCCAAAACTTGACTGCTATGGACGTAATTTCATCGGCTGAGGATTTATATGGACACAAGGTAAGCCTATCTAACTCTCAATTAATTTTCCAAATAGCTAGTAATTGGTGCACATACAAGTATGCTAAGTATATATGTCGAATTATAATATAATTAGTACTATTACTAAATTGATACTTAGAATGGTAAAACCATCAATTATATTACTAAGTCAAATGAAATGGTAGTACATGTTTAGTATTCAATAAAAAAGGCAAAGCAAGAGACAACAAGATTTGACTAAAATTGAACTAGCCTTTTTATCACGTTCTACTACACATTTGCTTTACAACTAGATGCTCTTTATGTAGAGCAAATAAGCAACAGATAAGTAGGAATATGCAACAAACTTCATTATCTTCTAAAGACTAGGACAATCTGAAAACCAGGCACTATAAATAAAAATATTAAGTAAATACTTCCAACAGTACATTATCAGGCGCATTGAAGCCAAGCTACTTCAAATGATTTGGAGTATGTAAAAGTAAAATCATTAATATTGTATCCTCTATATATATATTTTCTATAAAATGATTTGACTGATTAAATTTCAGGCTGTTATTGTACGGCACCTGAAATGGGCCAAAGCCAGAGTCGGGCCTTTGTTGCGGCAGAAGACTATGAGCAAAGACAAGGACAACAAAGACGAGGATAACAACGAAAGAAAACGTAATAAAGGTTTAGACGTATCTTTCTTAAAGAAAGCAAGCAATAGTCATTTGCTAGTTGCCACACTCGTAGCCACTGTATCCTTCGGAGCAGGTTTTACATTGCCCGGTGGGTATAATAATAGTGACGGCACAGCCATTTTAAGAAAAAAGATAGCTTTTCAAGCATTTGTTGCGTTTGATTTCTTAGCCCTGTTGTCGTCTGTGACTGCTATATTGTCTCATTTTTATGGTGCACTGAATCACAAAAAGGCGCAGCTCGCATCATCACTAAGCTTGGCCTATTGGTTCACCCAGTTGGGTATAGGAGCAATGATAGTAGCATTCATGAGCGGCGTGTACACCATGGATCCACATCACTCAGGGATGACCTTTTCTATTTATATCATCTTCATCTGCGTTTCGATTTTCATCTTATTCACTGTGGTACGCCAAATTCAACGTTAAGAATGCCCGAGCAAGATTATGTTGGAAAGTACGTCTGATTTTGGTAACTTCTTTAAAATTAGGATTTAATTTTTTATTTCAAAAAAAGTTAATAAAATATTTTCAGTTTGAGTGAGATTTTGTTTTTATATTTAAGTAATTCATTTTTCTATATTTTATCATTCAGAGTTTCTATTTTGTTATATGTAAGGTTGTGTGATATTCAACTCATTTGTCACAATAATATTTTTCTTTTATTTAGAAGAGAAAATATAAGATCTTGGAAGTATCCTGGTCCCATTGATGACAAGTGGGACCAATAATTCGATCGGGGTAGTTGCTAAACCATACCACATAGTTATAGGTTTGCCTGCCATCCACACCAAAATAAATGGAGTTTTCCAAAAAAAACTTGTTAGGGAAGGAAGACCTCCTAGGGATAAGAGACATAAGGCTAAAGAGAAAGCCAAAAAAAGATGGTGGGCCGCATTAAAGGCTTTTGTGTTAGCAAAATCTCTTTCTATAAAATGAACTAATTTCTTACAGGATGTTGTTCTAAAATTGTGATACATAAAAATCTTGGGGAGGATTGATTGAGGATGAGGAAATAATTGAAAGAAAATTTTGAAGAATATTGTGATGGGATGAAGTGGCAAAACAAGATAGAAATTTGATAGTTATCACAAAATGCTATGGTTCTTACATATGATTTCTTAATTTATTTAGAAGTAATTCACGGGAGGAAGAGAAAGGTTGGGATTCCAACAGGCGTCTATTATTGAATTCACTCGACCCGATAGTACCCATTTTGGGAACGTTCGGACAGTATAAATTTACCAATACTTTTCGCTCAGGATCTGTTGGTAATTTTCTCTTGATTTTTCTCTGTTGGTTATCACTTCTCATGTAATCCAATCCTTTCACTCCAGTGAATCGATGTGATATCACATATATGGCTGGTAGAATTTAAGGGTTGTCGCAAATCAATTATCAAAAGAACTTCACATAGATATTGAAAGTGGTATGTCAATATCTTGATGTGATTAACCAAATCAATTATCAAAGCAACAAAGGGGTTAACCAAATCAAACAAAAGGCCCAAACAATCACACATGCTAATGACTATGGAGGAAAACCTTAAGGTTAACCATCTCCATGACTGTAAGAATCTTTTATTTGTAGAGCATTGGTACCAAGGACAACTGTTTGGCACCAAGGAAAGTTGTTTGTCCATTTTCCTTTGTCTGTTGTCTATTCACTTAATTTTCTTTTTTTCTTTCTCTTTTTTGTGTGGGGGTGAAGTGAAGTACTTGTCCATTTAGCGTGAATATCTAGACAAGCCTTTTCCATGATGAGATAAGGAAATGGGTGGAAAATAGTTACACAACTTGGCATAGCAATGTTTAAAGTAATTTTAAGATCAAGTTTAAATTTAGTACCTAAATGCTCTTTTTTTTATATATAAAAAAGAAAATGGAAGTGGATATCATCCCTAGCCAATTGTTATATGTCGAATTGGTTTTTCTATTAAAATTTTCTATGAAATTGATGAAAAAAACTCATGTGAAAAGTGTACACACTTTAGCATGAAATTGTATATAATACATTACAATTTGTCCAAATTTTTTGTGTGTTGATCATATGTTTTCCATCCATTTCTAATAAAAGAAAAAAAATTATAAAAGAAAAAAAGAAAAAAGAAAAAACTCACATTTAACAATAGTTTAGGGTTAATATTGTAACAAGAAAATTAAGAGCTAGATTGAGACATAAGTGTGAATTCTCATCACACAAAAATGTAGACCAAAACTTGTACTTAATTGTTGGAGGATGGAGTGTATAGTTGACCTAGGATTTATGTATATTGATATTCCTCTTTATTCTCTTAGGATGAAGGTTGATATGTTTCTTGACTAGAGATGTTAATGGCATGATATGCAAGATTTTTATTCTTGGCATGCCCCCTTAACCTGGCATGAGCATGGACACTTAATTTGCTTTTAAATGATTGAAAGGTGTCCTTAGCTAATGGTTTTGTAAAAATGTCAATAGGTTGATTTAAGGATGCAATATATCGTGCAACAAGATTACCTAATGTAACTCTTTACCTTACGAAATGATAGTCGAGTTCAATGTGCTTTGACCACACATGAAACATCAAGTTAACTGACATATAAAGTGCACTAATATTGTCATAAAACAGTTATGGCAGTTGTGATAATGCAACTCCAATGCCATAGAGGAGGAAGGTTAAACATGTTATTTTAGCTATTCTAGAGGCCATGGACTAATATTTGGCTTCACAACTAGATTGGGATACGGTGGGATGTTGTTTTTTTTTTTTTTTTTTTGGACACCAATAAATGCAATTCACACCAAGGAATGCACAAAGCTCAATGGTACTTCTGTTGGTATCTTAAATCTAAATAACGGAAGTAATACCAATTTTAAAAAATTGATATTTAGGGTTAAAGTACTAACCTTTAGGTTTGGATGTTTCTCAACCTTAAATTCCAATTGTTGAAGAATCAAATTGATATCTTCGGAAGTCTTGTAGACCCATAATCTTCCACCCGATGGCTCTTCCTTGATTTTGGCACACTTTCGGTGAAAAAGAAGAGAAAGTAGAAGATATGACTCTCTCTCTCTCTCTCTCTCTCTCTCTGAAGGTAGAAGACAACTCTATAGAAACATTCTAATCCCTAAATGGATATTTATAGGGTTCTTCATTGGGCTAAAGTGACTTAAGTCCACTAAAGGCTTAGGTCACTTAATCTAGCCCAAAATGGGTCCTAATTAATTATTTAACCTAACAAGACCTACTAATTAATCAATTAACCCAATCAAGATGTCTTGCTCATTTACCATTATGCAACCTTACATAATTACCAAAATACCCTTATGCACAAAAGTGAACCTAGAGTGAATCTAACCCTCATAAATCGTGTCAACAAGGTATATAAGATTGAGCGATGACTACTAGGACCCATAAGACAGTATCGACTCCCTCATAATACAATTCTAAAACTGATTCAATATCCCACTATAACAAAATCAACTACACTCTAGTACTTTAAGCAAATAACACTAATACACTAAGAGTTCGAGTATGTGGCTTATTGTGCATTACATTCATCTCCCCATGAACATATGTTCGTAGTCTAACAAGCTAAATGCTATCAGCCTTTCAAGACTACCTATACTATCCTTGAGTTACAAATCCTCCTATTGTGTATTCAATTGACATATCTTGACCCTCAAAAAGCCTATGTCAAGTTTCATTTAAGAAACTACTATGATCATAGTTTACATGAACACACCTTCTTAGGATCACCCAAATAGACACTTTATCTCAAATTCATGAAAGTGAGAATACCTATTGCTAACAGTTTCCATCAATAGCAACTCAATCCATAGGGAATATATGATTAGCTTACGATCTCATCCATAAGGCAAAGTCACTACTAACTTTAGCTCAAACTCAGTATTCTCTCAAGGTTGAGAGACAACACAATGAAGCAACATGATGAAGTCATGACCACTTGATATGCTTAAGTCATGACTCACCATAGGTCCTGTTCAATGTGTAGTAACCATACACACCAATGTACTCACCATGGGAAACCCATCTTGATAGCCAAAAATACTCATCCTTCCAAGTATGAGGTAGTACACTACAACCTCAAATGGATTGCCTAAGTCCACAAACCGGTTGTGAACAAATCATCTACTTACCACCTATGACTTGGATCTTCCGTGCAACTGATAATGCATCTAAGTCATATACAATGCAAAAAATGCTAAGCGAGAATTCTTCTAAGGTGTAATGCATGGAATAAGGATAAATAAAAGTTAACTTTTAATGACTCTATCCTAACATTCTTCCACTAGCCCATAAACCATAATGCTATTAAAGCATATTGGATACTGATTATCTAAAACCTATGTTATCCCTATGATCAACAAAGACTCTCCTTGTCAATGTCTTGATGAAAGGATCCACAAGGTTCTCCACAAAAGGTATCTTGTCAACCATCATGTCACCCTTCTATACTAACTCAACAGTTTGGAATACAAGTACATAATCCCTTGTTCTATAAAGATACTTGATTATATGCTTAACAAAGCGTAATTTTCATTTTCTTGTAATCTCCAAGGGCTTTAAACCCAAGAATATATTGTGTTCCTCCTATATTTCCATTTAGAACTAAGTAAATAAACTAATCTTAATTTATTTATGATAATATCTCTACATCATTTCCAATGAGTAGATTGTTATTTACCCACAAGATCTTAAAATACCATCATGTTTCCCTGCACTTTCTTATACATATTTGTTATGAAATTATCGGGTTACATCATACAAATGCTAATATCAAGATAATCATTTTCGTTCACCATATAAGAATTATAAAATTAATTTTCTTAAATTTGGCCAAATATTAAGGGGTATACAACATATTTGATTTTTTCTAATGTGAAGAATAGTTCTCAAAGAAAAAAAAAATCATATAAAGGGTCACCAATTCCAATTATGTGCTAGGATAATACTATTGGTTGCAAACAGATGAGTTGTAGAAAAAAAAAAGTAACAAGCTAAGTAAAACAAATATTTTTTTCCTTTTGGAGTACAAAAGTTTTTTTTTTTTCCTTCAACTTGCCTAATCCTCTAGCAAAATCACATATATCTTGTTTTTTTCCATTATAGTGTAAGACATTAAGGGTCTGTTTGGGAACGTTTTCAAAAATTATTTTTAAAAAATAGTTTTATCATGTTTTCTAGAACAAAAGTTTATTTGAGAATTTGAAATGTTTTTAACTTATTGTCAATGTTTCCAAATATTTTTTTTAAAAAATTTATTAATGATGCTTCATTTTCAATTGTTATTCATATTTGTCCCTTTTTTAAAAAACAACTAAAAATAACTAAAATACGTTTTGAGAAAACACCTTAATTTCTATTTTTAAAAATAATTTTTTTCTAATTATCAAACATATTTTCTTTTTTTTTTTTCCTTAAAAAATAGAAAAACAGTTTTGAGAATAAACAACAAACCAGCTCACCATAATACTTTTCTTAGAAAGTAACTTGTTGCAATCAAACACCTTTTGCCAAAATAAACCCGTTCTCCAAAATAATAAATTACATTCTAACAAATACACCATGTCAACATATTGATAATGGTAAAATCATTCATTCATATTTTATAATCTCATTAGAATTAATTGACTGTAAAAATAAAAATAAAAATGGTATAATGAAATGGTAAGTGGCTGCTAATTAATATCTGTTGTAGTAATACTAAAGCCTAAATTACCTAGTAATTCTGGTTGAAAAAAAAAAAACCAAATATAAGATCATTAAGGCTTCTAATATCTAGGTTGTCATCTTTTGGGATCAGCATTAATGTGTTTAGTTATTTAAATTAAAAAGATTAATTGTTTAATGAAACTAACAAAAACCTTAATCTAAAATATATAAAGATAAAAATATAAATGAAGTTTTCTAAAATATGAAAACTTCTAATTCATTTTAAAATAGATAAAAATTTATATGAATTTTTAAAATACTATAACTCATTATTAAAGTTCTTCTAATGTTTTTATTCATTTTTAATGGAAATATATATTTATAATGTTGGTATAAATGAGTTTGTAAAGTAGAAGAGATTAAAAAATTAAAAAGGAAAAAAAAAACGGTGCACATGATCTAAAGATGAGTGAATTTGTAACATTAAAAAATTAAAAAGAAAAGAAAAGAAAAAGATACATTTGGGAACATGGATAAAAAAAATTAAAAATAATACTTGAGAGGTAGATGTAGCAATAGATATAAGTTTATAAAGTATATCCACAGCATACTTAGGGAGCTACTATTTTTGGGCACTTGGGGATGATTATTTTGGGTTTTGGGCCTATGAGTCATATACTTCAAAGTTCAAAGTAATGTCACCAAATGTTATTATTATTATTATTATTTTCAAAATTGGGCCTTTTAATTGTAATACTTAACAATAATCACCAAATTCACTACATATAGACATGCAAGAAGAGTTTCATGAAAGTTAGGAATAACATCAAAGTAAGAGTGAGTTTGAGACAGGTGTTGTAACACCCGGACATTTTCTTTTAAGGGTAATTTAGGAAATTATTATTACTAATTAAATTAATTAATTAATTAATTTAATAAAGTGGAAGAGGGGTAAAAGTATAATTTTACGAATAAATACCCTAGGTATAAATTAGAAATTTTATTCTTTCCCTTCTTTTCTGAATAGAGTTCCTGTTCGCAGAATTCCAGAGAACGTAAGGTTGGAGTCAGATTTCAGGGTTGAAGAACAAATCTCTATAGGTAAGATTCTAACCCCTAGTTTAATATTTTAGATTCATTAGTTAATTTCAAACACATTAGATATATTTTTTTTGGAAAACCCCAAATCTAGATTAGGGTTAGATTATTTTTTTTAATTCGTTTTAATATCAAATAGTGAAAATTTAATATTTTGATTTTAGTATTGGAATTTGGGAGATCTTAAGTTTTATTAGAAAAAAAAAAATTGCTTGGAATATTTTGATTTTAGGTTAGGGTTAATTAAAAAAAAATAAAAAAATAATAATAATAAAAAAATAAAAATGAGGAAGAACGCGTGTGCACTGGAAGGAAGGAAGGAAGGAAAAAAAAAAAAATGGGGGCATGCGTACTGTGCTACTGGAAGCATTAAAAAAAAAGAAAAAAAAAAAAAAGAAAAAGTGTGTGCGTGTGCCAGCCTGCATGTATATGTGTATATATATATATATATATATATATATATATATATATATATATATATATATATATATATATATATATAATGAATCATCATTAGACAAAAAAAAAAAAAAAAAAACTTTGCTTTTTGGTGTGTACCCGAGGAATGGTTGGGTGGAAAAACCTTACTTTTTGGTGTGTACCCGAGGGATGGTTAGGTGGCTTTTGAATTGATTAATTAAAATAATAATATTTAGTTTTAGATTTATAATTAAGATAATAGTAATAATAGATTTAGCAATATATATATATATATATATATATATAGAGTTTTATAATGAAATAAAATTGTAATTTAATTAAATTAGTAGTGTGTTATTAGAAACAAATTGGGAATTTATTAGTTTTATTTAAATAAGGAATAGATTAGTTAAATTATAAATAAATAGTATTAATTGTTTCTCTTATATTATATTAGGTGAAGAGTAGATTATATCTTTTTCAGAATTATTCTTCTCCCAAGCTTTCAAGGACTTCTTTTGAGGTAAGGGAAGTTAATGCAATATTTATAAAATTAAATTATTTTATATGTTATTTTGAATTGTGGAAAATAAAATTATATTTTGTTACCATGCATGGATCAAATTGTTTTGCACTAAATATTATGTTGGAATATTTTGTTTTATTTATGATACAAAATATGGAGATATTATGTTGTGTAAATTTGAATACTTGAACAAAAACATCACTCTGGTTTATTTGGCCCTTGTCAACCGGATATAATAGTTGACTATTCGGCCCTGTCAACGGGATATAATAGTTGACCTTTACATTTCATGGTGGGAATGTAATTGATTTGAACCCCAGCCTCTAGGGGTTTGGTTAGAGGTTACTAGTACTAGTAGTGTTTGGTTCCGTCCACCAGAAACAATTTGAGGCTAGCCACCCATTTGAAAAGTCCCACCTAACTGGGCATTTGATATTTGATAACCAGAGTAATGAAAAATTGAATGGATTTGATTGAGTCTGATGTGAAAGTGTTTGAATTTGATGTGAAATTGGTTGGTTGAATTTTGAATATATTGGTATTTTTGAAACTCTAATATTTGAAAAAAAAAAATTGATATCTCCTATTTGAAATGAAAATATTTGATCCATGAATTGCATTAATATTCCTTATTGGGCCGTGAGCTCATTCCCAGTTGTTGAAAATTTTTCAGGTACTCTTAGTTCGGGTGAGGAGTGATGGCTAGGCTGAGGAATGGTCATCATTAGGATTTGACTTAGGATTTTATGTTGGATTTTGTTTAACTATTAGTTATGTTATTTTGGATCATTTGGTATTTGGAAGTTATTTGGAAATTGAATTTTGAGGATTTTAGATTTTGTTTCCGCTACTCTGAGCAGATATTTGGTAATTGGTAACATCCAGTTACAATATGACCATTTGGGTCAGATTATACTTTAAGCCTTCGGGTTTGAGGTGTGAAATGACCGTCACGCCCTTGGAGTGGGTCTTGGGGCGTGACAGAGTGGTATCAGAGCACTAGGTTGTGATCTTGATGGGAACTTGTTTAGTGTACCTTTGGGAATAGATGAGTGACGTATTAGTTTAAGTTTCAACTTCATCTAGTCTGATTCCTTTTATTCCTTACAATTCTGACTTGCTTATTTGACTTCTTAGTGACTAATTTAGTTACACCTATTGCTTTATAGGACACCATGCCACCAAGGAGACCTGCATCTTCCCAAAACAGTCAGGCTAATGATGATGTACCTCCAATTGAGGGTTTGCCTCCCGTGAGTGCAGAAGGGATCTATAGGTATCTTGGGACACTAGCTGGTTTAGTTGAACGCCAAGCTCGAGCTGTTGGGACTAATGTTCAGGGACAGTCTTCATCTTTTAGGGGTAGCTCTTTTGATGACTTCAAGAAATTGGGTCCTCCTTACTTTTCTGGTGCTACAGATCCCACAGAGGCAGAGGCTTGGATCCTTAAGATGGAGAAATTCTTTGGTGTCATAGATTGCTCTGAGGAGCAAAAAGCCTCTTATGCAGCTTTTATGTTAGATAAAGAGGCAGATCATTGGTGGCGTATGACTAGGAGACTTTTGGAGGATCAGGGGCCCATAACATGGAGACAATTTAGGGAGGCTTTCTACAAGAAGTATTTCCCTGACAGTGTTAGACGGCAGAAGGTGGGAGAGTTTATTCGTTTGGAACAGGGGGATATGACTGTGGCTCAGTATGAGGCCAAATTTACAGAGTTATCACGTTTTTCCCCACAGTTGATTGCTATAGAGGAGGAAAAGGCATTAAAGTTTCAGGATGGATTGAAGCCTTATTTGAAGAACAAGATATCTATTCTGAAGCTTGGTGTCTATTCAGAGGTTGTTGATAGAGCCCTTATAGCAGAGAAAGATAATGAAGAGCTTCATCAGTATAGGGAACAGCAAAGGAAGCGAAATAGGAGTGATGGTGCTCATGGTAATCAAGCACAGCGAAGGTCTACATCAGGAAGAAATCAGAATAAAGGGAAGGCAGCGTAGAATTTAGATGGGGCTTGTCCTACTTGTGGTAAGAAGCATGGGGGTAGGCCATGCTATAGAGAGACTGGAGCTTGCTTTGGTTGTGGGAAGTAAGGACATTTGATCAGAGATTGTCCAGAGAATAGGAAGTTTATCATTGGGAAGCCTAAAGAGGAAAATAAGGAGGATAAACAGAAACCCAAAGCCCAAGGACGGGTGTTTGCTATGACTCATCGAGATGCTCAGGCCACTTCTGATGTGGTGACAGGTACTCTCCGAATCCACACCTTATTTGCTAGAGTCTTGATTGATCCTGGATCAACACATTCTTTTGTTTCAGTATCTTTTGCTGGTTTGTTGGGTTTGCCTGTTGCTAGCATGGACTTTAATTTGATTGTTGCTACTCCTGTGGGAGATTCTGTTGTGGCTAGTAGAATGCTTAGAAATTGTATTGTGATGATTGGTTATAGGGAAATGCCAGTTGATTTAGTACTCCTTGACCTTCAGGATTTTGATGTGATTTTGGGGATGGATTGGTTAGCTTCCTACCATGCCTCTGTTGATTGTTTTGAGAAAAGGGTGACGTTTAGTATTCCTGGTCAGCCTAATTTTAGCTTTGAAGGGAAGCAGGTGGACAGACCACTGCGTATGATCTCAGCCTTGCGAGCTAGTAGCTTGCTTAAGAAGGGTTGCCAAGGATTTTTGGCTAGTGTGGTGAGTAATGAAAGTGATTTGAAGTTGGAAGACATACCCATAGTAAGGGAGTATCCTGATGTCTTTCCAGAGGATTTGCCTGGCTTGCCACCAGAGAGAGAGGTGGAGTTCACTATCGATTTGGTACCAGGAACAGGTCCTATGTCTAAGGCCCCATACAGGATGGCACCTGTGGAGCTTAAGGAGTTGAAAGTTCAGCTTCAGGAGTTATTAGACAAGGGTTTTATCAGGCCTAGTGTTTCACCTTGGGGAGCTCCTGTTCTATTTGTGAAAAAGAAGGATGGCTCAATGAGACTTTGCATTGACTATAGGGAGTTGAATAAGGTGACAGTGAGGAATAAGTATCCCCTTCCTCGGATTGATGATTTGTTTGATCAGCTACAAGGTGCTTGTGTGTTTTCTAAGATAGATCTTCGATTGGGTTATCACCAGTTGAGGGTTAGAGGGGAAGATGTACCCAAGACTGCTTTTCGAACTAGGTATGGGCACTATGAGTTTCTTGTTATGCCTTTTGGTTTGACTAATGCACCTGCTGCTTTTATGGACTTGATGAATAGGGTATTCAAACCCTATTTAGATCAGTTTGTGGTGGTTTTTATAGATGACATCTTGGTATACTCAAGAAGTAGAGAGGAGCATGAGAGCCATTTGAGTATTGTATTACAGACCCTCACAGATAAGCAGTTGTATGCTAAATTGAAGAAGTGTGAGTTTTGGTTAGACCGAATTTCTTTCCTTGGGCATGTGGTAAGCAATGATGGCATCTCAGTTGACCCTGGCAAGGTAGATGCTGTAGCTAATTGGAGAAGACCTAGTACTGTGACTGAGATTCGAAGTTTCTTGGGACTTGCTAGTTACTATAGGCGGTTTATAGAAGGGTTCTCTAAGATTGCCCTACCTTTAACTAAGTTGACACAGAAGGGAGTTAAGTTTGAGTGGTCTGATGATTGTGAATGTAGCTTCCAAGAGTTGAAGAATAGATTAGTGTCAGCTCCTATTTTGACCATCCCTTCAGGTTCAGGAGGATTTGTGGTGTATAGTGATGCCTCTCATCAGGGTTTGGGTTGTGTTCTTATGCAGCATGGGAGAGTTGTAGCTTATGCTTCTAGACAATTGAAGCCTTATGAAAGGAACTACCCTACTCATGATTTGGAGTTAGCTGCTGTGGTTTTTGCACTTAAGATCTGGAGACATTTTCTTTTTGGTGAAACTTGTGAGATATTCACAGATCATAAGAGTTTGAAGTATTTATTTTCCCAAAAGGAATTGAACATGAGACAGAGGAGGTGGATTGAACTACTTAAGGACTATGATTGTATTATTCAGTATCATCCTGGGAAGGCGAATGTTGTAGCTGATGCCTTGAGTAGGAAGTCAGTTGGTTCTCTAGCAGCTATTAGAGGCTGTCAAAGGCAGTTACTTGAAGAGTTGAGGAGTTTACAAGTCCTCTTTCGAGTTATGGGCTTAGGAGCACTTGTAGCAAATTTCAGAGTACAACCAGACTTAGTTGGGAGAATTAAGACCCTACAAAAGAATGATTCCCGATTAGTGCAAGTTATGGAGGAAGTTAAGAGGGGCAGTAAGCCTGATTTTGTTTTGTCAGATGATGAGATCTTGAGATTTGGGACTAGACTTTGTGTCCCAAATGATGAAGACTTAAGGAGGGAGCTTTTAGAGGAAGCTCATTGTTCCAAGTTTGCTATCCACCCAGGAGGGACAAAGATGTACAAGGATTTGAGGCAAAACTATTGGTGGTCAGGTATGAAGCATGATATTGCACAATTTGTGGCTCAGTGTTTAGTGTGTCAACAGGTGAAGGCTGAACATCAGCGACCAGCAGGGTCTTTACAGCCACTTGCTATTCTTGAGTGGAAGTGGGAGCATATTACCATGGATTTTGTGATTGGATTGCCAAGAACCTTAGGGGGTAATAATGCTATTTGGGTGATTGTTGATCGGTTGACAAAGTCTACTCACTTTTTGCCTATGAAAGTGAACTTTTCTTTAGATCGTTTAGCTTCTCTTTATGTGAAGGAGATTGTGAGAATGCATGGAGTACCAGTTTCTATAGTGTCTGACAGAGATCCTCGTTTCACTTCTAGATTCTGGCATAGTCTACAAAAAGCTTTGGGCACTAAGTTGAGTTTTAGTACTGCTTTCCATCCTCAAACTGATGGCCAATCAGAAAGGGTAATTCAGGTTTTGGAAGACTTGTTGAGAGCTTGTATTTTGGACCTGCAAGGTAATTGGGATGATCATTTACCTTTAGTAGAGTTTGCCTATAACAATAGTTTTCAAGCTAGCATTGGGATGACACCTTTTGAGGCATTGTATGGTAGGAAATGTCGATCTCCTATCTGTTGGAATGATGTTGGAGAAAGGAAACTTTTGGGCCCTGAACTTGTGCAGTTGACTGTTGAAAAAGTTGCTTTGATTAAAGAGAGATTAAAAGCAGCTCAAAGTAGACATAAGAGTTATGCTGATCATCGTAGGCGAGATTTGGAGTTTGAGGTGGGTGATCATGTGTTCTTGAAAGTTTCACCTATGAAGTCTGTGATGAGATTTGGGAGAAAAGGAAAACTTAGTCCTCGTTTTGTGGGTCCGTTTGAAATATTAGAAAGAGTAGGCACTTTGGCATATAAAGTAGCCTTGCCCCCAAGCCTGTCTAAGGTTCATAATGTGTTTCATGTTTCGACTCTAATTAAGGAAGTATATTTATGATCCTTCTCATGTTGTGGAGTTGGAGCCTATTCAAATTTTTGAGGACTTGACCTATGAAGAGGTACCCGTTCAAATTGTGGATGTGATGGATAAGGTACTACGACATGCTGTTGTCAAGTTGGTAAAGGTCCAGTGGAGCAATCATAGTATCCGAGAGGCCACTTGGGAGTTAGAAGAAGAGATGAGAGAAAAGCATCCTCAATTATTTCAAGACTTAGGTATGTCAAGTTTAGAGGACTAAACTTTTGTTAAGGAGGGGAGGATGTAACACCCGGGCATTTTCTTTTAAGGGTAATTTAGGAAATTGTTATTACTAATTAAATTAATTAATTAATTAATTTAATAAAGTGGAAGAGGGGTAAAAGTGTAATTTTACGAATAAATACCCTAGGTATAAATTAGAAATTTTATTCTTTCCCTTCTTTTCTGAATAGAGTTCCTGTTCGCAGAATTCCAGAGAACGTAAGGTTGGAGTCAGATTTCAGGGTTGAAGAACAAATCTCTATAGGTAAGATTCTAACCCCTAGTTTAATATTTTAGATTCATTAGTTAATTTCAAATACATTAGATATTTTTTTTTTTGGAAAACCCCAAATCTATATTAGGGTTAGATTATTTTTTTTAATTCGTTTTAATATCAAATAGTGAAAATTTAATATTTTTATTTTAGTATTGGAATCTGGGAGATCTTAAGTTTTATTAGAAAAAAAAAAAAATTGCTTGGAATATTTTGATTTTAGGTTAGGGTTAATTAAAAATAATAATAATAATAATAATAATAATAATAATAATAATAAAAAGGAGGAAGAACGCGTGTGCACTGGAAGGAAGGAAGGAAGGAAAAAAAAAAAAATGGGGGCATGCGTACTGTGCTACTGGAAGCATTAAAAAAAAAAGAAAAAAAAAAAAAAGAAAAAGTGTGTGCGTGTGCCAGCCTGCATGTATATGTGTGTATATATATATATATATATATAATGAATCATCATTAGACAAAAAAAAAAAAAAAACTTTGCTTTTTGGTGTGTACCCGAGGAATGGTTGGGTGGAAAAACCTTACTTTTTGGTGTGTACCCGAGGGATGGTTAGGTGGCTTTTGAATTGATTAATTAAAATAATAATATTTAGTTTTAGATTTATAATTAAGATAATAGTAATAATAGATTTAGCAATATATATATATATATATATATATATATATATATATATATATATATATAGAGTTTTATAATGAAATAAAATTGTAATTTAATTAAATTAGTAGTGTGTTATTAGAAACAAATTGGGAATTTATTAGTTTTATTTAAATAAGGAATAGATTAGTTAAATTATAAATAAATAGTATTAATTGTTTCTCTTATATTATATTAGGTGAAGAGTAGATTATATCTTTTTCAGAATTATTCTTCTCCCAAGCTTTCAAGGACTTCTTTTGAGGTAAGGGAAGTTAATGCAATATTTATAAAATTAAATTATTTTATATGTTATTTTGAATTGTGGAAAATAAAATTATATTTTGTTACCATGCATGGATCAAATTGTTTTGCACTAAATATTATGTTGGAATATTTTGTTTTATTTATGATACAAAATATGGAGATATTATGTTGTGTAAATTTGAATACTTGAACAAAAACATCACTCTGGTTTATTTGGCCCTTGTTAACGGGATATAATAGTTGACTATTCGGCCCTGTCAACGGGATATAATAGTTGACCTTTACATTTCATGGTGGGAATGTAATTGATTTGAACCCCAGCCTCTAGGGGTTTGGTTAGAGGTTACTAGTACTAGTAGTGTTTGGTTCCGTCCACCAGGAACAATTTGAGGCTAGCCACCCATTTGAAAAGTCCCACCTAACTGGGCATTTGATATTTGATAACCAGAGTAATGAAAAATTGAATGGATTTGATTGAGTATGATGTGAAAGTGTTTGAATTTGATGTGAAATTGGTTGGTTGAATTTTGAATATATTGGTATTTTTGAAACTCTAATATTTGAAAAAAAAAAAAATTGATATCTCCTATTTGAAATGAAAATATTTGATCCATGAATTGCATTAATATTCCTTATTGGGCCGTGAGCTCATTCCCAGTTGTTGAAAATTTTTCAGGTACTCTTAGTTCGGGTGAGGAGTGATGGCTAGGCTGAGGAATGGTCATCATTAGGATTTGACTTAGGATTTTATGTTGGATTTTGTTTAACTATTAGTTATGTTATTTTGGATCATTTGGTATTTGGAAGTTATTTGGAAATTGAATTTTGAGGATTTTAGATTTTGTTTCCGCTACTCTGAGCAGATATTTGGTAATTAGTAACATCCAGTTACAATGTGACCATTTGGGTCAGATTATACTTTAAGCTTTCGGGTTTGAGGTGTGAAATGACCGTCACGCCCTTGGAGTGGGTCTTGGGGCGTGACAGGTGTACCCCATTTCGACTTCATCCCCTTTATGTAAACCTATTCTCATCCTCATTTTAATAAAAGATTAAAATGGGGTAAGACAAAATGGGTATGAAATTTTTCTATATCCAACCCCTTTATTTTTAATTTTTTATTTTAAAAATCCTAATTATATTAAAAATAATATATTTGATGAATGAATAAATAATATAAATTTTTATAACTCATTTTTATTTGAGAAGTAGATTATTATTATTTTTTTTTGAAAATGAGAAAATAAAAATTTTATAAAATTATACACGAGGTAAGACAAGGCAATTGTTGTAATCATAGGGTTTAAAAAAAAAAAAATCTCAAAGTTAAACCTCATCCGCTTAATTTCATCCCAAACTCATTTTATTTTTGACAAGGTGAGGCTAATACCCTAAAATTCTCAGCTCCATTGACATTCCAAATGGATGTGGAGACATAAAAGATAATAGGGTTCTATGCTACTACAACAAAAGTAATTTCGAACGAAACTATTGTTAAAAATACTCCAAATTAACCAGTGCTATATAACTTTAGACATTAATTTTTATGGTACTTTTACCCATAATTTTACACAATGATTTCAAATACTATTTGCAATAGGCTTATTGATCTAAAGCCATCTTCCAAAAGCAATATAAACTCTGAGCTGATTAATGAAAATAGAAATTCAAGGAAAATTCTCCAAATATGTCCAAATATCACCATGATCCGAAGATATTTTGTATAGAATACTAGTTTAGATGATTAAAGATAGTTTGTATAAAACATTGGTCTCCATTTTGAAAGATATATATTTTGTACAAAGAGAATTGGTGCTTGTTGGCTTCTTCTTTTTGTTTTTGTTTCTTCTTTTCTTGACTCCTTGAGGGGTCCATGATGGAAAAGCTTCCAAATTCATTTTTGTCCATGATCTCCTGGTCCAAAATATTAATCAAATATAATATGTCCAACAAGATTAGCGGATATGTTTAACCACATCCACATCCACATCCACATCCAAGGTAAGTTAGTAGATTCTTCATTGCACTGTAAAGAACTCAATTGAAAGAGAAAACACATCCAAATCTTGAGCACTAAAATATTTCCTATTTTCCGATTTGCCTTAAATTATGAGCTTTGTTCCATCCCATATCTCCCACCTTTTCTCATTATCTCATAAAGCAAGACCTAAAATATTTATGAAATATTTCTATCACATTTACTCATCTATAAGGAAACATATTTCTATAATAAAACATATTTTTATAAATAAATATGAATATATAAAATATTTTATACAATATTAATCTTTATTAAAGCAATATATATATACTAAAAAAGAATTTAAGACAATTTTTAGTAATTTCCATGCCTTGATTCAAATTTCATCAAATCAGTTTTTCATCTTAAGGTGATATATAGTACATCAAGTTAACTAAAGTGGCTTCATCCTTTTCCAACACAAAAAAAAAAAAAAAAAAAAAAAAAAATCCAAAAGAGATAAAAATTGAATAGGAGTGTTTGGCTTGAAAAAAGGAAATAGAATGGAAGCAAAAAGTAACAAAAAAACTATATATAAAAAGGAATCTTATTTTATTGTATATAAAAGTTGAAGAAAAGAAAATCAAATCATGAGAACCAAATTTTCCAAACCTTTAATTAAAAAGAAAAGAAGAAGAAGAAGAAGAAAACCTTTTAAGATTTTTCTTTTTTCTTTTTTTTCTTTTCTTTTCCCTATTATAAAAACATAAGAAATCAGTTTAAAAAAAAAAAGTCATTTTCAAGGTACTTTCAGAACCAAACATAGTGTAGAAGTTAACAAAGATAAATTTAAAGTTTAATAGCTTTAAATTATTTCACATTCTCATAAGCGACCATAGGACAAAAAACTTCCCGTCACTATTGACCTATGAAATACTTAGAATCTTCAAGATAGATTATAATAGTTCAGTTGCAATCTGATGATTTTTCCAGTAATTGATTGGATTAATTAATAGTTCACTAGCTATAATAATTCAGTTCATTGGATTAATTAATAGTTCCATAGTTATAATTGTGATTATATGAATACTACTTACAAGGAGCTGAATAGTTGTATTAGGCTTAATGAATGGGTTATTTTCCATACTTTTTGTTGTTGGGTACCGGCATTTCCTCTAAAGCCAAACAAAGTATTTTATTGTCTACGAATTCATGTGGTAATATTGTGGTTAAGGGTTTAAGATTTATTTATTTTGTTTGATTATTGAGATATATTTAATTCACTTCATAAAATAGACCCTAAAAGTGGGGAGATTCTTTTTCGTTTTCTTTTTCCTTTCCTTCTCTAATATGCTACTCTGATCATCACTTTTTGATTATAGAGACTGAGATCATCGAATGGCTCAACAAGAAGACTCAGTTGTCTGCTGCATTTGTTAAAAGATGGAACATTAGAACTCTGGAATCTGGTAGTGGAAATAGAAGTCATTACCTGTTTGTTTGTCCGGACAGATTTGTAGGTTTAGATCTTGAGAACTTATGTCAATGTGGTTTAAATATCAAGGGTTAGATCAAATCTGTATCTGAACTTGTAATTTTTGCTGCTTGGATGTGGATATGAACTTGTTGGTCCAAACAACTGGTCAGACAACTTTAGGACTAGTTACATCCATATCTCACAGGAATAGAGGAAAAAACTTTTAACATTATATTAATATAAACTCTTCTTAATTTTATGAACACGTTTTAAAATCATAAGAGTCCCTTTAGGCTTAGTGTGGATGATATCCATACGGTTGGGAGTGAGCCAATAAATGGTATTAAAACCAATTAATATTCGATCCAAATATGGGGGTTTATTTGATCTTTTGTAGAAAGGTGTACATCTATTTGGCATGATAAGTATAGAAGGTGATTGTGATATCCCACTTTTGATGAGGGAAAAAATTTCTTATGCACTATACTCCTCTTAATTTTATAAACATGCTTTAAAGTTAAAAATGTGAGATAGCAAGGAACTAAAGTTATTTTGCATAGTATAAATAAGTATTAATATGAGAATAAATTAGAAACAATTATCAAGTGTTGTCAATAACAAAATCCTTTTTAAAAATCCAAGTAGGAAAAAATGTTTTCTTAATTTATTCTCATATAATGCAATAATTTCTAAAGTATTCTTCATATTTTAAATTATTTGTTATAATACTCGACAAAAATAATTTAACAAAATATCTTAAAACACTTTAAATTCGTTTTGAAATATAACTTATTTTACAAAAAAAAAAATGTTAAACAAACTCTTTTCAATAAAAAAAAATTGTTAAACATATTTTGTGATGTCTTACGTCGAATAGAGGAGAAAGCTCCTAGTATTATATAAGTATGAACTCCTTTTAATCCTATAAACATATTTTAAAGTTGTGAGGGCCCCTTTGGACTTAAAGCGAACGATATCTACATAGTTGAGTGCAGATCGTTACAAATTAGTCCATTTTTGTCTCATATTTAAATTAGCTAATTAACTTGATTTCCATTATAAGGACCCAACTAGTGGCATTTCAAATATAAATCAATATCAAATATTAATATTGATAAAGGCAAGGTATCTACTATATCAAAGTGGTAGAAGTATCTTAATGTCTTATCACCTTTGTCAAGATGCATGTATTGGCTTTACCACCTTATTAAGATGTATGTGTTAATATCCTTAAGGCTTTATCATACAAATGAAAACAACAAGTGGAAATATGTTATAACACAACAATTGTTTTTCTAACAACAATTGTTTTTTTGGAAATGAGTGGTCCCTTTCAACTTAGGTTCATAATCATAGATATTTTGTATAGCTTATGTCTATTTTCAGAGATATTTTATGTACAATATTGGTTGTAATATATATATATATATATATATATGGAGTCAGAAAATACACAAGATATTTAACACAAGAAATTTAAAGAGAAGGAACCAAAAACTTGTTAGTTCATAAGCTTAAAACCATCCATGATAGGAGGTACAAGAAGATAAAATGAAAAACAAAACTTAATTAAAAACCATCCATATTAGAGGTAATCAAAACATACTTATATTATACATAAGGAGATGAATATCTTACAATGGAAGAGGGGAGGAAAGCTTTGAGAAAAGCTTGAAGGCTTGAAGGCTTACATGATGAGAGAGAAAGAAGAGAAAAGAAAGAGCATAAGGAAGGGAAAATTACAGCCAAATTTTTTCATGCTTACAAATGAGGATCAAGCCTCCTTAAATAGCTAAAAGGAATCTTAAAATAGTAAAAAGTAGCTGATAGGGTACTATTTGCTTTTGGCCATAGTGGTGAATAGTAAACCCGTGCTTGAATAGTAAAAGTGAACAGTAAAAAAGGAACTGTAGCACTTTAGACTTCTTGACCTGGAATCTTGCTTTCGGCTGACAGCTGGTAGGCTAGATTATAGACTGTGTATTCACATGCTGGGAATAAAGCTGAAAACGACTTGGAAAGAGTAAACTTGTCTTGTTGCTGAAGAATCACGAGAAAAATGCTTAGGGTAGAGTATAATCCTTCCGATGTTCATCCAGAAGCTTAACATCACCCGTAACAGTCTTTATAGATGGAGGATCAATTTCTTACTGTAGAAGATTTGTTGAAGAGGATCTGCAGCAACAAGAAATCTCATACCTTTTGGATATGCTTTAAAATCTCTACTAATGACTCTTGCTCTCCAATGCTTGATATGCTTAATAAGGGGTTCTGCACAAATGTTAGAGAACTATAAAGGGCAAGAAATCTTGGTAGGCCTTCTGTTTTGGTAATGGAAAGAAGCAATGTGTTGTGCTGGTAGAAGATTCCCATTAGAGGACCACTCAGGAGCCTTGCTGATGATAATGGCATCAGCAAACTTTTTATTCATCTTAAAACCTTGAGTTAAACCAAAAACCATCTTTCTTCCAAACTTTGAAGCTTGACATGGATCCGAGCAAATGATTTGGTGGACTAATCCATAATCCAGAAGTAATTCTGGAGTTAAGATCAAATCCTGGTCTTTAAAAGGAAGGATGATTGGCAGGTAATATTGCAAATCATGACATACCCGACTGATTGTGAAATTTCTATTGCAATTGCAAGACATCTCCTTAAGGCCTTGTTGATATTGAATAGGATCTTTGATAGTTCTGCAAAGTTTAGAGTCATCAAATTCCCTATCCATGACCAAACTTAAACTTGGGATCCGAATACCAATAGTAGCGAATAGGTAGATGTGAAGATCCTGGAGGTATGCTGAGATGAAGACTTGCTTTTCTTCAGCAGTTGCTTTGGCTTTTTCAAAGATTAAGAGACGTAGATCCTGTTTAAGGGGATACAACATTTCTTTCCTATGAAAAAACATCCTTATCTTAAGGTAGTTCCACTCATCCTCACTCAACTTTTTTACTTCATCCACCAGTGGGGTGGACTGCTTATTCTCATCAATTTCCAGTGGGGAAACTAAGGCTAGGGCATTTAACATGAGCTGATGAAAGTCAACTAATTCTAGTTTTCTTTCCAAAGTCTGACATTTTTCCTGTAGATTAGTGATACAATTAATATAATAAGATAAAGGGTTAAGATGGATTTGTGGACAAGGAATCTTCCACAGAAGGTGGAGAATCCAAACTTGAATCTTTTTCCCTACAAGGGGAAGCTGAAGGAAAAGGATGTTTGGAGTAGCTGCAAGAACCTGCAACATCAAAATGATCATAATAGAGTGACATGAATTTCTCAGGAAGAACTGGATGGGCTTTCTTAATATTTGAAGATTTTTTATTTAGTTTAAGAGGTTGTTTCTCTTTTTTGGGGGCCATGTTCTTGTGAATCCTGCTAAAAATTCATGAATTAGGAAATCAGGGATTGAGTTATTTTCTCCTTTAATATACTCAATTTGAAAATCAAAATTGCTTAAAATAGCTTGCCATCTAGCAAAAATATGCTTAAAAGCTATATTCTTAACTCTTTTTGTAAAACTGATTTTGCAGATAAGCAATCAACTCTTAATAAAAATTCTTGATTTAAAAGATCATCTTGAAATTTTGAAATGCATAAGACAATGCTTAAAATTTCTTTTTTAATGGTGCTATAGTTGAGTTGGGTACTATTCCAAGTTCCAGAAGTATACCTAACCAACTTTTCTTGGGTATCAATTTTCTGCTTAAGAATACCACCATATCCCATATCTGAGGCATCAGTCTCAACAATCTTAAAGGCTATTGGGTCAGCTAGGGCAAGACACGATAGGGTCTTAACTCTAGATTTGACAATCTTGACAATCTTGGTATTGTAGACCCTCAATTTTGTCCATTTAGCACATGTCTTTAAACTCGCTTTCGGTGCTCCACAATAGTTCCTTGGTGGCCCATTACTACTCGTACAACTTACCTTTTTCTGAGTCACCCCGGAGATTTTGGTTGAGGGATTATCTGGCTCCTTATTGTGACCTTTGGCAACCCTAATTTAGACTTAGACTTTTCATTCACTTAGGATAGTTTTAGATACACTTGGCCCATTAGACACCACCCTAGGCCCACTTAGGCCCATTTAGGCACACTTGGCACATTAAGACTTTTTAGCGTGACGTGTATAACTTGCATGTTTGCATGGCTTGTGGGGCTCAGTTTTTTGTTTATTTTTATTTTTATTTTTAGTTTTAGTTTTAAGATTATCAACCACTCGTTTATTATTTATTTATTTATTTTTATTTGTTATCTCCCTCTTTATATTATTTTTCCTTAACTTATTTATTTATTATTGTTTTACTGTTTCTAATTTGTTTATTTATTTAGTTATTCATTCAATTATTCACTTTCAAAAATTTCATGCTTTTGCAAGGAAACTTACCATTGGAGTTTAAGGAAAGTGGGGCTCTCCATGGAAGGATTTTTGGAGGGGAATTTGAAATTGGGAAGATTGCTTTTGAAGGAGGAGATTGAAAAAAAGGAAAAGAAGAAAAGAAGGGAAAGAGGAGAATTTTCCTTTTCAGGAACAAATTTAGGATTTGAGAGGTGATATATATATATATATGTGAGAGAGGATGTTGAAAAAGAAGGAGGGAATTCTGAGGATTTTGGGAGAAAGCACAGAGGAGCAAAAAAAAAAATCTAGGTATGTTTCTCGTTACTTTTGGAATTCTCACCCATATCCGATTTTTTTTTTTTTTTTTTTTTTATGTTTAATATACTGTTCTTTGGTGTGGACGGAAAGAGCCACAATTTGTTTTGTTGATATTGGTTATTTGCTTGTTTGCTTCGAATCTGTTCCTGATCATCCTCCCACTGATTCGAGCCCGTTGAATGAAATTTGAAATGGGGCTTTCATGGGTTCCTTAATTTTACCTTTTTTTTTGTGTTGTTTTCATTCTTCACACTCTGTTTTCTCGGTTGTATCCCTCTGTTCTCCATGAGAAATTTTGAGTGCATAATCTTATGAGCTTCACCAAATGATAATGCCTGCTGAAACTTTGATACCAAAGCTTGGAATGCTTTACACCGATTGAGACACGGATTACCAGAAAAGTGGTGAATACGTGGTCTGAGTTTCTTCAGCTTTGGGTCTCGCTGATACTTCATAATTGGAGCTTATTTTATGAATCTGGGTTAATCGTGCGAGGAGTGTGTGGAAACGTGATGAGTAACCAGATGGCATGCTGAATTTTACGAAGAGAATACCCCATTGTTTGTGAACTTTGTTTAAAGTGGTCCTATCAGAATGACTTACGATATGCAGCCTCATCAACCCTAGAAAATTGGTGCAAGACCTTCAGCTATGAAAAAGATCACTAAGACATCTAGGTAGCAGTCAACATTGTCAGTGAATATCATCCAGTTGATGCAAGACAGAATATCAAGTCCAAAGATACAAATGTTCTCTTACAGTTTGATTAGAAGGGATCTCATTCAGTAGCTTGTTTGCCTGCTTAGTTCCTCTTGGGTCGTACCTGCTTTCCATTTGTGTTTCTCTCTTTCTCTTCGTGGAGGCCATGGGGTCAGAATTTAGAATCCATTGGGTTTGGAGAGATTGCAAGAGAAAGGTGAGGTCAGTTCCATGTGGAGGCTAAGAGGGAGGGGCCCAATAGATTAAATGGTTATCTTTCAGAATTGGTTGCTGCCTCATTTTCGTCCTTTGGTTCCATGCTGAGAAGATAGGGCATTATTGAACCAGTTCTCTTTTTTGTAAATATGGGTACAGATTCACTCATCCTCCTTAAAGATCAGAACCAGACTCAGAACCAGAGCTCGTTTTAGCACTGAGGATGTCTCTTGATGATAACCACGACTCTGTGGTTTTAGCTTGTGCCAAAGTTGTTCTGTGCATACTAAGTTGTGATACGAACGAGTATTTCTTTGATGCCTCAGAGAGACTAGCAACTTGCAAGAAAGTTGTATGTACTGCTCCTGGTGTTTCGAAGTAGACCAGAGATTGAGTTTGGTTTCCTTCACGATGGATTTTGGAAATACAACACCAAACCTTGTAATATTTTTCCTTTAAGTGAGGATATCATGGATACCAAGAGTGAAGAAAAACTCACCATTCAAGATGATATTGTTGTTGCTGAACAAGATTTTTGCTGCAGGTGTGATTAGGATGGGAATCCTTCTCAGAATTCATTATCTGTTAGAGACCGATCCTACAGTAGCTTTGGAAGAATGCATGATATCTACACCTATTGCAATAGCAAAGAATTCCCCGACATGTGCAAATGCAATCATAAAGTGTGAAAGGCTTGTTCACACGCTTATTGGCAGATTTGCTGAAAAGGATAAGATAGGAGTCTATCCTTTTAAGATAAAGCCAGTCACTCTCTTGAAGGTGTTGGCTCAATCTGATCAGAAGAATTGTATAGAATTCATAAAGAGTGGGATTTTCCAGGATGCATCTTCGAATTTGTGTCAATGTCCATTGTCCCTCGATCAGTGGATGAAATCAGGGAAAGAAAACTGTAAACATGCGTCAGCTTCGATGGTTGAACAACTACGCTTTTGGAAGAAGCATACGTCGTTCTGGAGTCTTTGGCTAGAAGACTTTCAAATTGTAGTTCACAGAAGCATATATCAGAGCTTGTGGATGATGACAAAGAGATCTGGTCATAGAGCCATACGAGTCCTATAGTCAGTATAGCTTTGAAGTGGATAGCTTTCAAAACCAATCCAGACATTTCTAGACTCTTTGACCAACAAAGAGGGATTGAGAGCGATTCTGTTCACAAAGATTCGGAAATGAGACCCCTGCTATGGGTGATTTCAGCTGCCATGCACATGCTTTCTACTGTGCCCAAAAGTGTGACCTTAGAAAATACCATCAGCTTGCCCGAAAGTGGCAGACTCCTGACAAGACTGCCTGAATTTGTCTCCAAAATTGGATTAGAAATAATTAATAATTCGTTTTTGAGCTTCCCAGGTGTGAATGACAAAGAATATGGAATTAATTCTTCAGCAGGTTGCTCTTTCATTGAAGAATTGTGTCATTTGAGACGTCATGGTGATTATGAAATATCCTTAGATTCTACTTGTTTCCTTCATGGACTACTCCAGCAGGTTGTTTCCCTTAATAATTTGATCCAACTGGCTAAGACTGAGTAACAAACTCCATGTTTCCAAGGACAGAGTTTTGCAAAGAAGGGAAAAGGGATTACCCTCTGTTGTCTACAATATTCTCAGCTGTGAGAGAGCAAAGCATGAAGTGAGAATGGCTGTAATGTTTGTGAAGCAAGAGCTACCCATCCGTGAACCATAAAGGGCTCCAAGAAACTCAAAGAGAAAAATTCAGCAATGGGTGAAGGAGGAAAATCGTGATGATGATGATCCAGATTATGTGGATTCCCCTTCAAGGAGAGGCGAACCTTTAGTTAAGAAAACGAAGGTAACTCAAGAAGTCAAGAGTTCCCAAGCTAGAAGGCCTTCAACCTTGCGGTGGAACCCCCCAAATAAGGAAAGAGACACTGAAGATGAGTTAGTAATGACTGAATGGGAAGAAAGCGAAGCAATGGTTCTGATGAAGATCAAATCAAGGAAACGTAAAACCGAAAATCTTGATGCTGTTACGATGAAAAAGATAGGCTCAAGTGACAGAGAAGAGAAAATATTTAAGTCCGTGAACTCTATGAATCCTTCATCACCTTCGTTGACTTCAACCTCATCGGATTCTGCCTTGGGTAGTGATGGAAATAGCAGCTGTAGCTCCAGGAGATGTTAACAATGACTAAGAAAGGCAATGGAGGAGATTGTTTGAAGTGCCATCAGTGCATGAGAAGCGATAGAAGAATTGTTGTTCCCTGCACCAAATGTAAATCAAAATTATATTGCCTACAGTGTGCATCAAGCAATGGTATCCCAACATGTCAGAAACAAAAATTGCAGAGCTATGCCCGTTTTGTCGTAGAAATTGCAACTGTAACCTGTGCCTGCATTCCAGTGGGATGGTTAAGACGGTGAAGACTGATATCAGTGATGGTGAAAAGGTTCAACACCTTCTTCATTTGATCAAGACACTCTTTCCTTAGCTTAAACAAATTTATGAAGAGTAAAAGCAGGAGATAGAAGTTGAGGCTAATATTCAAGGAATACCATCTTCTGGAATTACAATACCAGTGCATTCATGCCCCAGTGATGAGCGTGTCTATTACAACCATTGTGCAACTTCAATTATTGACCTCCACTGAAGCTTCCCAAAGTATTATTATGAGCTTTGCCTCAGCTGTTGCAAAGAGATTCGGAAGGGAAACCTTTTAAAGACGGTGTGATTGAGATGGAACAGGATTTTGCTGCTGATACATTCAGTGTTAGTGAAGAATCTGAAGATGATGACAATGAGGACAGTAGGGATGGGCCACTTCTACAATAGGGAAAGCTACAGTTTTTAATTGGTACAGCTCGACATGAGAGTGATTACAACAACATTTTGCTAGTCCCTGTTTGTAATAATGGTAATCAGAAAAGCATTCCAATAGTAGCACCATCTATAATCAATGTTTGACTAATAGTGGCACTAGCTCCTACAGTCAAACCTTTGTTAATGGCAGCCCCGGAATCAACAGTCAGCCCATCTGAAATGGAAATGCTGGCTTTGACAACCCAGTCATTCGCAATGAAGATGTTGCCGTGTATAGTCAGGCCATGCACAATGGTGATGTTGATTTGGATGAATACTCCCTATGGGACCTTTTGGGAGTAGCATCAAGTGCCTCAGTGGATAGAAGCAGCGTTCAGACAGCAGATGGATCACTGGTTCTGAAGCCATCTGCACATTAGGCAATGACTAAGACATAATTTATTGCTCAGGAGGGCTGTGAAGAACAGAAATTCAAGCCTGACTAGAATCAGACATGCTCGTGCCTTCGGTTCTCTCAAAATCTACAATCTGTGTAGCAGAAACTGCATTCTTGCATTCATTGCTTTGCTCAATTCAGTGATGTCCATGACGATCCGGTGGCGATTCTATCGCTGAATTACTCTAAAAACCTATTATCTCTTGTGATCATCGAAGTGTCTCAACAGTCTTACTCATTCCATCTCATGCATTACAGTAATTCCGCAATCTAGGTGCGAAGCTCTTAGCAAAGAGGCTGCATAGAGGCACATGATAATATTGGTTCAACCAGAGCAAGTGATAATTCAATAATCATTGAATATAAACTCAAGACGCAGCGTTGATCGATTATACTTACGACAGAACTTTATGATTGTCAGTGTATATTTGAGAGCCTATAACGATCAACCAGACTTCGAGATCAGTGAACCAGAAGCAGTCTGTGTTGCCCTTCTTGGTTTTACTTCAGTTTTAGTCCACAATCAAGGTGCTGCAGTTTTGGATGACCAGGACACACTTAACCTTGATGGCTCATCCTTCAATACATCTGAGGTTCAGACTGATATAGCAGACGGATCAATCATTGTACAGAATGTTTCTGAATCAGTGAGGCAGAATGCACTGAAAAGATTCGTGAAGCTTACCAACCTCTTTGGCTTTTGTGAAGAGATATTGACTCGTTTCCGGGACTATTAGCTGGATGTGCTTTGGTAAATTTCAAAATTCTTGAGTGACTGACCATTTCAGAATTTCTATGAATAAAAAAGAGCAAGTGACAGGCAACACAAGTTGAAGCTGCGTTCGTGAGTCAGAGGTTGCAGGACATCAGTACTTCAGAATTTCAGATTGGAGTTCTTCAGAATAAAGTCTTTGCTGGAACTCAAAATGGTTGAAGTCAGGATACTGTCCTTATTATTGACATCAGCAAGTGAGAAGTCGGAGGTGAAACAACCATCTGTAGATTGAAACACTGCATTAGACTTCAGTTTTGTCCATGTAAATAGTTAAAAGAAGCAAGCCAAGCAAACACCACTGGTAATAAGATCTCAGAATATGAGTCTTTCAAGCTACACCTTGAGATGTCTCACAGAGCTAGAGACGCCAAGAAAATGATCTTTAGTAGATCCTCGCTGTTGTCAAGACAATTTTAATGGCCACATCAACAATACCAAATAGAAACGAAAGTCTACTTCAAACACAGCAGTATTCCGATTCAGAAACTGAAGTCTTTGCTACAACTACATCTTTGAACAATAGAAATGGGTCATATAAATGCTAATCAGTGAAACTTCCTCATGCCAGCTATCGATGATCAGTTAGTACTACTGAAGAGGTAAAAGATGAAGTTCATGATGAGCTACAAAACATAGATTCTGAGCTACAGAAAAATCTAGGAGAAAATTATGAGAAAATTGACAAATCAGACGAGTTTGTGAGCAAAGGTTTGAAACTTAAGAACGTATGGCAGTAAAGAAATCCGATTTGGAACTGGACTTAACACACACAGGAAGCGTAAGTATGCAGAAAATGGTTTATTCGACCACAAGCCACATGAATCGAACTCTATTATGGCAGATTGAGGTAAAAGTTGAAAGGCTTAATCAATTGAAAGCTAGCAGAATGCAGGGAACCTCTCAATGTAGAAAATTGGAAATTCCGAACCTTCTATTCAGTATTTAACTTCTATTGAGGAGAATCCAGTTGAGCTTACAAATCAAGATGTCTTTTAAGTTGAAGCATTCGACAGTTGAACACTTTTGCAGTGAATTGGTCCCTTCTATCCAAAATTTACCGGCTTCACTTCATAGCAACCTTACTACACACACCTCCTCTATTTGCTTCTTTGATTGGGAACTTACTGTTTTAAAGTGAATTTTTGAATCATTTTTCAACTAAACATTTCCAGCTTTGAAGAATCCATCTCTAAAACACTTCGAGGCATAAAATCCAGATTTTAACAAATCTTTGCTGCCATTTTCCTTCCAGCACAAGGTTTTCACTATTTCCTTTGATTTTCAACCATTTTCTTGATTTTTCTCGATTTTCCCAAGCATGAACAAACTTCATGATTCGAAACAATGGAATTCATAGAATCAACTCATGCGAAATTAATTAGGGCTTTGGTGGGGGCCCAACATTCATGATACTCTCTTCAATATTGTTTGCTTGATATGTTGATTTTTGATTCTTCTTGATGAAATACTTGAATTCGCTTTATGATTATTGTTGAGATATCCTTGTTTCCCATAGACGTGTGGATGCTCGCTAATCAGGTACACTCTTCCCACCCTACAACTTTAAAATTCTATGAATGTGTACGTTATCATGAGCCATGACCATGTTTGATGCCATACTTGATTGTCTTGATGCTTGTTTGATCATCTTTGATAAAATACATATAATGTGTCATATTTCCAAACTAATCTCTTATGTTTTATGATAGCGCTTGAGAAGCCGTTCAGGTACGCACTTCGACTCTCTCTTATGGTTGGTTTTCTTGTTAGACATGCTATATTTGAAATCACCTAATCTACTTAGGTATCTATAATTAATCAATTAATTGTCATATTTCCCTCAATTTAGTCAGTAGAGACCTTTATAGGGCTTAGAGGGATGCTACCTTTTAAAGGTGCCTTCCTAATAAGTAACCTGATCCTCGGACTAAGACTCAGGTTTTTCAAAGACATGTTTTTTCAAAAATTATGGAGTCACTTTTTAGGGTTTTTCTTTCTTATTTTATTTTCCCTTTAAAATAAAAATAAAATAAGTGGCGACTCTGACTTTTCTAAAAATTGATTTTTCACAAATAAAAAGCGAGTCTTGCCGATTGAGTGAGGGCGCACATGAAAAATGCAGGTCCACAGGTATGATCCTCATTCCAAGGTACTGGATTTTTCTTAAGTCTTTTTCTTAAAGGAGCACAAAGCTAGCTTAAATCCTATATGAAATCTAACACATAATTAAGGCTTCTTAAGAAACGTTGCAACTGTTTCTTGTCTTTGATCTCATCAGGAAACTTATCAGCAAATTCTAAAGACATTTGAATGGGAGTGATAGTTCCTTGGTGAATATGATGACCTAGGAATCTTACCTTAATCTAGAAAAGGTTAATCTTGGTGAACATGCTCTTGTGCCTTAAGTTGGATCTATGGGTGTTGTTGGTATCAGAGCCATGGGAAGGGAAGTCGGGTTTGTTTTAGGTGTGTTGAGCTATCCTAGGATAAGTAGCAATGTGTCTGGGAGTACAAGCCTTGCCGGTATTATTTCTTAAGTAGTAATTGGTCTACTTTTCTCTCATCCTATTTCGATACATACAAGACATAGAGCAAAGGTATGTCTACTATGTGAGCAAAACAATGGTAGACGTAGAGACTTAGTACTCCAAAATGGAGCAGACGACCTTAGCCTTGAAGAACATCGCTTAGAAGCTTCGCCCGTACTTCTAGGCTCATCAAGTGACCGTACTCACAAATCAACCACTCCGAGCTACCCTACACAAATCGGATTTGTCCAGACGGATGTTGAAATAAGCCATTGAGTTGAGTAAATACAAAATCAAATACCAGCCAAGGTTAGTATTGAAGAAACAAGTTATGACCAACTTTATAACCAAACTCCCTCAAAAACTAGCACATCCAATTGAGTCCTTTGGAAAGCAATGGTGGACACTTCATGTAGATGGAACATCCAGAGCATCCGATTCCGGAGTAGGTCTAATCTTGCAATCACCAACTAGAAAACTAGTAAAGCAGGCTATTCGTCTCAACTTTTCTATCTCCAACAATGAAGCAGAATATGAAGTTGTCTTAGTTAGACTAGACCTTGCCATAACATTGGTTGCAGCAAGGTTGGTAATCAAGAGCGACTCTCAGCTAATTGTCGGGTAAATTCAAAAAGAGTACGAAGTAAAGGGTAAACGCATGGCTCGCTATCTCACCATGGTAGAAGATCGCTTGAAAAAGCTAGACAAGTGGGTTGTTAGACGGGTACCTAGGAAAGAGAACTTGAAGGCAGACGCACTGGCCGAAATAACTATCACTCTTCCTATAAGAGAGGCATTAATGTTGTCTGTCCACGTGTCCCTTTCAAGCTCAAGACCCCTTTTCCGTGTAGAACAAGTATGTAACCCATCTGAGATCATTCCATCCAGGCCAAGATAAGTTCTGTCTGGCACCAGAAGTGAGAGGATTCCCTTCTCCCATAAGGCTAGATGAAATTGACAGCTTGGACTCTTAGACGGGAAGGTCTGTCCAGTCAAGTCTTTAAGACTTCTGCCATACGTGATCAACCACGCTTGACATTTGAGCGGCCGGCAAGACTCCATTTAGCCTACAAGTCTATGTCAATTAGTTGTTGCACACAATCCTAGGTGTTGACAGGCTAAATGGAAAGACAGCTACACAATCCAAGATCTTGGAAAGTCAGTAGATGGCACCTGCCAGCCACCCTTAACTGAGATGATTGTCCAGCCGCCCTGAAGACAATCATCATTACAGAAAAGGTCAGAGTGCATACTCAACACTACAGTGGCGGTGTCATCGTCTCTATATAAACCTCTCAAAAAGCACGAACAAGGTACGCACGCGAGCACAAATGCTCACTCTCTCCCACAAAATAGTTAAAGTTACTCTTGTATGACTTAAGCTTCAGAGGGACATGCCCGGACCACCCGTTTGGATATCCTTTTGTGTAGGAAAGAAGCCCGTTTGACTCCAGTACAGCTGGACAAATTCTTCGAGAGACACAAAGTAGGAGCGAAGTTCGTTTGACTTCAGCAAAGCTAGACAAACCTGACACTAGTTGGCTTGACCTCAACATGGAGTATATTAAAAAGGTGAGGCATACAATAAATGTAGATGTGGAGAGCGTCATGACCAAAGTAATGGGCACAACAAATACTTTAAAAGTTGTCATGTGGATTTATTTCACATAAACTATTTTAATAGCGCAATAATTATAACGATCTTTTATAAATTTTACTTTTTGATTGATTTAATTATATGTGGGCATAATTTTAAATACCTATTATTAATTAAAGGGGTAATTCCAACCAAGATTTGAAATATCCATAAATACGTATATATTTCTACTTAGATTTTACAGATATATTAAAAATATTAATGAAAATTTGGTGAATATTTTGACAAAAATATCAATAAGGCAAAAATTATGCAAAATTTATGGAAATATTTGAAGAAACTCCGAAAAAAATAATAAAATAAATAAAAATACACATGTTAAGTTATTTTTTTAAGTGTAATTGGTATAGGTATGGTTAAAGAGAAAAATATTGGTAAGTAAGAATATATCGATATTAATAATTTATTATTTATCTAGTAAAATTAATTTTAATTTAAAAAATTTTAGAACTTAATTATTATTTTATATTTTAGCATATTTTTGAATAAATTTGTATTTTTAATATTTTAAAATAAAAACCTTCAAAATTAAATAAAATTAAAATGATAAATATAAAAAATTTAAAAGTGAAGTGATAGTAATTTGTTAAAATATGATTAATGAGATAAATGATAATACATTTAATATTAAAAATATAATTTATTTAATTCAAATGCATTCAATAATGTAAAATAAATGATGATGCATATATGACTTTTTAATATTTAATTATCATATAAATTATATTAAAAAATATTTGTTAAGAAAATTATAATGATGATTTTTATACATTTATTAATTAATTAAATAAAAATTAAAATAAAATAATTAAATTTTTTTAATTTATTTTTTAATAATGAACTTTAACATATTTATTATCATCATATATTAATGAGTTGGGACTTAGACCAATGGCAATCAAGCTTAAATCTAAGTCTTTTGACCTAGGTTTGAAAAAATTCAAATCATGTAGGGAGAAAATCGCCCAAAAAAATTGCAATTTTTTTTATTTCGGCAATTTTTTTCAATCTCCTCTTCCTGTCGTCAGGTCGGGCGTCGCCCCACGCTCGATTTTTCGCTGATAAATCACCTCCAAAACAATATATCGTTGATAGTTTGACGATTTTGCCGAAATTCTTGTCAATCGATAATCGGTGCCTGTTATCATTTCGGGCACCATCAATATTCGATATTTTGTTGATATCTCGACAAAAAAAAAAAAAAAAAAAAACCAACATTTCAATCCTTGGCTCCAACTACCTACTACTCTATATTTTGTACAAGTATTAATCTATGAAACTAAAGTCAAGACAACATAAAAGATATTTTGTAAAAGAAATTTCAATTGAAGTGGTAGATGTTTCTGTGTTAAACCCCTACCAACTTTGTTGTTAGAGTGAAAAGCCCCACCAACTTTGTTGTCAAAGTTAAAAGGAGTAGATGGAACTTGGAAGTAGATCATAACTAACACAATTGTTTATGTGGAGTAAAGATGAAAATATAGGTAATCATGAATATATCGATATTTCGATTTTACGAATATATCAAATATATTAACAAATATTTTGATACAAAATATCAATGGACCTAAAATTGATTAGAACTTATAGAAATATAGGAAAAAACTTTTAGAAATGAAATTAGAAGTATAATAGATATTTTAAAGTTGTTTTATTGAAGAAATTAACATATGTATGATATAATTTATTATATTTGATAATAATATTGTATGTGTTGATAAAAAAATATAAATTTTATAAGTGTACATTTATTATTAGTCCCTAGGCAAACTTGCCCCTCGTGGTTGGCTGCGGTTAGAAACTTTTGTTTGGGGTTGGAGTGGGTGTTGGGACGTCATTTGTTTGTTTGGCCCTGGGCAGCCGCATGGGCCGGATACCAGAGTAGCCTCCCCAGGATTCGAACCCAAGTCCAAGACTTAAGGACGATAAGGTTGCCCTCCTGGTACCATCTGGGCTACTAGCCCAGATGGTACCAGGAGGGCAACCTTATCGTCCTTAAGTCTTGGACTTGGGTTCGAATCCTGGGGACGTCACCCCCAAGGGCCAAATAAACAAATGGCCCCTCATAAGACTTTGCGCTGTCCGGCCCAACCCGGACACCAGAGCAAAAAAGGCCGACGTTTATGTTGGGACGTCATTTGTTTGTTTGGCCCTGGGCAGCCGCATGGGCCGGATACCAGAGTGGCCTCCCCAGGATTCAAACCCAAGTCCAAGACTTAAGGACGATAAGGTTGCCCTCCTGGTACCATCTGCGCTAGTAGCACAGATGGTACCAAGAGGGCAACCTTATCGTCCTTAAGTCTTGGACTTGGGTTTGAATCCTGGGGAGGCCACTCTGGTATCCGGCCCATGCGGCTGCCCAGGGCCAAACAAACAAATGACGTCCCAACATAGCGCAGATGGTACCAGGAGGGCAACCTTATCGTCCTTAAGTCTTGGACTTGGGTTCGAATCCTGGGGACGTCACCCCCAAGGGCCAAATAAACAAATGGCCCCTCATAAGACTTTGCGCTGTCCGGCCCAACCCGGACACCAGAGCAAAAAAGGCCGACGTTTATGTTGGGACGTCATTTGTTTGTTTGGCCCTGGGCAGCCGCATGGGCCGGATACCAGAGTGGCCTCCCCAGGATTCGAACCCAAGTCCAAGACTTAAGGACGATAAGGTTGCCCTCCTGGTACCATCTGGGCTAGTAGTAGCCCAGATGGTAGCCCAGATGGTACCAGGAGGGCAACCTTATCGTCCTTAAGTCTTGAACTTGGGTTCGAATCCTGGGGAGGCCACTCTGGTATCCGGCCCATGCGGCTGCCCAGGGCCAAACAAACAAATGACGTCCCAACAGTGGGTACAATATTTTAATCCATGATATGGAGATGAGAGTAGTTTTGTAAAAGATATGTTTTTTCAGCATAAAGGAAAGTTCTATGTCCGAAATAGGATTTTGATTTTCTCTTTCTTAGTCCCAAAAAGTTACAAAAATAAAAGTAAGTTTTGAAAAATATATATATATACTCACTAATATGTCTTGTTCGTTTTTGTCAAATCGTATAATATTGGTGCCCTACATGTGAATCTTGAAAAGTTGTAGAAACTAACCAAACAATTATTAAAAAAATTATCCAAAAAAGTTTGATCGCCTTGTTATTATTAAATAAGTTTTTTTTTCATATTTTTTATAATAAAAAACTAAAATTATCAAACATATTTTTAAGAATTTAAAAACATAATTAAAAACTTATTTATTCTTTCTACCCTTAAAAACTCTGAAACAAAAATATAGCTAACAACCATCTAACCTATCATGTTCTTCTCTTCTTCTTTTTTTTCCTTTTTTTTCCTCCAAATTCCATTGTAGAATATGATACTGTGGTATAAAAAACAATCTATTTTTAGGCTTAGTATTAATCAAGTGAGAAAATAAAAAATGAAGAAATTTAAAATTTCTTATTTCATTGAATATTATAACAAAAAAGTGGCATTTGTGTGTGTCAAAGCACTACCGGTCATTAGAAAATAAATCATTTTCTTGAGCCAAATTTTTGACATTCCATAATTTCTACGTTCTTGAGCCAAATTTAGAAAATAAATCATTCTTGGACAACCTCGATCCTGTGGGGTTTGGTTTTGGAAGCCAAAAGTCCCATCTTTGTTGCTCTTTAGGGCTTTTGTAAATGGAGAGGGAGAGATTTGAGGATGCCTGCAAGGTTGTAGTACAAGCTACAAATGACGTATCGATCATGCAATTTTTAGTTGGTGACTCACCATCCATGCATGGGCCGTGGTTTTATTTTTATTTATCTAGGCTTTGGTTCACAAAGTATTAAGAAAAAAAAATATTATAAAAAATGATTTTTCATATTTGATTTCACCATTAAAAATATATAAAAAAAAATCAAATATAATTAAAATTAATTAAAAATTTACACATTTTAAATTCATTTAATTTTTATATCATGAAGAAAAATAAATAAAATAAATTTAAAAAAATTATGGACCCCACATTTTGCTCGATGTGTTTCTACTCGATGGTAAAACTTGTTTTTTTATTTTATTTATTTTGCGAAAATTATGATTTTTAGAAAAGACTTAGAGTTGCCACTTATTTTTGTTTTAGTTTTTAAAAGGAAAACAAAATAAGAAACAAAAATACTAAGTATGACTCCTTACGTGGAAAAACGGGTCTGTGAAAAATTGAGTCGAGTCCAGGGTTGAGGTTACTTATTGGGAAGGTACAATAAAAAGATCGAAAGCACCCATCTAAGTCCCTAAAAACGGGTCTCTACTAAATAAGGTGAGGTAAATGTGACAATTGATAAGGAAATCAATGGATACCAGTGAAATAATCAAATAATAAAGTGAAATCATGCATCAGAATAAGCGAAGTGGAAATGAGATCATACCTTAACAGCAATTAATAGTGCGCTATCATGGAAACAAGGTTAGCTCAAGTATAAAATCATTACATACATATCAAAAAGCAAGACAAAAATCAAACAATATTCATTAAACATAACAATTGACAATCAAAAGAGAAAACTCCTATGTAGGGCCCCCACCAAAGCCCGATTTATCTTGTATGAATTAGTATCACAAATTCCATTATTTTGGAATTATGAAAAAAATTCATTCTTGCTTATTTAAAACTAAGAGAAACAAAAAATTATTTGAAAATAGAAGAAAATTTGTACAAATGCATACCAAAATGAGAATGATAACAGACTTATTAAAATTAGGATTTTTGGCGACCTAAAACTCTAATAAAGGTTGGAAAGTTGTAGAATTAAAACTGTTCGAGATAAAACTAGAGTTTTGAAATTTATTTGAAAATTGAACTCTCGAAAATTATTTGAAAATTGGAGTCTTGAAGATTAAATCTAAGAATTGGAATTTTGGAAATTAAATTTGCAAGAAATTGGAATTTTGAAAATTATTTGAAAATCGGAGTTTTAAAAATTAAATATGAATTTGGAGTTTTGGAAATTAAATTTGAAAGAAATTGGAGTTTCGAAAATAAATTGAGAACTGGAGTTTTGGAAATTAGAATCTTAGAAATCATTTGGAGATGATATTTTAAAAAATAAATAAATAAAATAATAATAATAATAATAATAATAATAATAAGCAAGTGTGAAAATTGGTATTTTGGAAATTGAAAATTAAATTTGAAAATTGGAATTTTGAAGAATTATTTAAAGATGAAAATTTTAAAATAATAATAATAATAAATAAATAAATAAATAAAGGGAATAATAATAAATAATAACGAAAATAATTATTATTAAATAAATGTGAAAATTGAAATTTTGGAAATTGGAAATTAAATTAGGAAATCGGGATTTTGAAGAATTATTTAAAATGGAATTTTAAAAATAAATAAATAATAATAATAAAGAAGATGATAATTGTTAAATAAATAAATGTGAAAATTGAAATTTGGGAAATTGAGAATCAAATTTGGAAATCGGAATTTTGAAGAATTATTTAAAGATGGAATTTTAAAAAAAATAATTAAATAAATAAAATAATAATAACGAAAATAATAATGATTAAATAAATAAATATGAAAATTGGAATTTTGGAAATCGAAATTTTGAAGAATTATTTAAAAATGGAATTTTTAAAAAATAAATAAATAAAATAAAATAATAACAAAAATAATAATGATTAAATAAATAAATGTGAAAATTAGAATTTTGGAAATTATTAGAAAATCGAAGTTTTGAAAATTAAATTTTGAAAATTGGAATTTTGATGAATTATTTTATAATGGAATTTTAAAAATAAAATAAAATAAAAAATAAAACGAAAATAAAAATAAAGATGCATGTCTAGTGGAAAATGGTAGGAATTCATTTATTAAAATTCTCAATTCAAAGAGATGATGGCCCATTGGTGAGCCATGATAATGTTGTGCTTCCAAGCATTCTTACACCTAGCAAACATGAAAAAATTAACCCAAGATGCACTTCTTACCCATCAGCCACCTAAGTTGGAGCCCATAAAATCCAAAAAACTGCAATGGAGAAATGAATGCAAGGTTGTGCACGTGCCAATAACCATATCCTTCTATCACAAGAAATACGTGTGTAGAAGGACATTCTACAGTCCTTAAAAACTACTATTCGTGGAGTTTCGACCCAACATTTGGTGATATAAATGATAGTTATCATTGCCAAGATCCCATTTGCTACGGAAGGAACAACCACACTTTTCTTCGCATCACTACCAAGGAGCCAATTTGCAAGCACTTGGCTTCCAATAAAAGATGCAGACTCAAATAATGTCATTAACCAGAAAGTATCAATCAAAAAATATAACGTCTATACCCAAGCTTATCATGTTCAACAACCATCCATGTTTCAAAACTGAATGAAAATATTGAAGTGGCGAGAGATAAGTAGATATTTGCTACCCAAACACTAGGTTACAGGGTAATCCTCCTCCATATGCCAATCGAGAGGTGTAGAACACAAAATGACAAAAAAGCTTTCTTTTGATCGATGAAATCACAAAGCAGACCTAAGGAAACACTAAAGAAAAAGGCAACTAAATATCCAACACAGAGAGACACCACCAAGTTCCCTTATGAGAATCTCACTCCCTTCAACATCCATCATGATCGCAACAGCAAAGCCCTTCTCCTCAAGGGTATAAATAGGCACCGGAACAGAGAGTAAATAGCAAGGGAACAAGCATAAAAAAAAAAAAAAAAAAATAGAGCATCAAATGAACCAAAGAAAACATTAACCCGAGCCTCATCTCATATTGAAATCAATGGGCTTACGTATAGGTGAAAAAACCTAGGTGGGAATAAGATCCAAAGATATGACTTAGACACCCAAAGAAAATCCGAAAAAAAATTAGATCACTCTTAAACAAATTTCATATAAAGAACAAGGCATGGATTATTTATAACATAGTCACAACAACACAAAGAAAATCAAATGCGATAAATATGTGGTCCAGTAGACGTACCCGAAAAGACTCCCCTCCAGCGAGACTAGCTGGGTATCAAGCTGCTTTACTTCATCATTTCTACTCCATACCATCTGCAGTTTACTCCAGAAAACATTTCTTCTCTCTAAAAAAAAAATGCATTCGTTCTCCTCCTCGTTTCTCTCAAGGCTTCCCCATTTTCTTCTGCTTTCTTTCATCTCCAAGCTTCTACCAACCCTACCCGTTCCACTGCTCCTTGCTCAAAAGAAGTCTCGTCTCAACCACCACCATGGCAAGGTGGTGGTCCCAACCACTCATCCATGCATGGAGCTTCATGGAAGTTGTCCCCCACTTCAAATGAAATGCTCTCCAACTCCTTCCAGGTGGTAAAAAATAAAAAAAGAATAAAGAAAGAGAAAAAAAAACTTTGGTTTAAAAAAAAAAAAAAAAAAGGTCTACAAATATGCCCCTCTTCGGTAGAGTTCACGAGTGTAAGAAATATGAACACTAGAGTGAAAAGAAATTGTAAATAGTGAATGAAATGAAGTGGACTCTACCGAAGAAAAAGAAAGACCCCTAATGGCGCACAAGTATAACACAAACTTGCTTAATCCAATAAAGGAACAAAAGAGGTTCCAAAATCCCAAAAGAATGGTAGCTCTCAGAGTGCCTTTAAAGCTGCACTATGAACTTAGGCTTCCTCTAAGATGTCTCCAGAAGTGACTTGAAGATCAATGTCAGAGATGAGTAACGGTCAAACCACCTTGGGGTACAGGAAAGAATGCGTCCAAAGGGGACTACCCTATGCGAACTACATGAGAACACTAAGTGTAAGGTACCCAGCAACATGACTGAAATATGTGTCATGAACTCAAAGAACTATGTCATGTGCAGTGGAAGGAGAAGTCTAGAAGAGCATGATGGACAAGCAATAAGCACAAGGTAACAAGGTAAGGAAAATGATGACGAATGTAAAATTGTGAAGGCAAGATGTACAATGCTAATGAATATGAATGCTAGGAGCTATGACTCTAAATGATAAGGTTGGGGAAAAATGACTTTGAATGCCAAAATGAGGAAAAGTGGTGACTCAAAATGTAGGAATGAGTATGCACAATGGCTCTGAACGTCAAAACTAAATAAAGATGTTGACACTGAATGCTAAGATGAAGGAATATGATGGCTCTGAATGTTAAAATGAAGACACGGTTTTGAATGCTAAAATGAAGAAAATAATGGCTCTAAATGTCAAACTGAAGACATGGATCTGAATGCCAAACTGAAGATATGATGGCTCTAAATGTCGAACTAAAACCATGGCTCTAAACACCAAACTGTGAAGAGATGGTGGCTTTGAACGCCAAACTATAATGAGATGGTGGCTCTGAATGCCAAGTTGTAAGGAAATGGTGGCTTTGAACACCAAACTAAGAAATGATGGTGGCTCTAAATGCCAAACTGAAAAGAGATGGTGGCTCTAAATTCCAAATTGAAAAGAGATGGTGGTTCTGAACGTCAAACTGAAGATGATATGATGACTCTGAATGTCGAGCTAAAACCATGGCTTTAAACGCCAAACTATGAAGAGATGGTGGCTCTGAATGTCAAACTGTAATGAGATGGTGGCTCTGGACGCCAAGCTGTAAGGAGATGGTGGCTCTAAACTTCAAACTGAGAAGAGATGGTGGCTTTGAATGCCAAAACCTATGAAGAGATGATGGGATGGCTCTGAATGCCAAGCTAAAACAATAGTTATGAATGCCAAATAGAAAGAAAGGCTCTGAACACCAAACTGAGAAGGACGACTCTGAACGTTGTAACGGAGAAGATATGGCGGCTCTGAATACCATAACTAAGAAGGGATGGCGGCTCTGAATGCCAAACTGAAAAAAGATGGTGGCTTTGAATGCCCAAAGTGAGAAGAGATGGTGGCTCTGAATGCTAAATTGTAAAGAGATGATGGCTCTGAACGCCAAGGTGTAAGGAAATGGTGGTTCTGAATGCTAGGAATGTAGCCCTGAATGTCGAAAAGGTGGCAACAAATGCCCAACTGTGATAGGATGATGGCTCTGAATGCCAAACTGTGAAAGGATAGTGACTCTGAACGCTAAACAGGAGATGCGGCTCTGAACGCCCGAACTGAGAATGGATGGTGGCTCTGAACGCCAAACTGAAAACATGGCTCTGAAGGCCAAACTGAGAAGATGTGGCGGCTCTGAATGCCAAACTAGAGATGCGACTTTGAACATCAAATTGAAGAAGATGAAGGCCTTGAACACCATAACTGAGAAGGGATAGTGACTCTGAATGCCAAGCTGGAGATACGGTTCTGAACGCCAAACTGAAAAAAGATAGTGGCTCTGAACGCCCAAACTGAAGATGCGTCTCTAAACACCAAACTGAAGAAGATGAAGGCCCTGAACACCATAATTGAGAAGAGATAGTGACTCTGAATGCCAAGTTGGAGATGCGACTCTAAACTCCAAACTGAAGAAGATGAAGGCTCTGAACGCCATAATTGAGAAAGGATGGTGACTCTGGACACCAAGTTGGAGATGCAGTTCTGAACGCCAAACTGAAAAAGAGATGGTGGATCTGAATGCCAAACTGAAGATGCGACTCTAAACGCCAAACTGAAAAAGATGAAGGCCCTGAACGCCATAACTGAGAAGGGATAATGACTCTGAATGCCAAGTTCGAGATACGGCTCTGAATGTCAAACTGAAGAAGATGAAGGCTCTAAATGCCATAATTGAGAAGGGATAGTGACTTTAGACGCCAAGGTGGAAATGCGGTTATGAATGCCAAACTGATGAAGATGAAGGCTCTAAACGCCATAACTGAGAACTAACATCTCTGAATGTCAAATTGAGAAAAACGACTCTGAACGTCGTAACTAATAAGCGATGATGGCTTTGAACGTTGAGCTGTAAAGAGATGGTGGCTCTAAATGCCATAATTGAGAACTAACATCTCTGAATGTCAAACTGAGAAAAGAAGACTCTGAACGTCGTAAATGAGAAGCGATGATGGCTCTGAACGCTGAGTTGTAAGGAGATGGTGGCTTTGAATGCCAAACTGAAAATGTGGCTCTGAATGCAAACCTGAGAAGTGATGGTGGCTCTGAACGCCAAACTGTAAGGAGGACAACTCTAAACATCAAACGAAGGACAACCAACGGCTCTGAACACCAAACTAAAGATATGGTTTTGAACACTGAGATGAAATTGCCACTCTGAACGTTGAACGGAAGGAAGACATGATGACTCCAAATGTCGAACTAAGAACAAACAATGGCTCTGAACGCCAAAATGAAGATACGGCTCTGAACGCTAAAATGAAAGTACGGCTCTGAACGCCAAACAAAAAATGTGATGGCTCTAGATGTCAAACCAAAGACAAACAACGGCTTTGAACATCAAACTGAGAATATGGCTCTGAACGCCAAACGGAAAAGAGACATGATGGCTCTGAATGTCGAACTAAGGACAAACGACGACTCTGAATGCCAAACTGAAGATGCGACTCTGAACGTCAAAATGAAAATACGGCTCTGAAAGCCAAACAGAAAAGAGACATGATGGCTTCGAATGTCGAACTAAAGACAAACAACGGCTCTAAATGCCAAACTGAAAATGCAACTCTAAACGCCAAAATGAGAATACGACTCTGAACGTCAAAATAAAAATACAACTCTGAACACCAAACGGAAAAGAGAGATGATGGCTCCGAATGTCAAACTAAGGACAAACGACGACTCTGAATGCCAATTTGAAGATGTGGCTCTGAACACCAAAATGAGAATACGACTCTAAACGTCAAAATGAAAACATAACTCTGAACATCAAACGGAAAAGAGACATGATGGCTCTGAATGTCGAACTAAAGACAAACGACGGCTCTGAACGCCAAACTGAAGATGCAACTTTGAACGTCAAAATGAGAATATGACTCTGAACGTCAAAATGAAAATGCGACTCTGAACGTCAAACGGAAAAGAGATGTGATGGCTCTGACCGCTAAGCTAAAAATGCGAGGAGATAATGAGGAGGAAATATGCCCCAGTGTAGCATGCCGCTACAACTCTCAATTCATAGGAAGGGTCTGAAAGAGACTCTATGAGTCTCAAAAGATGCTCCACTGACGAGTCGGAACGGTCAAATCGACTATAAATATGGCCTCACAACCCATTTAACTGAATCACGAGACCTGATGATGTGTCACAATAAGTCGGATGCCTTTAACTCAACAAGCTCTACTGGAGGAACCCATTGTCGTTTCAAATGAGTGATCCAATAGGGAATCTCAAGAGAATAGTCCGCCAGGGTAACTACTACAACCTTAACACAAAAATCTACTGAAAAGTCATGGATAACGTGGTAGTCAAAACCCAGAAAGTCGTGCTCCTTTGGAGGCTCATCTCGACCAAAGTCATCAAAACCGTGCCCAATAATGCAAAGAAATATCCCTCGTCCAAGTAATGAAGGCTGTAACAAGTCTGTGAGAAAACAATCATCTCTACAGCTAAAAGAGGAAAATATGCCCTAGTATAGAAACTAAGGCATCCGGTCTATCCTGATAACTCGAGAATAACTCCATGGGGATGTATAAGATATTTGACATGTACTTCATTGAAATGATGATATAGGAGTCTATGCACCTGAGGTAACTCCATCTAAGAATTGTGACAATATAAGAAAATATGAGCTTGACTGAATGACTCGAGAAAGGCTCCATTGGGTAATCAAGACAAAATGAAAGCAAACCATCAGCTCTCTTTGTGAAAGCTGATACGGAGAGGATCACGACTATGGTGTCCGTCACAATAAATGCTTTGAAAGCTGCTCTCTTTGTTAAAATTGCCATGCCATTGTCATTGTAACCTCCAGGCAAGGTGAAACCCGCAGCAAAGGTTACAGTTGCTACAAGTGCTGCCACTATCAAATGGTTTCACCTTTTCTTTTTATGTTAGAGATGCTTTTGTCTTTTCTGACGTCTTTGCTTTTACTACTATTACTAGTACCACCACTGTCTTTATTGATAGCCTCCTGCCAAGTAAAGGGTCCAACAACTTCTTTCTCCCATTCCCTCAATTGTCTTCGAAATTCTTCCTGAAATTTGATCAAAATAAAAACAAATAAACCTTTTTCCATAAAATAAAATAAAATAAAAAGAAGGGAAAGAAAGAAGGAAAAAAAATGTAGTTCATGTGTCACTGTTTTGGCTTTTTGCTCTTCCTTTTTATAAAAAGATTTTCTCATCTTCCCTCAAAATGTTTTTCCATAAGTCTACAATTTAAATCCACAAGTTCTACAAATTGCCTTCATTATGGTAATTTGGTACTTAATTTCTATTTTAAGCATGATTGTCCCTATCGATAATAAAAATAGAAAAAATGATGATGATGATGCCCGGGGTTTTTAATTCTACCATCGTGATGGAGTTTTTCCATATCATTACTAATAAAAAGATTAGGTTAGGATCCTTACTATGATCATATATCCTGGATTAAGGTTAGCCCTTGAAAAAATGTCTAGGGCGGTTAACTTATCCTTGTTGAGCGCCATTTTATCCACTCTATTGTCTTCTGAGAAAGATGGATCAAAAAGTTGGTAAGAAGCAAGCAGGTGGAGGGGTGTGTCTCCTTTAGCGTCTTTCTCATTCATAAGTCTTCTCACCCTTAACAAACTATTGTCATTCAAGATATTACGAGTAGCATGATATCGCTCGCTCATAATGGCAGAGTGAAAAACATTATTTCCCTTATCATCCACTTGCTCGCAACAATCTGGGGAGTGTGACAACAGCAGCTTTGCTATATCTTGATGGTTACGGTTAGCTGCAATGTGAAGTGTTGTTTTCTTGCTGTCCTTGATTCCAAGATAAGTTACAAATTTATCTGGTGATTTGCCTAGTAATTGCTCCACAATTGCAGTATGACCCAAGTATGCAGCACAGTGAAGGGGAGACCATCCATTCTCATCCACTTCTTTTGTCAGATCTGGCTTCCATTCCAATAACCTCGCTGTCATTTCTGTAAACAAACGAACCAACAAAAAACAGAGAAAACAAATTGAAGAAAATTAAGTGAATCATTGAAGTTCCCTCTAGTGAAGCATGACTCCTAGAGGTGATCATGTTTTCTAACAATAGGTTGCATGACTATCTAATCACATGGGAATCGAGATTCAGGGGAAGGATCTGCTTATGTGATACCTTAGTCATTGCGAATTACAGCAGCATGTAAAGCCGTTCTACCCATCATGCCACTATGAGATGGTGAAGTGCAAGTTCCTATGATTAAATTCACCAAATCTTCAAAACCTATCTCGGCGGCCATGTAAAGAAGAGTGTAGCCTGTAATATTAGCCCCATAAATAAACTCGGGGTCTTCCTCGTTCAATGACTTCACAACCTCTGAATGATAATACCTCACTGGCTCATGCAAGGCTGTGTTTTCCAGGGTTCAAAGTATCGGCCGAGTCCGGTACAACTCGGCCGAGTCATATCCGCCTCAACACCTGCCGCAACGAGACCGATACCAGATACAGTATAATGCACGAACTCGACTAGGAATCGGTAAAACTCGGCTGACTAGTCTGAGTTTTCGAGTTAACTCGGTTAGGTTACAGAGAATTTTCAAATTTTATTTCCAATCACAATAAAACATCAGAACATTTTCATATAAAAAAAAATCAAAGATTGCCCTTTCAAAAGCAAGCACATATTCTGAAATTTTAAACCATCAATGAGAATATCAAAGAAGACGAAGAAGAAATAATCCAACCCGTGACCCGTTTGGAAATAAGTGGAGAAACCAGCGAAGGATGAGGGCATGATTTAGGATTTACTTACCTGATTTTCCTCAAAATCGAGCATTACCAGAGGGTGGAGCTTTGGTGTTGACGGTGGTGACTCGTCAAGTGGACTGGATCTTTCACCGGCGACGTCGACGAGACAACCCCTTCACAGTCAAATTGCTTCCCCTCCCGTGTTGGGTCTTGCACGGTTGCAAATTTGCAATTGCAGGTGGTGTTGTGGGTCTTGACGGCAATTTCTGGGGACAGGATGATTGAATGCGTTTGTCCAAGCAAATATTAGGGCTACGCTCATTTGGCTAATTATGGGCTGAGCATGGGCCAGCCCATTTTTTAACTATTAGCTGTAACTGGGCCGTTCTCTGATTTATGTCATAAATCTCTTCATCTTCATCAAATTTTATAACTCGGAGATTTTTATTTCACACTCCATTTAATAAAGTTTAAGTAAGTTTCAAGTTTCACAAATTTAATTTTTAAAAATTATATATATATATATATATATATATATATATATATATATATCTTCTTCCCTTTTCTTTTTTTAAGTACAAATTATTTATCCTTTTTATTTTCATTTTTATTTTTCATCATCTTTCTTTTTACAAATTAAGTAAAATGTGTTTCAATTATATATTAAAAATGTTATTTTTTTAAATTTATTCTAAATAAAATATTATTAACAATTATTTTTGTAAAGTGTTATTATTTATTTTTAACAAAAGAATTAATTACACTTTCATAAAGATATCATTATCCATACAATGTATAATAATCAAATTAATCGTATGTCATTTAATAAAGTTTAAGTCGGTTTCAAGTTTCACTAATTTAATTTTAAAAAATTAAATTAGAAGTTATTGAAAATGACAAATAATTTTGAGCTAAATGTGAAAAAAAAAAATTGTTTTATTAATTTTTTTCAACTTATTCAATTATATCTATTTTTTTAATTTATATAACATTTTCTTATAATTTTTTGAAATTTCTAATTATCTTATTTTGCGTATCGCCCGATACCGAACCGAGATGTCGAGACCGATATGCCTCGTGGCCCTCCGAGTCAATCACCGATACCGCGACTTTGAACCATGGTGTTTTCCTCCTCATTTGTCATCCTCATAATCGCCTTTTCTCCTCCAACCCCACTCTCGATCTCTTGGTGAAGTCGTTTCGCAGCATCAATGAGTGCTTTCACGACTATCAAATGGCCTTCTCTCGCTACAAGGTGAAGTGGAGTGTCGCCCTTCAGATTGGGCTTAAGCAGGAGAGACGAAGATGAATTCAGCCCCAGGATATACTGAACACAGTCCAATTGACCGAATTGAGCTGCAATGTGGAGGACGGTATTCTTATTTGGGGTTAATTGGACCACAAAATGATCTTCTGACATTTGTTCCAAGACATCGATCCTGCCATATGCTGCGGCCTCGCACAAAGCAGCATCCATGCAAGTGATCGGAGTTTGGCTGCCATCTGCATCTGCCGCCTGGTTCAAGATTGGCTACCGTCTTGAGCTGCAAGCTGTTCCAGGTAAAGAGTATGTGATTCTGCAGTGTGGATGGAAGTGGAAAGATCCATAGGTGCTTCAGCAATCAGCACTATCCTCCTTTACACAACTTTTCCCCACCCCACCTTGCCTCAATTATATATAATATTAAAAAAAATTATATTGATTAATTTTTAACATATATAAAATACTTCTTTCCATAAAAATAAATTATAAATATTTATCATATTTATTTATTTTTAATAAAATGTAAAATTTTAAAACTAAAAAAAACTTGAAATTTCAAAACTGTTTTAAAAAACAATTCTAAAAAATAGTTTTTAAAAATTGTTATCTAATTTTTGTAAAATAAAAGTTTGTTTGTAAACCTAAAATGCTTTTAAACTATTTTTGATATTTTAAAATATGTTTTAAAAATAACTTTTATATTTAATATTTTATTTTTAATTATTTTATATGTTTGTATAGTTATTTCTTAAAACAATCGTCAGAAAACAAGTGAAAACAATGAAAAAAAACTAAAAGATATTATCTTAAAACACTTTGTTTTTTTGTTTTTAATAACAAAAAAACATAAAATATTTTTTATTTACCAAGGTTCTCAAACAAACCTTAAATATCTAAACATATTTTCAGTTTTAATTTTTATTTTCTAGAAAAATGAAAATACCAAACAAGATCTTAACCTATCTTTAATCACACTAATTTTAGGGCAATCTCATCACAAAGAGTTTATTTTCTTACATTTTTTTTTTCATATGTGATCATCAACTACTTATCTTTTTTATTTATTTGTTTGTTAACTAGAAAAATAGGCTATGTGGGAGGTCACCCCAAACATAATATACTGAGTTTGACTTCACATTAATAATAATAAATACTTCATTAAGTCATCTTTATTAATGTTTGAGTGTTGTTAAGTATGAACTTATATTTTTTTAATTATTATTTTTAAATGGTAAATTAATTTGCTTTTATATTTTAAAATCTATAAAATTAATTATTATATTTCTTTTAATTTTATGCATTTATGATAAAAAAAAAAAGTTAAAATTAATAATTTGAAAAAGGAATAGCAATGTAATATATTTCCAAACGTCAAAATTTATTAACATAATAAAAAATTTCTATTTTGAGTAATAGCTCATCAGAAAATTTTATATTAAAATTTCTTAAGAAATAAGAGAAAATATAACCTAAAACAACATCCATTCGAACTAAAATAAATCAATTTTTTTTAAATTTATTTTTAAGACAACAATTATCAAATTTTTAAAAATAACAAAAATAAATTAAAAATAAATTGAATCAAATAATATAGAAAGAAAAAAACAAATAAATAAACAAATAAATGTGATGTATGATATTAATGGGTAATTAATTATTCATGGTTGACACCCAAGGCTTACATCATATGCATCTCCATAAGGATTATATTTCAAGTCATCCTTTTAAATAGAGTGATATTTAAAATAGATAATTAAGAGTTCGTTTAGTTGTTATTTAAAAATTTTTATTATGATAAAAAAATTAATTAAAATTTTTATCATGATAAAAATATTAAAAACGTTTTCTATAATCTCTATCAAACACATTTTAAAACAAATGGTATTAAAATAATATTTATTATTTACTTATAACAGTATAATAATGGATTTTAAATTCAAGAACAGCGTTCAAGAGGGAACACGTGAGTATCCTATTTAATGTTGAATATTTTATTAATTAATTAATTAATCTCTTTATTTGTATCAACAACAATAAGAAGCATATTAAAATAATGGGATATCAAGATTATTTTAACTTTGAAGAACTCATCTTAAAACTACAAAATGATTATTTTAACAAAATATCAAGATTCCTTTCATATTTTCAACCTGTAAAACTTGTTTATTGAGGAGTTGGTGGTGGTGGGAATAGTTTACAATTTTTATTCATTTTTTGTATGCTTATAGGGTGGACAAATTTGGAATCATTTGTAATGTTTAATGTTTATATTAAAAAACAATTTCCTTATACTCTAAAAAAAAATTGTGAAATGATTGGTTATTAAGTCATTTAAAATTTATGTGCCTATTCATCAAAGTATTTAATTTATTTTGATTTAAGTTTTATCATTACTTTTGAATGTTCAAAAATATACAACACTCTTCAATTGACTCAAGAATTTATAATAATCTTATTATTTGTTAAATTATATATACTTATCTTTTTTATTGATTAATATAAAATGTATATTTTTTTCAATAAATATTTCATTAACTTATATGGACTTATGCATTGTCATTAGGGAAAAAACTCATTTTATTATGGAAAATTGTCTTTTTGAAAAAGTTGAAATAACCATTCATTTTTAAAGAAAAAAAATAGTTACTCTTTTTAATTTTATATTAAAACTTTTCAAATTATCTCAATTCAATATAAAAAAAAATCAAATTTATTGTTAAAAAAAGGCTTGCAATTTATTTAAAAAAAATATTAGAAAAGATTTTATTCTTATTTAAAAAAAAAAAAATATATTTTTCCCTTTCCATTTTAGAAAAAGGATTTGCAGTTTTTTATTTTAGAAAAATATTTTTGCAGTTTTTTTTATTGGAAATAAATACCTTATAGTTTTTTTTTTCTCAAAAAGAACTTTAAAAAAAAGAAGACTTTTACAGTTTTTATTTAATAAAGGCTTGATAGTTTCATTCTATTAAAAAAGGAGTTTAGATGTTATTTTATTTGCAAACTTGGTGATAAAGAACAAATCAAATGAAACCGAAATAAATAAAAATAAAAAAATACAGAAAGAGCCTCGTCCACCACCTCCTCTAAAATCCTAGGGTCTGTGCTCTTTTATAGGCCTTCAAGCTTGGTCTTCATCTACCCTTCCACGTGGTGGATATAAGCTCTAGGCGAAAAGTAAGCAGATGGAGGCAGTAAAGTTGGCCAATATACACAAGCCCAAACCAAACAAAGCCCAAACCCAACAGACAAATTAAACTAGGCCCAAACTTAAATAAACAAATGTGATGGACCAGAGCAATAGTTGAAGCCTGAAATAGTATCCAAGAACCCAATACCCATAAACATGAATCAATAAATAAACACCCAAATGAAAGCCCACGAGCCTTTTTGTTCCACCTGATATCTCCTACTTTTTTTCACATTTGTGCCCCAAACTACAAGCCCTCTTACTTATGAGTTATTTTTCGTTCTTCCTTATATCTTTATTTGAGTCATATAATAAGAAAAATGGTTTGCTTGAAAATCAATCTCAACCTCTATCGAATCCTCCATGATCAGGTCTAGAGATATTTCAATAATATGTACATCTAATCTTCTTTATTTGTTTTGGTAATCAGCCATGTATTAGGTCCTTTTTTTGAAGGGTTAATTTGGTAAGTTTGTAACGATAATTAGGTTGTATATTGTGTATATATTTCTTACCTTGATCAATAGAACAATTATCTTAGATTCTTAAAGCCTGTATCGACTTTATCATATCTCTCTTATAACTTTTTTCTTTTCTGTTAATATTTTAAATCTATTCAATCATTGAAAAACCATATCAAAATATCCCCATCAAATCTAGAATTACTTTGGTCTCCCGATAATGAGTAAAAAATTGATAAATAAAGGCTATTCTCATTCATTGAATAGACAAAGAGTCAAGTTAGTCATTCAAAAGAAAAGAGAAGAATGAACAAACAACTTTACTCTCAACCAAATTTTTTTAAGAAAAATTTAACTCCTTTTCCCAAAATTAAATGGGACAAATTAAAAACCTTTTTTTTTTTTTTTTTTCCATTTTACCATTTCTTATTATTTTCAGACATTAAAATGAAATTTTATTGTTTTAAATTTAAACTTCATTGTGAGCTTGTGTGACTCTTTTTATTTATCTCCTGACTTTAAACCTATCAATTATATCCAAATGTTCTTATTAATCAACAAATTTATGAGTGTTTTATTCTCAATAAGAAAGGGTGAAATGAACGTTATTCTCGTTGAATGAAAAGATAAAGAGTGAAGTTAGTAGTTAAAAAAAAAAAAAAAAGCAACTCAATCTTTTTTTTTTTTTTAATTTAATTCTTTCTCCCAAAAAGTAAAAAAAAAGAGGAAAAACAGGCCAATCCCACTCTATTACATCATTGTAAAGTCATACCCAAATGTCCCATCACTAAGCATTGAACTAAGTTACGCATCATTGAAAAAAAAAACACCACTAGTGATACACAGACAAGTTTTCTCAACCCCCATCCAAAAAGCAAAAAGCAAAAGAAAAAGAGTGGATAATCAACTTTCCTTGGTAACAGTGCCTAATATTTTCCTGGAAATTCCCTTGGTAATGGAGCCTTGTTTTTAGCATGTTTGATTTCCTGAACCCTCTCTTTGTGAAGTCGAAAATGCTTTCAACCAAATCTAGGCATAACTACACCATCTTAGAATTACAATAAGATCAATTGTTTTTCAATATAATGACTGAATTTAGGTTAGAATTCATTATTAAAGATTTCATTAATTAAAAAATTTAATGGATAGGGAAGGAAATTATAATATGCATCAAGCTCAATTGTTTTTTAACATAATTTGGAATAGAATATACAAGTGTGAGAAGACTAACCTTAAAAATATATATCACAAGCACTATCGTAAGTTTCATGTGGTTAAGTCTTAATAATTCCTTAAATTTAGTTTATATATGTTTTATTGTGTTATAATTTAAGAGATAGACATTTTATGGTTCCATGCATATATTTAAATTAAAATTTCAAAAAATTAAAATTAAAACATAAATAGAGAAAATATATATATGAACTCCATCACAAGTATTAAAAAGGATATACTACCTCCAAAGTAGTGGGGTGATTGGTCTTGTTCATTGTGATAGTTTTCGTATAGTGAATGTATTAGTGTGTATTAATGAATAATAAACATAATCCATAGAGAGTTGTGATTGAATGACTATTGATTTGTTATAACTTCTCCAATATACTATGTTGCATAGATTATCAATCTTAGGAGACTATTGTACTAAAGTTTAGGTCATTAGTGGCTTTATCTTATGGATGAGATCCAAAATAATTATATATATATAGACATCATAATACCCCATGAGGTTGAAATAATATATTATTTTGAATTATTATAAACATATATGATTATAAATTTTATGGTCATTATAATTCTTTCAATGGAATTTGACATATGTCATTTGTGGCTAAGAATGAGTTATTTGATCATAATATAGGTGGATGGAAGACGCAAGAATTTGAGAGAGATTGATAGCTACTACCTTATTGAATCATGGACATCAATTTATAAAGAACTTGTATATAATGAATAATAAGTTAGTGACACGAAAAATTAATTAATTAAGGTTATTGGTGGTTTAAGCAAGTAATAATAGATACTCTTAATAGACACCATAATATCTCATGAGTTTGAGATAATATATCTCATTGGGTGATCTTAAACATTTATGATTATGAAATTTATGGTCATTATATTTTTTTTCAATTGAATTTGATATATATCATTTGCGGTTAAGGATATGTTGGTTGATCATAATATAGGCGGATGGAAGACTCAAGAATTGGAGAGAGATTGATAGCATGTCTTCAAATCAAATGATAAAAGAAAAAAAATAAAGGGTTGAAAGAAATTGTGGATTACAAATTTTAGTTTCAAAACAGCGGGAATTGTAGATGTACAATAATTGGGTGAGATAAGACAAACAATTGGACCACATTTGCTCAATCATGCATGAGAACATTATATTATATTTGGATCTTATGTGCATGGTGGAATGATAGGAAAGAAAAGAAAAGTTAAATTAACAAGAAGACCGTTATAGAATTCATTACATCAAAGAAATACTTGATTGTAATTTATATTACTTACCCGCTAGTAATTTTTAGCTTATTAGATATAGAGATAATTTTGTAAAGACTTATATGATCAAAAGAGCTTATAAGAGATGTCTTATTTACTTAAACCTTATTGAAGTAATCAATTGTGGCATTTTCAATTGGTCAAACGGAGTTTTTTAACAACATCATGCGTGTCACATAATTCAATTAAAAAATTTATTGAAAAAGCTTAATTTGTCGTAAGAATTAATAGAAATTTTTCTGAATAACAAATCAAAAATTACATTTTAAAAGAATCCAATATTTCATGATTGAAGTAATTTTGTTGATAAAAAAAATATCATTTGTGTTATGAAAAAAGGAATGCAATTAAAATTTGTAAAGCCTTATAGGTGTTTGTTTTTTTTACTTAATTCTAAATAAAACTTTAATACTTAATAGTATTAAGTATTAGATTATTTATTTTTTTAATATTTAATTTCTTTTAAACATTAAAAAGTAAAGAAAAATTAATATGTTATTTTTTTATTTAAAAAAAGTTAAATATTTTAATTTTTTCTATTCAACGAAAAATTTATAATAAGTCATGAAAAAGTAGAAAAACAAATAACCTAAATTTTAAAAATAAATTGCTTTCAGTAAAAAGCCAACACTCTCTTATATTTGAAGATTTTAGAAGACTAAAAATGTTACTAATTGGAGTTATAAATTAATCAAGTTTAAGGGGTAAATAAAAATGTAAACTTGAATTTAAGAAATTTTCAAAAATAGATTTGATTTAGTTTCTAAAAATCAATTAATATATATATTGACAAGTAGATTTTACATTTTGTATTTGAATACTTGAGTCATAAATTTTTTTTTAATATTCTGTTATTAGGATTTTTTTTTTATTAGATATGAATATGTATAAATAAAAGGATGCTTAACAGTTTAGCAAGAGTGATAGAATAATTTTGTTATAAATTTTCTCCTATTAGTCATCTCCCTTGGTAGAATTATCTGAAGTACTAGTACCGTATAATCCCATGGACGACATGTAAACTCTTGCCCACTGCACTTAAAAAAAGCGACACTAGTATAAAACGATAAAAAAGAGGAAAGTGACTTGGGACCACAGCTTTGTGGAGGCATTCGAACCCTGTTCCCTTTGCTGTAGTAATATACGACGCAGAGGCGGTGGATTATGGTGTTGTGAAAGATCTGAGAGAGGTAGAGACGGTTGTAGAGCTTAAGCACACCCATGGATCCATCCACTTCCACCCATGCTTTAGAATTACAGAACCTTGACTCAGTTTCTAGTGCGAACCAGGAGGATGTCACATACATGCCTCCTAAAATTTACAGCGCTGCAGCACAAGGCTCCACTGATATTATCCGCAGGACAATGCGCAGAGCTGTCCAATATTTAACACCCAATAAGAACACTATCCTCCACATTGCAGCCCAATTCGGTCAACCGAGGTGCGTTGAATGGATCATTCGACATTACAGTGGGGATTCATCCCCACTGCAGTGGCCCAATCTGAAAGGGGACTCCCCCCTCCACCTTGCGGCGAGAGAAGGGCATCTAGAGGTCGTGAAGACTATTATTCGTGCTGCGAGAACAGTTTCCGAAAGAGATATTGAGAGTGGGATTGGAGTGGATAAGGCCATGCTGAGGATGACCAACAATGAGCATGACACAGCCTTGCATGAGGCAGTCCGGTATCATCATCAGGAGGTGGTGAAGTGGTTGATCGAGGAAGATCCCGAGTTTACATATGGTGCTAACTTTTCTGGTGGGACTCCTCTATACATGGCTGCTGAGAGAGGGTTTACAGACTTGGTGAAAGTAATCATAGAGAACACTAATCGCGATCGACTGGCTCACACTGGCCCCATGGGTAGAACAGCTTTGCACGCAGCTGTGATTTGCCGTGACCCAAGTAGGCATATTCTTTTCCTGAATCTACCATAATTCCTATGTGGTTTATTCATTAATATGACAGGTATAACATATATAGTGTTGAATAACAAGTTTTAACCTAGCTAAACTATGGGGTTACAATTTCTTCATAACTTCTAATCTTTCTCAAAAAATATTTTGATATATTTGTTTGAGTATATATATATGCTTGGTGGTTGATTGTTACAGCTGTTTAAATGTTATATTCCAAATAGTTGAGTTACTTTTTAACCTGACATGCATGATTAAATATGGGAAAATGGGGAAGACTAAAGGAAACGCGTTTCTTAATTTCTTATACTCTTCTAATTTTTTTTCTTTCTTTTCATTTTATGTATTTGTTGATCAGTAATGGTAAAAGAAATTCTGAAATGGAAGTCAGATCTAACAGAAGAAGTGGATGAAAATGGGTGGTCTCCACTTCACTGCGCTGCATACTTGGGTTATGTTCCAATAGCGAGGCAATTGCTTCATAAATCTGATAGGTCTGTAGTCTACCTAAGGGTCAAAAACGATGATAACAAGACAGCTCTTCATATTGCAGCCACCCATGGAAACATATGGGTCATGAAACTGTTGGTGTCACACTATCCAGATTGTTGTGAGCAAGTTGATGTTAATGGAAATAATGCTCTTCACTTATTTATGGTGCAAAGAAGATTTTTGATCAAAAGCTTGTTGAATATTCCTTGGATGAATGTGGGAGCACTTATGAGTGAGAAGAATGTTGAAGGACAAACACCTCTCCATCTGCTTGCCCATTCCCAGACGAGATCTGATTGGACTTTCATAAAAGACAAGAAAGTAGATAAGATGGCACTTAACAGCCAAAACTTGACTGCTGTGGACGTAATTTTACTGGCCGAGGATTTATTTGGACAAAAGGTAAGCCTGTCTGTCTAACTTTATTAATTTCCCAAATAGCAAGGAATTGGTGGACTAATAATATACTATAATGATATTTAGAATGGTAATTAAATTGATTAGATAATTAATTAATCCAAGCAAAAAATGGTGGCATACATCATATGATTTACTCTATTAATTGAAGCCAAGCTACTGTATACTCTGTTTTCTTTGATTAAATTTCAGGATCTTATCATACGAAGACTGAAACGTGCCAAAGCTAGAATCGGGCCTTTGTTGTGGCAGAAGGCTATGAACAAAGACGAGGATAAGAGCCAAAGCAAACGTAATAAAGGTTTAGACACCTCTTTCTTAAAGAAAGCAAGTGATAGCCATTTGCTAGTGGCCGCACTTGTCGCCACTGTATCCTTCGCAGCAGGTTTCACGCTACCCGGCGGTTATAAGGATAGTGACGGCATGGCCAAGTTAAGCGACAAGCCTGGTTTTAAAGCATTTGTTGTGTCAGATTCCCTGGCCTTGGTGCTCTCTGTGGCTGCTGTATTGTGTCATTTCTATAATGCGTTGTCTAAGAAAAAGGTCCACGTCACATATTTTCTAAGGTGGGCCTATTGGCTCACCAAATTGGGTGTAGGAGCAATGGTGGTAGCATTCTTTACCGGCTTGTACAGCGTACTGCCCCATCACTCAGGGATTGCCATTTTTGCTTTGATCATCTGCGTCTGCTGTTCAGTTTTGAGCATAACCTCTGGTAGGCCGAGAGTAAGAAAATATTTTTAGTTAATTTTGATTTTTTTTTAAATTAGAATTTTTTAGGTTGAGTGAGATTTTGTTTATATATATTTTATTTGGAGTAAAAGATCATGTAGTAGTTAAGTAAGATTAATAAAAGTTAATAATTTTCTCTTGATTTTTCTCTAGTTGGTTGTCTCTTTTTATGTAATTCAATCCTTTCACTCCTATGAATTCGTATCAGAAAATTTAAGGGCTGAAACAAAAGGGTACACCAATACCCTCTGGCGAAATGCCTACAAACAACCTTAATATATAACACCAAGATATCGAACATTGTCCTCCATATTGCAGCCCGTATCCATAGATGGAAGTGCGTTTTATGGATCATTTGGCACCGTGGGGGTTTCATCCCTAGTGCAATGGCCTAATCTGAAAGGGGGCCCCTCCACCTTGCAGCGAGAGAAGGGCTCGTAGAGATCATGAAGGCTCTTATCGGTGCTGGAAAAGAACTTCTCATAGATATTGAAAGTGGCACATCAATATATCCCGATGTGGTTAACCAATCAATTATCAAAGCAACAAGAGGTTTAACCAAAAAAACAAAAGGCCCAAACAATCTCACATGCTAATGACTATGGAGGAAAAATAATCTCGCATATTCTTTTCCTCAATCTACAATATTCCTATATGATTGACTTATTAACATTAGAAGTATAACATATAGAGTGTTGAATAACAATTTTTAACCTAGCTAAACAATGGGGTTAACCAAGTCAAAAGAATAATAATAAATGACATCTTTATTATTCTCTTTTGAAGCTCTTCTCTCCGGATCGAATCTACCGTTCCTTCGAATTAAACTTTTGATCTTTCACAAAAACTATTTTGATATATTTGTTTGAGTATATATGCTTGATGGTTGATTGTTTCAGTTGTTTGGATGAATTGTTTGAATAATTTAAATGTTGTATTCCAAGTAGTTAATCTAGTTCCTTTTAAGCTGGCATGCATGATCAAATATGACCGCTGAAAATAGGGAGAAAAATAAGAACAAGAAAATTAAAAACAACTTAGAGAGTGTTTGATTTTTTGGCTTTTTGCTAAAAATGATTTGTTTTAAGAATTTAAGTTGTTTTTTTTTTTACTTTTTTTATAATTTATTATAAACTTTTTGTTGAATAGAAAAAGTCTAAATAGAAAAAATAACATATTGGTTTTTTTTTTAATATTTAATAGAAATAAAATACTACAAAAACAAACAACTCAATATTTAACACTATTAAGTATTAAGGTTTTATTTAGAATTAAGTAAAAAAACAAACACCACCTTAGTTTCTTAATTTCTAAAACTCTTCTATTTTTTTTTCTTTTCATTTTGTGGATGTGTTGATCAGAAATGGTAAAAGAAATCCTAAAATGGAAGCCAAATCTAACTAAAGAAGTGGATGAAATGGGTGGTCTCGACTTTACTGTGCTGCATATTTAGGTTATGTTTCAAAAGTGAGGCAATTACTGGATGAATCCGATAGGTTTGTAGTCTACTAAGGGTCAAAAATGATGACAACAATGAATGTGGGAGCACTTACAAATGAGAAGAATGTTGAAGGACGTCAAACCCCTCTCCATCTGCTTGCCCATTCCCAACTGAGATTTCCTTCTTTCATAAGGAACAAGAAAGTAGATAAGATGACACTTAACAACCAAAACTTGACTATTATAGATGTAATTTCATCAGTCGATGATTTATTTGGAGGAAAGGTAAGCCTATCAAACCGTCGATTAATTTCCCAAATAGTTAGGAATTGGTGCACATACAACTATGCAGAGTATGTTGGATTATAATATAATTAACACTGTACTATATTGATATTTAGAATGTTAAAACCATTAATTATATTAGTAAGCCACGGGAAATGGTGGTACATGTTTAGTATTCAATAAAAAAGACAAGCAAGAGACAAAAAGATTTGACTGAAATTGAACTTGCCTTTTTATCACATTCTGCTACACATTTGCTTTACAACTAGATGCTATTTATATAGAGCTAATAAGCATATTAAGTATGAATATGCAACGAATTCCACTATCTTCTAAAGACTAGAACAATCTGAAAACCAGGCACTCTAAATAAAAATATTAAGTAAATGCTTCCAACAATATATATTATAAGGTGCGTTGAAGCTGAGCTACTTCAAATGACTTGGAGTATGTAAGAGTAAAATTATTAATATTGTACCGGCTATATATTTTCTCTAGAATGATTTGACTGGTTAAACTTCATGTTTGTATTGTAACACATCAGGCCAAAGCTAGGAGTTTTGGGGCAAAATAGCCCTTTTATAGAAAAAAAAAAAAGTTTAGCCAATTTGTAAAATTTATGTTCAAATTAGTCCATTTATTATCATATAAGAGTCATGTCATAATTTTATTTTAATTTTAAAATTTAAGTTGAAACTTCAACCGGCAACTGAAGCCTCAATTGCTAATTGAGGTTTCAATTAATTTTTTTTTTACTTTAAAATTTAATTAAAAAATATTAAATTACAAATTATTTTTTAAATTAAAAATATATACTTTAATAATAAAAAATTTATATATTTAAACTTAAAGATATACTTGTAAATTTATCAATTTATCTTTATTAAAGTAATGTTAGATATTTAAGTTTAAATTTATAATTTTTTATTATTAAAGTATATATATTTTAATTTCAACAATAATTTACAATTTAATATTTTTAATTAAAATTTAAAGTAAAAAAAATTAATTGAAGCCTCAATTGATAATTGAGACTTCAATTTAAAAATGAAGCTCCAATTGTCAATTACAACTTTAGTTCAAAAATGAAGTCTCAATTGACAGTTTCAACTTAAATTTTGAAAATATATATCTTTTACAACATATCTCTCATGTGGCAATAAGGGGGCTAGTTTGAACATAAGTTTTGTAAAGGGGTTATACCTTCTTTTTTTTTTATTTATAAAGGGGTTATTTTGCCCTAAAACTCCAAAGCTAGAGTCAGGCATTTGTTGTGGCCGAAGACTATGAGCAAAGACAAGGACAAGAAAGACGAGGATAATAGCGAATGCAAAAGTAATAAAGGTTTAGAGGTATCTTTCTTAAAGAAAGCATGTGATAGCCATGTGCTAGTGGCTGCACTCGTAGCCACTATATCCTTCGTTGTAGGTTTTACACTGCCCAACAGGTATATTAATGATAGTGACGACACTTCCATTTTAAGCAAAAAGTCAACTTTTCAAGCATTTGTTATCTTAAATTTCATGCCCTAATGTAATGACTCGTTCCTAATTGTATAGATATTATCCGCTTTAGACGCAAAGAGATCCTCACGGCTTTAAAACGCGTCTACAGGTTACGAAGAATCCATATTTATATAGTGCTAGGAACTTTCCTCCCTATCCGATGTGAGATGTCACAAACACCCCCACCATGCAAACACAACGTCTTCATTGTGTCCCACGAGATTGTAAGGTCAAACAGACAAACACCCTTACAAGGTCAAACAAATCTTACACCGAGGTCGAGGATCGGCTTTGATACCATTTGTAACGACCCGCTCTCAACTGTGTAGATATTGTCCACTTTGAACCCAAAGAACCCTCACGGCTTTAAGACGCGTCTACAGGTTACGAGGAGTCCATACTTACACGGCGTCAAGAACTTTTCCCCCTATCCAATGTGGGATGTCACAAACACCCACCCCCCCTCCTCCATGCAGACACAACTTTCTCGTTGTGTCCCACGAGATTATGGGGTCAAATAGACAAACACCCTTATGATTCCAAACAAACCTCACACCGAGGTCGGGGATCAACACTAATACCATTTGTAACGATCCGCTCCCAATCGTGTAAATATTGTCCGCTTTGGACCCAAAGGGGCCCTCACGGATTTAAAACGCATCTACAGGTTACGAGGAATCCATACTTATATAGCGCCAAGAACGTTCCCCCTATCCGATGTGGGATGTCACACCTGGTGCTCTTTGTAGCTGCTATATTGTGTCATTTTTATAATGCATTGTCTCACAAACAGTTGCAAAGTCACATCATTGCTAATTAAGGTGGACGTATTGGCTCACAAAGTTGGTTGTGGGAGCAATGGTGGTAGCATTCTTAACCGGCTTGTACCATCACTCAGGGATTGCAACTTTTATTTTGATCATATGCACCTGTTGTATATCTTTCATCTTATGCACTAATAAAAGCCAAAATGAAAATAATATTGCCCAAGCAGGATCTTGTTGGAAAGTAAATTTGATTTTTGGTAAGTTCCTCAAAATTAGGATTTATTTTTTATTTTTAAAAAATTAGAATATTTAAAAAAACGGTTGTTGAGCTCACCCATTGCAAGTACAGTTGCTTGTCCATTTTCCTCATTTCCTTTGGATTGGTTGGGAAAAAAAGCTGATTATGTTGTCTATTTACTGAGTAAGAATATTTGAAGTATTCACTAAATGAGAATTTATTAGATGGATAATTATAATGATTATTAGTTAAGAATGTGAGAGACCCAAAAAGTGGAGCTATTTTGCATGGTATAAATAAGGGAGATAGCTTTGAAGATGAGTATGTAACAACCCAACAAGAAAAAAAAAATATTAACTAATTTGATATAAAGATCATTCATTCAGCTTCCTTCTCATCATGTTCTCCGTGATTGTCGCTAATGGTCAACTTCTTAATTAATTTTATTTACTAATTCCGAAAGATCAAAACCAATTTTTAAATTTTAATATTAATATTAAATAGAATATAATTATTTAGTATCTCAAAAAACCTACCACATTGACAAACTAGGGGTAATTTTTATTGGATCAACTTGTGATCAAGTCGGACCAACTGACAGCTAAACAAACAAACACAAAATTAAATAGTCAAATTTGTACACCCAACCAATCATTAAATTAAAATAATTATAATCAATTTCTAACTAAAATAATAAGAGAATAAAAAAAAGGGTATCGGTGAGTCATTACTTAAATAATAGTTAATTTCGTGGTATAGAAGCAATATAACAAATGAATCTAACATAAATATATAATACAAATAATTGGTTGTGTTTCCACTAAGAATGACAAAGTTTGATATAATTAACACTTGAATCCAATACATTTTTTTATGGATTTGGATTGAGTATAATCATATTTGAATTAAATTCATATCACCCTACATAAATTTTGAAATAACAATTAATCCACATGTACTGTTCCGCTCATTTGAAGAACTTTGAATTAAGTTCATCTCAACAAAATTCATTTGAGCCAAACTCTTCAAGAAGTGGAAGGCATAGAAAGCTTTAGCCAAAATTTGTTATATCATCCATGACACTTCCCAAACCCTTCACATTTCAATGGTGGGACTCACAAGGTTGCTTTCATTATTCCAACTTGTGACTTGTTTATTGAGGAGTTGGCGGTGGTGGGAATGGTTTTAATTTATAAATACAACTTCCATATATTCTAAAAAAAAACATGTAAATTGACCTTTGGGTCATTTAAAATTTGTGCACCTATTCATCAAATTAAGTATTTAGTGAAATATTACTTAATTTGCTTAAATATGGATTTTATAATTAATTTTGAATGCAGACACATGTACAACACAAGACAAAGATTTAAGACTTAGGTGGTATTTAATAAAAGTTAATACTTAATACATAATTATTTAATATTTAACCGTCAACTTAAAACTTATTATCAATTATTATTTTAAAAATTAGAACTATTTATAAAAAAAATTATATATATATATATATATAAACTATTAAATTGATATATTTATTTTTATTGGTACTAAATAATGAAATTATAAGAGAGAGAAAAAAATGTCTCAAGATTCCTTTCATATTTCAACTTGTAAAACTTGTATTGATATACTTATTTCATTGATACTAAATAATGAAATTATAAGAGAGAAAAAAAAATGTCTCAAGATTCCTTTCATATTTCAACTTGTAAAACTTGTATTGATATATTTATTTTCATTGGTACTAAATAATGAAATTATAAGAGAGAAAAAAAATGTCTCAAGATTTCTTTCATATTTCAACTTGTAAAACTTGTTTATTGAGGAGTTAGTGGTGATGGGAATAATTTAAAATTTTTTTTTTTTTTTTTTTTTTTTTTTTTTTTTGCCTTTAGGGTGGACAAATTTAAATATTATAATTATTTAGACTAGATCAATTGTTTAAATATACAGACAAGGCAGCTGTGAAATGGTTGACCTCTAGGTCATTTAAAATTAATTTATGGGCCTATTTGTCAAAGTACCTAAACGTATCATAAACCTTAAAATAAGTTGCTTTTAGGATTAAAATAAGGCAAACAACTAGACCACATTTGCTCATGAACGAGAACATTACATATATTTGGATGTTAGGTGCATAGTGGAATGATAGAAAAAAGAAAAGTTAAATCAACATGAAGACCGTTATAGAATTCATTACATCAAAAACATACTTGATTGTAATTTATATTACTTACCCCTCTAGTAATTTTGAGCTTATTAGATATAGAGATAAATTTGCAAAGGCTTATATGATCAAAAGAGCTTATAAGAGATGTCTTATTTACTTGGACCTTATAGAAATAATCAATTATGGTATTTTCAATCGATAAAATGGAGTTTAACATCATCATGTGTCTGTTATGTAATTTGATTAAAAAATTGATAAAAAAAAACCTAATTTGTCATAAGAAGTAATAGAAATCTTTCTTAATAACAAATCAACAATTACATTTTGAAAGAATCTAATATTTTATGATTGAAGTAATTACGTTAAGAAAAAAATATCATTTGTATAATGGAAAAAGAAATACAATTAAAATTTGTGAAGTATTATAATCAGTTAGAAAGACACTTAAATTTGAAGATTTTAGAAGACTAAAAATGCTACTAATTTGAGTCATAAATTAATCAAGTTTAAGGGGCTAAATTAAAATGTAAAGTTGAATTTGATAAATTTTTAAAAATAGATTTTTATTTAATTTAATATGAATATGTATAAATTAATAGAAGGATGTTTAAGCGTTCAACAGGAGTGAGAGAATAATTTTGGCTAAATTTTCTCCTGTTAGTTATCTCCCTTGGTAGAATTATCCTGAAGTACTAGTACTGTATAGTGTCATGCACGACATGGAGACTCTTGGTCCACTAGGCATACAAATGAATCATTGCATTTGAAAAAACGAAACAAATATAAAACGATAAAAAAGAGGAAAGTGACTTGGGACCACAGCTTTGTGGAGGCATTCGCACCTGTTCCCTTTGCTGTTGATATAAGACGCAGAGGCGGTGGATTATGGTGTTGTGAAAGATTTGAGAGAGGTGGAGACGGCTGTAGAGCTTAAGCACACCAATGGATCCATCCACTTCCACTTCCACTTCCACATCCACTTCCAGCCGTGCTTTGGAATTACAGAACCTTAACTCAGTTTCTAGTGGGAACCAGGAGGATTTCACATGCATGGCTCCTGAAATTTACAGGGCTGCTGCAGAAGGCGACACCAATATCCTCGAGGGAATGCCTAGCGCTGACCTTCGAGTCCAATTAACACCCAATAAGAACACCGTCCTCCACATTGCAGCGCAGTTCGGTCAACTGAAGTGCGTTGCATGGATCATTCAGCACTACTCTGCGGATTCGTCCCTACTGCAGTGGCCCAATCTGAAAGGGGACTCCCCCCTCCACCTTGCAGCGAGAGAAGGGCATCTAGAGGTCGTGAAGGCTCTTATCCGTGCTGCAGAAACAGTTTCCGAAAGGGATTCTGAGAGTGGGATTGGAGCAGATAAGGCCATCCTGAGGATGACCAACAATGAGAATGACACAGCGTTGCATGAGGCAGTCCGGTATCATCATCCTGAGGTGGTGAAGTTGTTGATCGAGGAAGATCCCGAGTTTACATATGGTGCTAACCTTTCTGGTGGGACTCCTCTATACATGGCTGCTGAGAGAGGATTTAGAGACTTGGTGAAAATAATCATAGAGAATACTACTCTCATTCCACCGGCTCACACTGGCCCCATGAGGAGAACAGCTTTGCATGCAGCTGTGGTTTGCCATGACCCAAGTACGCATATTCTTTTCATCAATCTACAATATTATTCGTATGTGATTGACTTATTAACATTACAAGTATAACATATAGTGTTGAATAACAATTTTTAACCTAGCTAAACAATGGGGTTAACCAAGTCAAAAGAATAATAATAAATGACATCCTTACCATTCTCTTTCGAAGCCCTTCTCTCCAGATTGAATCTACCGTTTCTTCAAATTAAACTTTTGATCTTTCACAAAAACTATTTCGATATATTTGTTTGAGTATATATGCTTGATGGTTGATTGTTTCAGTTGTTTGAATAAAATTTTAAATGTTGATCTAGTTCCTTTTAAGCCGACATGTACGCATGATTAAATGTTGATCTAGTTCCTTTTATTTTATATGTGTTGAACAGAAATGGTAGAAGAAATTCTTAAATGGAAGCCAGATCTAACAACAGAAGCAGATGAAAACGGGTGGTCTCCACTTCACTGCGCTGCATACTTGGATTATGTTTCAATAATGAGGCAATTACTTGATAAATCTGACAAGTCTGTAGTCTACTTAAGGGTAAAAAACGATGACAACAAGACAGCTCTTCATGTTGCGGCCACTCGTGGAAACAAGCGCACAGCAAAACTGTTGGTGTCACGCTATCCAGACTGTTGTGAGCAAGTGGATATCAATGGAAATAATGCTCTTCACTTATTCATGATGCAAAGAAGAATTTTCATAAGCTTGTTAAAGATTCCTTGGATGAATGTGGGAGCACTTATAAATGAGAAGAATGTTGAAGGACAAACACCTCTCCATCTGCTTGCCCATTCCCAACTGAGATATCGTCTAGCTTACATAAAGAACAAGAAAGTAGATAAGATGATACTTAACAACCAAAACTTGACTGCTATAGACGTAATTTCATCGGCTGAGGATTTATTTGGACACAAGGTAAGCCTATCTAACTCTCGATTAATTTTCCAAATAGCTAGGAATTGGTGCACATACAAGTATGCTAACTATATATGTCGAATTATAATATAATTAGTACTATTCTATATTGATACTTAGAATGGTAAAACCATCAATTATATTACTAAGTCAAATGAAACGGTGGTACACGTTTAGTATTCAATAAAAAAGACAAGCAAGAGACAAAAAGATTTGACCGAAATTGAACTTGCCTTTTTATCACGTTCTGCTACACATTTGCTTTACAACTAGATGCTCTTTATATAGAGCTAATAAGCAATTGATAAACACATAAAAGTAGGAATATGCAACAAATTCCACTATCTTCTAAAGACTAGAACAATCTGAAAACCAGGCATTGTAAATAAAAATATTAAGTAAATGCTTCCAACAGTATATTATAAGGTGCGTTGAAGCTGAGCTACTTCAAATGACTTGGAATATGTAAGAGTAGAATTATTAATATTGTATCGTCTAAAATGATTTGACTGATTAAACTTCAGGCTTGTATTGTACGACACCTGAAACGGGCCAAAGCTAGGGCTGGGCCTTTGTTGCGGCAGAAGACTATGAGCAAAGACAAGGACAACAAAGACGAGGATAACAACGAAAGAAAACGTAAGAAAGGTTTAGACGTATCTTTCTTAAAGAAAGCAAGCAATAGTCATTTGCTAGTTGCCACACTCGTAGCCACTGTATCCTTCGGAGCAGGTTTTACATTGCCCGGTGGGTATAATAATAGTGACGGCACAGCCATTTTAAGAAAAAAGATAGCTTTTCAAGCATTTGTTGCGTTTGATTTCTTAGCCCTGTTGTCGTCTGTGACTGCTATATTGTCTCATTTTTATGGTGCACTGAATCACAAAAAGGCGCAGCTCGCATCATCACTAAGCTTGGCCTATTGGTTCACCCAGTTGGGTATAGGAGCAATGATAGTAGCATTCGTGAGCGGCGTGTACACCATGGATCCACATCACTCAGGGATGACCTTTTCTATTTATATCATCTTCATCTGCGTTTCGATTTTCATCTTATTCGCTGTGGTACGCCAAATTCAACGTTAAGAATGCCCGAGCAAGATTATGTTGGAAAGTACGTCTGATTTTGGTAAAGTACGTCTGATTTTGGTAACTTCTTTAAAATATTTTCAGTTTGAGTGAGATTTTGTTTTTATATTTAAGTAATTCATTTTTCTATATTTTATCATTCAGAGTTTCTATTTTGTTATATGTAAAGGTTGTGTGATATTTAAATAAGATTGATAAAAGTCCGGGGATTCTTATTTTTCCCCATCAACTCATTTGTCACAAATATATTTTTCTTTTATTTAGAAGAGAAAATATAAGATCTTGGAAGTATCCCTGATCCCATTGACGACGAGTGGGACTAAATAATTCGATCACGGTAGTTGCTAACCATACCACATAGTTATAGGCTTGTCTTCCATCTACACAAAAATAAATGGAGTTTTCCAAAAAAAACTTGTTAGGGGAGGAAGACCTCCTAGTGATAAGAGACATAGGGCTAAAGAGAAAGCCAAAAAAGGATGGTGGGTAGCATTAAAGGCTTTTGTGTTAGCGAAATCTCTTTCTATGAAATAAACTAATTTCTTAGCAGGATGTTGATCTAAAATTGTGATACATAAAAATCCTCAGAAGGATTGATTAAGGATGAGGAAATAATTGAAAGAAATTTTTGAAGAATATTGTGATGGGATGAAGTGGCAAAACAAGATAGAAATTTGATGGTTATCACGAAATGCTATGGTTCTTACATATGATTTCTTAATTTATTTAGAAGTAATTCACAGGAGGAAAATGAAGGTTGGAATGCCAACAAGCGTCTATTATTGAATTCACTCGACCCGATAGTACCCATTTTGGGAACGTCCTGGCGATATAAATTTAGCAACACTTTTTCCTCAAGATTTGTTGGTAATTTTCTCTTGATTTTTCTCTGTTGGTTATCACTTCTCATGTAATCCAATCTTTTCACTCCAATGAATCGATATGATATCACATATATGCCTGGTAGAATTTAAAAGTTGTCGCAAATCAATTATCAAAAGAACTTCACATAGATATTGAAAGTGGTATGTCAATATCTTGATGTGATTAACCAAATCAATTATCAGAGCAACAAAAGGGTTAACCAAATCAAACAAAAGGCCCAAACAATCTCACTTGCTAACGACTATGGAGGAAAACCTTAAGGTTAACCATCTCCATGATTGTAAGAATCTTTTATTTGTAGAGCATTGGTACCAAGGACAACTATTTGGCACCAAGGAAAGTTGTTTGTCCATTTTCCTTTGTTCGTTGTCTGTTCACTTAATTTTCTCTTTTTCTTTCTCTTTTTTGTGTAGGGACGAAGTGAAGTACTTGTCCATTTAGCGTGATTTTAAAGTAATTTTAAGATCAAGTTTAAATTTAGTCCCTAAATAAAAAAAATGGAAGCAGATATCATCCCTAGCCAATTCTTATATGTCAAATTGGTTCTTCTATTAAAATTTTCTATGAAATTAATGAAAAAACTCATGTGAAAAGTGTGCACACTATAGCATGAAATTGTATATAATACATTAGAATATGTCTAATTTTTTTGTGTGTTGATCATATGTTTTCCATCCATTTCTAAGAAAAGAAAAAAATTTCTTAACAAAAAAAAAAAATCACATTTAACAATATATAGTTTAGGGTTAATATTGTAACAAGAAAATTAAGAGCTAGATTGAGACATAAGTGTGAATTCTCATCACACAAAGATGTTTTGATTGTATTGATCAATATGGATAATATACGCTAAGAATAGGCTTTACAAGAAAGGATTGCATAAGTCAATGAGCAAAAAAGGATAGAAAGATGTAGACCAAAACTTGTACTTAATAATTGTTGGAGGATGGAGTGTATAGTTGACCTAGGATTTATGTACATTGATATTCCTCTTTATTCTCTTAGGATGAAGCTTGATGTGTTTCTTGACTAGAGATGTCAATGGCATGATATGCAAGATTTTTATTCTTGGCATGCCCCCTTAACCTGGCATGAGCATGGACACTTAATTTGCTTTTAAATGATTGAAAGGTGTCCCTGTCTAATGGTTTTGTAAAGATGTCAATAGGTTGATTTAAGGATGCAATATATCGTGCAACAAGATTACCCAATGTAACTTTTTACCTTACGAAATGATAGTCAAGTTTAATGTGCTTTGACCACACATGAAACATCGAGTTAACTGACATATAAAGTGTACTAATATTGTCATAAAACAGTTATGGCAGTTGTGCTAATGTAACTCTAATGCCATAGAAGAGGAAGGTTAACCATGTTATTTTAGCTATTCTGGAGGAATGGACTGATATTTGGCTTCACAACTAGATTGGGATACGGTGGGTTGTAGTTTTTTTTTTTTTTTGTTGGACACCAAGAAATGCAATTCATACCAAGGAATGCACAAAGCTTAGTGGTACTTCTATTGGCATCTTAGATCTAAATAACAGAAGTAATACCAATTTTAAAAAAATGATATTTAGGGTTAAAGTACTAACCTTTAGGTTTGGATGTTCTCCAACCTTAAATTCCAAGTGTTGAAGAATCAAATTAATATCCTCGGAAGTCTCGTACACCCACAATCTTCCACCCGATGGCTCTTCCTTGATTTTGGCACACTTCCGGTGAAGAAAAAGAGAAAGTAAAAGATACGACTCTCTTTCTTTTTGAAGGTATAGAAGACAACTCTATAGAAACACTTTAATTCCTAAATAGATATTTCTAGGGTTCTCCATTGGGCTTAAGTGACTTAAGTCCACTAAAGGCTTGGGTCACTTAATCTAGCCTAAAATGGGTCTTAATTAATTAATTAACCTAACATGACCTACTAATTAATCAATTAGCACAATCAAGATGTCTTGCTCACTTACCATTATGCAACCTTACGTACTTGCCAAAATACCCTTATGCACAAAAGTGAACCTAGAGTCAATCTAACCCTCATAAATCGCGTCAACAAGGTATATAAGCTTGAGCGAGGACTACTGGGACCCATAAAACAATATTGTCTCTCTCATAATCCAATTATAAAACTGATTCAATATCCCACTATACAAAATCAACTACACTTTAGTACCAAATGCAAATAACAATAATACACTAAGAGTTCGAGTATGTGGATTATTATCCATTGCATTCATCTCCCCATGAACATATGTTCGTAGTATAACAAGCTAAAAGCTATCAGCCTTTCAAGACTACCTATACTATCATTGAGTTACAAATCCTCTTATTGTGTATTCAATTGACATATCTTGACCCTCAAAGAGCCTATGTCAAGTTCTATTTAAGAAACTACAACCTTAAATGGATTGCCTAAGTCCACAAACCAATTGTGAACAAATCATCTACTTACCACCCATAACTTGGATCTTCCGTGCAATTGATAATGCACCTAAGTCATGTACAATGCAAAAAATGTTAGGCAAGAATGCTCATAAGGTGTAATGCATGGAATAAGGATAGATAAAAGTTAACTTTTAATGACTTTATCCTAACATTCTCCCACTAGCCCATAAAGCATAATGCTATTAAAGCATACCGGATACTGATTATCTAAAACCTATGTTATCCCTATGATCAACAAAAACTCTCCTTGTCAATGTCTTGATGAAAGGATCCACGGGGTTCTCCACAAAAAGTATCTTATCAACCATCATGTCACCCCTCTATACTATCTCAACAGTTCGAAATACAAGTACATAATCCCTTGTTCTATAAAGATACTTGATTATATGCTTAACAAAGCATAATTTTCGTATTTTTGCAATCTCTAAGGGCTTTAAACCCAATAATATATTGTCCCTCCTAGATTTCCATTTAGAACTAAGTAAATAAACTAATCTTAATTTATGATAATATATCTACATCATTTCCAATGAGTAGATTGTTATTTACCCACAAGATCTTAAAATACCATCATGCTTCCCTACACTTACTTGTACCTATTTGTTATGAAACTATCGGGTTACATCATACAAACGCTAATATCAAGATAATCATTTTCGTTCACCATATGAGAATTACGTACAAAATTAATTTTCTTAAATTTGGCCAAATATTAATGGGTATACAACATATTTGATTTTTTCTGATGTGAAGAATAGTTCTCAAAGAAAAAAAAAATTCATATAAAGGGTCACCAATTCCAATTATGTGCTAGGATAATACTATTGGTTGCAAACAAACAAGTTGTAGAAAAAAAAAGTAACAAGCTAAGTAAAACAAATATTTTTTCCTTTTGGAATACAGAAGTTTTTTTTTTCCCCTTCAACTTGGCTAATCCTCCTGAAAAATCACATATATCTTGTTTTTTTAGTACTTAAATGCAAACTCCAAAATTCCATTATAGTTTAAGACAATAAGGGTCTATTTGGGAACGTTTTCAAAAATTATTTTAAAAAAATAGTTTTGTCATGTTTTCTAGAACAAAAGTCTATTTGAGAATTTGAAATGTTTTTAACTTATTGTCAATATCTCCAAATATTTAAAAATAAATAAATTTTATCAATGATGCTTCATTTTCAATTGTTTTTCATATTTGTCCTTTTTTTTAAAATAACTAAAATATGTTTTCAAAAAACACCTTATTTTCTGTTTTTAAAAATAATTTTTTTTCTAATTATCAAACATATTTTATTTTTCTTTTTCCTTAAAAAACATAAAAACATTTTTGAGAATAATCAACAAACCAGCTCACCATAATACTTTTCTTAGAAAGTAACTTGTTGCAATCAAACACCTTTTGCCAAAAAAAAAAAAAAAAAACCCCGTTCTCCAAAATAATAAATTACATTCTAACAAATACACCATGTCAACATATTGATAATGGTAAAATCATTCATTCATATTTTATAATCTCATTGAGAATTAATTGACTGCATAAATAATTAAAATGGTATAATAAAATGGTAATAACTGTTAATTAATATCTATTGTAGTAATACTAAAGCCTAAATTACCTAGTAATTCTGGTTGAAAAAAAAAACCAAATATAAGATCTTTAAGGTCATCTTTTGGGATCAACATTAATGTGTTTATTTATTTAAATTAAAAAGGTTAATTGTTTAATGAAACTAATAAAAACCTTAATCTAAAATATATAAAGATGAAAATATAAAGGAAGTTTTCTAAAATATGAAAACTTCTAATTCATTTTAAAACAGATAAAAATTTATGTAAATTTTTAAAAGACTATGATTCATTATTAAAGTTCTTCTAATGTTTTTATTCATTTTTTATGGAAATATATAGTTATAATGTTGGTATAAATGAGTTTGTAAATTAGAAAAGATTAAAAAATTAAAAAGGAAAAAAAATTGGTGCACATGATCAAAAGATGAGTGAGTTTGTAAAGTTAAAAAATTAAAAAAAAAAAAAAAAGAAAAAAAAAAGATACATTTGGGAAGATAAGTGAGTGGTAAAATAGAAAGATTAAAAAAGAGAGAAAGAGAGAGAGGCATACATTCAGTAAATAGAGGGATACATTTAGTAACATGGATAAAAAAAATTAAAAATAATACTTGAGAGGTAGATGTAGCAATAGATATAAGTTTATAAAGTATATCCACAGCATACTTAGGGAGCTACTATTTTTGGGCACTTGGGGATGATTATTTTGGGTTTTGGGCCTATGAGTCAAATACTTCAAAGTAATGGCACCAAATGTTATTATTATTACTATTATTATTTGCAAAATTGGGCCTTTTAATTGTAATACTTAACAATAATCACCAAATTCATTGCATATAGACATATGCAAGAAGAGTTTCATGAATGTTAGGAATGGCATCAAACTAAGAGTGGGTTTGGGACAAGTGTACCTCATTTCGACTTCATCCTGTTTATGTAAACCTATTTTCATCCTCATCTTAATAAAATATTAAAATGGGGTAAGACAAAATGGGTATGAAATTTTCCCATATCCAACCCCTTTATTTTTAATACTTTTATTTTTTATTTTAAAAATCTTAATTATATTAAAAATAATATTTTTGATGAATGAATAAATAATATAAATTTTTATAACTCATTTTTATTTGAGAAGTAGAATTCTTTTTATTTTTTATATTTGAAAAATAGAAAATAAAAAAATAAATTAAAAATTTTATAAAATTATACACGAGGTAAGACAAAGCAATTGTTGTAATCATAGGGTTTTAAAAAAAAAAATCTCAAAGTCATTCCTCATCCGCTTAATTTCAGCCCAAACTCATTCTATCATTGACAAGGTGAGACAAATACCCTAAATATCTCAGTTCCATTGACATCCCAAATGGATGTGGAGACAACTAAAAGATATTAGGGTTCTATGCCACTACAACAAAAGTGATTTCGATCGAAACTATTGTTAAAAATCCTCCAAATTAACCACTATTATATAACTTTAGACATTAATTTTTGTGGTACTTTTACCCATAATTTTACACAATGATTTTAAATACTATTTGCAATAGGCTTATTGATCTAAAGCCATCTTCCAAAAGTAATATGAACTCTGAGCTGATTAATGAAAATAGAAATTCAAGGAAAATTCTCCAAATATGTCCAAATATCACAATGATCCGAAGATATTTTGTATAGAATACTCGTTTAGATGATTAAAGATAGTTTGTATAAAACATTGGTCTCCGTTTTGAAAGATGTATATTTTGTACAGAG